>NC_132845.1:54620473-54923504 GCF_048164855.1 Canis lupus baileyi | reverse complement strand
AGGAGGTAGAAGGCAGGGATGTCCACCAGCTGGCGGGGGCGGAAGCGAGAGCCTTTCAGCTAAGCCTGTTTCATCCTGCACAACAGGGGCTTTTTCATTTTATTTTTAATGTCTGGGAAGCAACACGAGAATTATAGCTGGGAGGCAGGAGAGGCAGCTTAAAAGAAGCTTCTAGATGTCTTGTGAGACGCTGGATTATAGAATAAATATGTCTAATAAAATCCCCCTGGTTACCCACCTTTGAGGATTTGGAAATAACGTTAAGACTGTTTCTTGAAGGGATTGCTTCACTGCATTGGGAAAACCATCTGCTCAGGGCACCACAATCACAGCAGAGGGCTTTGGAATAAAGATATCATCCATCACTGCGGTCTGAGTCTCTGCATCCAGGACACCTGCACATCCTCCTGGGGATGTAGAGAGGCAAGTCTGGGTCACCTCTTCCTTGTATCCTTTCAATGTCTTTTTTCCTCTCAAGGAGTTCCCGTCTCTTCTCTGGAATATCCAGTGTGTCATAGGGTCTGGTGTGGATGTAGTCCTAAGATGAGTCACGTCTTTGGGACTGCAAGTGACGGAATATCCCACTCAAATTTGTTTAGGCACAATGGAGAACCTGTTGGCTTGTATAACTGAAAATTCTGGGGGCTGGATCTAGCCTTGGGCATGACTGGATCCAGGTGTGGAAATGAAGCCCACAGGAATGCATCCACCTCAGTCTTTACTCTGCTTTCCTTGGTGTTGGCATCATTCACAGACAAGCATTCCCTGGGTGACAGCAAGACAGCTTCTGGAAACGCCAGGTTTATATATCAGTCTTTTCAGCAATTTGGCAGTAGAGAAATGACTTCTAATACCTCTAGTCAAAAACAGTTTTGGTTACGTGCCCATCTGCAATCTGATTATGGTACTCAGAAGAGTGGAACACTCAGATTGACCAGACTAGGGTCATATGCCCATCCCTGGATCCAGAGGGGGGATTAGCCCCTACATTAATCACATGATTATAAATGGGAGAAGGGTAGCTTCCCAGAGGAAAATCAGCGTACAGTTTCCAAAAGTAGATGTTGGCTAGGTGTAGTAAGAGATTACCCGACATCCTTGCCTCCTGCTTTTCACAGTCATGACAAAAACTTGTAAGTCTATTTAAGCTTAGATACATTGGGCATAGTAGGATTGCTGTTGTAGCTTCATCACAAAGGCAGCAGCTGGGGAGAGGAGACAGTTTGGACCCCATGAGATGACAGAGACCCTTCCCTTGATCTTCCAATATCTTTCAGGCTCCAAACTCTGACTTGAAGTTCACTTATCTACTTTAGGATATTGTTCAAGACATGAGCCAGGGAAGAACACACATAAAATGAGGTACAGAGTAATGTCTCAGGCTCATGGATCCAGGCCTTGAGAAAAGACCCTCTTTTTTCATTGCATGACTTGGGTTGTCATCAACTGTAATATCTAGAGCAGAAGTTGGCAAACTTTCTGTAAAGGCCCCCTGGCTATTAAATATCTTAGGTTTTGCAAGGCTCTGTGGCAGCTACTCAACACTGCCACTGTAGTGCAAAAGCGGCCATAGACACAGTAAGCAGTAGGCTTGGCTGTGTGCCAATAAAACTTTATTTACAAAAGCAGGCCACAGACCAGTATTGGGTCATGGACCATAATTTGCTGGCCTCTGATTCAGAGCACTGTTGCAGGTTGGGCTCCTTGGAACACCACAGTGGAGACAGAATGCAAAGGTTTTTTGCACTGTAAAAGAAAAGGAAGGAGAGAAGGGAGAAGGCAAGATGGGGTCAGGGGAGCCCTGAGACTACATTGCAGACCTCATAAGGTTTCTCCCAATCCAGGGGGAGTGCTAGAGCCCAGGCTGCCTATCAGAGGAGTCCCACATGGGCAAAAATGACGAGGCCCTAGTACTACAACCTTGCTCAGTCATTGGCCAGGGGCCAACCCACAAAGAGTGTTACCTTGATTCAAAGGTAAGGACCCTGAAGGAGCTACCAGATGGAGGCTGTCAATTATTCATAGTCCTTGCCACTGGGCAGCTTGCTTCTCTCAAAGGGAGACTTGAGTGATGTATCTCTGGGTCTTCTACAAGCCCCTAGATCAAGAAGTAAAGGTGGGGAAAGAGGTCAGGGAGAAAGACTTGCTTGCACCAAAGTAGGACTTTGATCTACCTTTAGAACGGGCCAAAAAGTTTAGTTTTGGGACAAAAGCCTTTTTGTACAAAGCTTGATTTTGCCTATAGCATTCCTTCTCTTGAGAACCTGTGGTGACATTTATCAGTAGAATAAGAAGCCAAGGCCCTGGCTTCTGGCCAAACTCATTGTGGCCACCACATTTGAGAGTGATTAATCAAGCTCAGTTTTTTTTCCCCACTGGCAAACATTTGATTATAGTTTGGCTTCCCATGTGACGTTCTCTATAGTAGAGACTGTGATGGCCATTGGGCTCGAGTGGACAATCATGTTTCTTTTTTTTTAATTTTATTTTTTTATTTATGAGAGAGAGAGAGAGAGAGAGAGAGAGAGGCAGAGAGGCAGAGATACAGGAGGAGGGAGAAGCAGGCTCTATGCCTGAAGCCCGACGTGGGACTCGATCCCAGGACTCCAGGATCGCGCCCTGGGCCAAAGGCAGGCCCTAAACCGCTGTGCCACCAAGGGATCCCCAGACAATCATATTTCTCATTGTAAATGAATATTTTGAAATTACACCTTACGTACCAACTTCTGTTTCAGGTAAGTCCACTTTGGAGAAATGGGTCCACTGGCAAAGTCTGGACAACATTTCAGCCTTAAAAACAGAACTGGACTGACCACCAAGCAAATGCCACCCTTTAAGGCTTTTTTGGAACTCAAGAAGGCCACCTTCCTTAGAAACTCCCCTAACTTGTAAGCTCTTCTTTGGACCTTCTACGTTACAAATATTTGAGAAGGTTGTTTGGATGAAAAACAACCATCAAATCTTATATGATGTAAAAGGCCCTATCATTCACCAATACCTGTTTTACCATGAGGTCAATACCAAGATTAGCAACCATAAGCAGCATTCAAAACCCCCTGCAGTGGGTCAGAAAGATGTGTGGCTTTCAGGCAAAGACTGCACTTCCCTGCCTTCCTTGCAGCTGGCTGAGCATGGCCATGGATTGAAGTTCTAGTCAGTGGGATGTGGGGATAAACCATAGGTGTATCTTCTTAGTTATGCTTTTACAGAAAAAAGGGCACACCTTCCCCACTTTTTCCTTTTCTACTATCTGGGATATGGATGTAATGATTAGAGTAGTCATCTTGGGCCATAAGATGGAGCCATGCAATGAGGGAGGCAGAGAAACAAGTTAGAAGGATCCTCGTATCTAGGTGATTGTGCAGACACCATACCAAACGCTGACTGCCTGCTACCTAGACTTTTTAATGACAGAGAAATTAATTTATAACTTTTAAAGCCACTATTATTTTGGATGTCTCTCCTATAAACAGCTGCACTGATATCCTAATTAACTCAGGTCTTTTATTCCTCATGTATGCAGTGAGAAAGGATCAGCAGAAACTGCAGGCTCTAGACAAATGTTTAAAGGGATATAGCAAAGGAGCTGTGACCTGACGGTTAAGGAATGGTGGTCAAAGCCTGGTTAAGGAGATGGATAGCTCCGGCCCCAGTGCAAGGTCTTAACTGGGGAAGAGAGAGAGAGTAATCAGGAAACAGGAGAGAAAACCATGGGATGTTTGCTATATTCCAGGCACTGTACCAGTGCTTTACATATTATCCAATCCACTGGCCAATAAGTCCCAAGAATGTAAGAACTTTATAGCAGTTTGCCATTATATTCTCAGTTTCTGGAAAAGTGCCTGGCTCATAGTAGGACCTCAATAATATTTGTGGAATGAGTGGATAAATTATCCCACAGTAATTCAATGAGATCAACGGAAATACCCTGATTTTAGCCAATGAGGCTAAAATTCAATGTCTCAAGATTCAGAGACATTAACTCGCCCAAGGTTGCATGGGTGGTAAATAGCTGAACCAGGATTCAAAACCAGGTGGGGCTGTTGCAAAGCTTTGCCTCTTTTCCCTGCTTGGATATCATCTCTTTTGGGAGTACAGAATTTTATGCTTATATGGCCAGAGGAGCTGTCTGTCTTTCTATCTTTTTCTTTCTTTCCTTTTTTTTCTTTTCTTTCAATTTTATTTATTCATGAGACACACACACACAGAGAGAGAGAGAGAGAGAGAGGCAGAGACACAGACAGAGGGAGAAGCAGGCTCCCTGTGGGTAGCCCAATGTGGGACTTGATCCCGGATCCCAGGATCATGATCGGAGCTGAAGGCAGACGCTCAACTGCTGAGCCACCCAGGCGTCCCGAAGAGCAGTTTTTCTATATGGATCAGTGTTATTCAGACAACTAGTCTTAAATTCTGCTTTGAAGTAGCAAAGAGTCCCTTCAGGATATCTGTGTCTACAAGCAACAGGAAGGCTGAAGCCATTGTGTGAATCCATGGTACAAGTAGATCTACTGGGGGTAGAGAAAAAGAAAAATATGGAAGGAGTACAGGTTAGCCTGGAACTTATTTCTGTGCTTAGATCCAAGACAGTTGTTATGTGTGGAAAACACCCCTCAGAAACATCATTGTAGCTCTGAATTTTTGTGATAACCAGAGGGGCTGTTGGTGATGAGAATTAACCAAAGTAGTGTCCTTGAGTACAGGCAAAAGCTGTAACTCACCAGATATTGGAAAGAACAGACCAAGTTGCAAATAGATTTGTTTTTATCTTGGAAGAGGGGAGCTTCCCCCCCCCTTTCTTTTTTAAAGATTTTATTTATTTAATCATAAGAGAGAGAGAGGCAGAGGAAGAAGCCAGCTCCATGCAGGGAGCCTGACGTGGGACTCTATCCCATGTCTACAGATCAGGCCCTGGGCTGAAGGTGGCGCTAAACCGCTGAGCCACCCATGCTGCCCAGAAGAGGGGAGCTTTAAAGCATTTTATAGCATTTTTAAAATGAGGAGGATTCATTTGAAAATCTAGGGCTTGAGTAGCATCTGCTTTCTTTCTTAATTTTTAAAAAAATATTTTGGTTATTTATTCATGAGAGACACACAGAGAGAAGCAGAGACATAGGCAGAGGGAGAAGCAGGCTCCCTGCAGAAAGCCTGATGCAGGACTCAAACCCAAGAATCTGGGATCACAACCTAAGCCAAAGGCAGATGCTCAACCACTGAACCACCCAAGTCCCCCAGCATTTGCCTTCTTTAAGTGGGGCCTAGGTTGCCATTCACCAGGGTCCACCTGGCCAGCTGCCCTTGTTTATATCCTCAGTCTGGCTCTTGGTTCCTTCTACATTTATAACCTCCATTTTATTTATTTATTTTATTTTTATTTTTTATTTTTTTATAACCTCCATTTTAGAGCACAGAGCAGCGGGACTCCCCAGAGGACAGTGGGTGTGGGTCTTTCCTGGGTCCTTGCAGCCGAGGATAGATCACAGGTATTGACTTGTGGATGGCCAACCTGGAGCCTCAGGTTGGCAAGATCCTTACATGTTTGTGGCATCATGGCCTGAGCCAGGGGCCATACAAGGCCACAAGGGGTAGCCCCTTCCTGAGGAGGAGAGTGACTCTTCAACCCCTAGAGCTGCAGAATGTCCCATCATCTTGCTAGGTGTTGGGGAGGTTGGCCACTGGTACATGTGACTCTGAAGCAGGCAAATGGATGAATATATGCATGGGATCTGTGTGTGAAGGCACTTTCCTCAGGTGGTGTCCCAGTAAGTGGTGTGTGTGTGCCCGGGGAGAGGAGCTTTGTATCTGTCTGCTGACATCAGAGGGAGTTCACACATCGTGTCTGTGTGGCTGTGACAGATGAGGAGCCTGTGCCTTGAACAGAGAGTGTGAAGCGTGTGTGCAGCATCTGAATGAATGAATTAATTGTTATCAACACACAGCTCTTTTATCAGCATATGATTTGTTTAGTTGATAACAGTTCTCCCTCCTCTAGGATAATTCATTTGGATTTAACATCGAGAACAGAACTAAGAAACATCCATCCTAGTTTTGCAGGATGTTTGGGACTGATCCTCTGATTCTGGTTTGTCTGTCTGATTAGTTGGTTAGCTAGCTGGTTGAGTAGTTGTACTTTAAATAACCTGAGTGGGTTTCCTGTCTTTTCTGAGCCACATCTCTGGCTTGTTCTGTGGAGTCATCAAACCTCTGTTCCTGCTGCAGCTCATTGCCACAGAATTAATAAATTCCTGTTTAATTCATTCATTCATTCATTCATTCATTCATTCATTCATTCATTTTAATGAGTTTAAATAATCTCAGAATATATTAGATTATCCACTCCTTTGTGTAGGATATTCATAAGGATGGAAGTCATCTTTTCTTCTCTTAATTGAACAGGGATTGACTGCTGAGAGGTTTGGTATTCTGCTCAAAGATGTCCCTGAATATCCACAGCTGGGCTTCTCTCAGCTCTGTAAACAACAAGGGCAGGCCAGGGCAAAGGTGCTCCAGCATTTAGAGCTGGAACCTTGGCATGTGAACGCCTGTTTGTAGCCCTACTGAATCCATGATGGCTGAGTCCTCCCTTAATTGGCAACCATCTGCCTCATATGGTAATTCACAGAGACTTCATGCCAGCATTTAGGCAGCTTCCTGTTTTGCAGATGATCTGTGATTCATAATGAGCAAAAGATGGCTCTTCAGATTACCTGTCAGGATCAGCCTAACTCGGGGCTGGGGTCCGTAGGAATCTATCCTCCATGTTTTGAGAGGTAAGAGAGATCCAAGGGGCCATGGTAGTGCAGGGGTGATGCAGTGCAGGCTTGCTGCTAGCTTATACAATGCCTTTGTGTGAATTTGCAAGATGCACCCTCTCTGGGTAGACACAGCCCCCTGGCCACACAGCTTGTCAAAGGGAGGGCTCGTTCTAGGAAGAAAATGTGCCTCTTTCCCCTGGCACATTCAGCCCTGTGCCAGAGAGTGTGCTTTGGTAAGGAGAGTGTGGACTGTATTTCAGGCCCCTCTTGACCTCTTAGCCAGGTGCTTTAATGCAGAGTCCTGAAGCAGATGCCACTCATTCTCTGGTGGCAACTGGTGAGCCTCTCATGGTGCTGGTTCTTCCCACCTTGAGAGTATTAAAAACGAGATAACCGGACCAAAATGGAGTCACTTATGCTAAGCCCTACCTCACCAAACCAAGGCTTACCTTAATTAGAGTTTTGACTCTTTTTTTTGCTTCCTTCTTTCTGCTCCCCCCTGCCTATAAAATCTCTTGCCTTATGTAGCTCTTCAGAACTCCTTTCTATCTGCTAGATTGGATGTTGTCCACTTCATGAATTGTGGAATAAAGTAAATATGATCTTTAAAATCTACTCAGTTCAACTTTGTTTTTTAATAAGAAAAAGAACAATCTATCCTTTTTGCCTTCTCTTTCTCATGTCTTCCTCATGTCTCAACCATTCTGTTATGATATGGGTACAATTGGTCCCATTTTAGAGATGAGGAAACTGAGGATCAGAGAGATTTTTCCAAGGCTATGAAGCTTGAAAGTGATTGGATTGGGATGATTAGAACCCAGGGCTATCCACTCTAAAGCCCATGGTTTTTCAACCACATTTCCTTTAAAGATCATTGGATGGATTCAAATTTTGTGTGATCAGGATACTGCAGTATTGAGGTCTTCTCAATCCTGTGATAATGCGTTGGTGTAACTCTAGCTACCAACTATTTGCCAGGCTCTGTGATTAATGCTGGATTTACAAAGTAAATGAGCAAAAGGAGCTTTCTGTCAGGAGCGATTGACAAGTCCTGTCAGCCAACTACCTTGTGTCTATTTCTGGTGTCTCCATGTGAGGTACTTAGGGGAGATGAAGGAGTCCTGAACTGGAGGTCAGGGGTCTGGGAGCCTTGCCTCAGGTTGGCTGGTGATTTGCTATTGATGCCCTGAACAAATCATTCAGCAAGATGACCACCTCATTCAGTCGTTTTGCTGGGGGCTTTCCTGGTTTTGGCACTGAAAGTCCTATACCCTGGGAATATCTCACACCTCTCCACCAACCACTGCAGTTGATTACCATACACTCAACCCTAAAACTACCATCTGACTCCTTCAGGAGGTAGATCTCAAAGCCCTTTGCAGAAGAGGAACATTTTCTTTTGTTTTTTCTTATAGAAGTCATGCATGTTGATGGCTGAAAATAGAGATAATAAAAAAGTACTATGCTAAAATGGTTAATAAACATAAGAAAAGACGCCCACTTTCACTCTTAAAGAAATGCAAATCAAAACAAGATATCACTTTCACCTCTCAGTTTTTTTTTTAAGATTTTATTTATTTATTCATAGAGACACAGAGAGAGAATGAGAGGCAGAGACACAGGCAGAGGGAGAAGCAGGCTCCATGCAGGGAGCCCAATGTGGGACTCGATCCAGAATCTCCAGGATCACTCCGTGGGCTGCAGGCGGCGCTAAACTGCTGCGCCACCGGGGCTGCCCTCACCTCTCAGTTTGGAAAAAAAAAAAATGAAAGCATTGAGAACACATAGTTTAAGCTGGAGAGACTGTGGAGGATGCATGTCCTTCCATTTTTAATGGTGGGAATGCAAACTGGTGCAACCTTTTAGGAGGTCCATTTGGCATATCTATCAGCATCTGAAGGTGTACATCCTTTGTCCTAGCAAATACATTTTAAAGAATGGGTCCTACAGAAATACTTGCATGAATCCATGAAGATGTATATGAAATAATGTTCAATATGGACTTTTTTCTTGTTATAAGGGAAATTTGGAACTAATGCAGGATTCCACCAACTGGGGTGAACAATAAAAAAGTGAACATGGTGGAATTTTAGACAGCCTCTTCCTGTGATTCCTACAGACTAGGGTTTCCAAATGTCAGTGTGCATTGGAATTTTCTGGAGGTCTTGTTTAAGCAGGTTGTTGAGACTCATTCCCAGAATTGTTGTTTTAGTAGTCTAAAATGTGAATTTCAGATAAGCTCCCAAGTGATGCTCCTGGTCCCAGGACCACACTTTGAGAACCAGTGATAAAGAGAGAAAAGAGAAAACCTGTTTCAAGTGTGACCTTGTTTAAATCTGGGAGGAGCACAATCAGAAACAGGGCGGCATGGGCAGGGGTCCAGGAGGGAGATGGGATGTACCCTCTGATTTCCCCTCCCCTGGCCCGAAGTTCTCATCTGATCACTCAGAGCATAAGCCTGGTGAAATCCTTGGCAAACAGGAAGCAAGAATGCCTGGGATTCCTCAGCTGTGGGCAGAGGGAAAAGAGCAGATTGAGGGTTGGCCTTGCTAGCAAAGGTACAGGGTGGGGAGGAGGAGAGGGCCAGCTGGGTGACTTCTGCCACCTGTGTTTGTTGGTGTCTCTGCTCCTCCCTGGGAAGCTGGCATTCTGGTTTCAAGGACAACATCAGATGCTTAGGGAATAGAGGAGCAGGTGTTCTCTGGAACCAAACCTTGCAAATGAATTAACAGGTGCTGATTGCTGCCAGGCAGAGGTGTGTTATGTGTGGATATTGTTCTGCCTTCTTCTTTCAGTTCCAGGCTGACATCAACCACATCATCCCCTCATCTAGAGGGATGCTCTTGAACTCTCTCCATGTGCATACTGTGACTTAATTTGGGGCTTTCCTTAGGTACACAGTTTTGTACTGTCTTCCATGGCTAGGGCAATGACTGTGGCATGATGAAGAGAATGAGAAGGAGTGGGGAAACACCCTCTTTCTTGTCTCCTGTTTGGATACTCCTGCAATCCCCATCACAACAACCCTTGCTAAAATTTTTCTCAATGTCCCAGGAAAGGTCAATGGAAAGAGAGAAAAGGAAAATAAATCATTGCTACTGCACTGCTCCTCACCCACCCATCTGGGCTCTGCTCCATTGCTGGTCTCTGTTCTTTCTGTATTCTATCTTTTGTTTCCACCAGACTGGTTCAGGTCCTTTAAAATGCTATACCTTCAGAGGTACTTGGGTGGCTCCAAGTTGGTTAAGCATCCAACTCTTGATTTCAGCTCAGGTCATGATCTCAGGGTGGTGAAATTGAGCCCCCTGTCAGGCTCTGCACTAAACTAAAGAATCTGCTTAGGACTCTTTCTCTCTCTTTCTCATAAAAAAATAAAAATATTTTTAAAAATAATAAAATGCTGTTCCTTCTACTGCATGTTCTGTGCATCACTTAGGGCATTCTGGTGCTGACTCACCATTCATTGTCTTATTCTTTTTTTTAAGATTTTATTTATTTATGAGAGAGAGAGAGAGAGAGAGAGAAAGAGAGAGAGAGGGAGAGAGAGAGAAAGAGAAAAAGAGAAAGGTGCAGAGACACAGTAGAGGGAGAAGCAGGCTCCATGCAGGGAGCCTGATGTGGGACTCGATTCCAGGACTCCAGGATCATGCCCTGGGTGGAAGGCAGGCACTAAACCACTGAGCCACCCAGGGATCCCCTCATGGTCTTATTCTTTGATGCATTCATCACACATTACTTCATTCTGGACTTGACTTTTCTGGCCATTGAATTTTGTTACACATTCTCCCACTTGTCTCTGTTCTTCATCCTTCCAATTCATACCAACTTGGCTCTTTTCAAAAATTCTTTTAGTTCTCCACCCAAGCTTCACTGCCTTATGTTACCAGGGGTGAATCCCACTCTTAGTTCCCCCTGCTTTCCCTTCTCTTATCCTTCCAGTTCCAGCCTGTAGACAGAACAGCCTCAAAAGAAAAAGACTGGGCATTTCTTCTAGGGGAATCCCTTCCCTGAACTGGAGAAGAGAAATATGAACTTGGAAGCAAATGAAGGCTAGAGCCACAAGAATACAGCCTAACTCTGCATCAGCAGTACAGCTCGCAGCACATCTTTGAGCCATCAGCAAGCAGACAGGGAAGGGCTAAAGGTCAGCGGGTGGTGAATGGTGAACGGAGCTTTGTGGTAACGGCCTTTAGCGGCATCTCTGCTGTCCATGGTGCTGAACCCCACCAGGCACTTGCCTCTAGGAGACAAAAAGATCAAACAGTCCACATGAAGGACATTAAAACTGTCCTGGAACCTAACTAAGCCTCACCAGGAAGATGCACACCACTACATTAAGGTCTAGTTAAACTGTAATTATTTCAGGTCGTCTGGTTGGGCTTCAGGTCCACTGACCAAGGAGAAAGGAAATAACGAACAGATGGCCAGGCATTGTGCTTGATACCTTGGCTACATTATTTATCTTAATCTTTAAAATCCCCAGCAGGGATAGAAATTATTATCTTCATCTTACTGATGGGGAAATAGAGGCCCAGAGAAGTTGCTCACACTTTGACCAAGTTCCTGCAGCTATTAAGTGGTAGAGTCAGGGCCCAGACACAGAGGTGCCCATTCCCAAAGCTGGAACTGCTGACATTAGACCCATGTGCCCTAAGGCTAGTGCCGCTGGCTCTTTGTTAGGCAGCTACCCAAGAGCTGCTGACATTTGGGCAGGTCACCAGATTGTATGTTTTCTCCCTGGGACATTTCAAAATTCAGATCTTTGAGACTCTGAAACCATTTCAAAAGCCCTCATTGTCCTCAAAAACACACACCACACCCACACAAATGAACAAGCTTCATTTACTTTCTCATTTATGGGAAAAGGATGTGAATATAAGCAAAATTAAAATTGACTGTTTTATTTTAATTGACCTTTGATTTCCAACTCACTATCTCCCCCGTGTCCCCATTCCGGCCTCTTCCATCCCTTGTTGTGCTCTGTGAGTCATGAGGGCCTGAGGCTCAGCAGCTGTAATTGGTTTGTAACTTCCTGGAATGTCAAAGCCAAGATGGAAATTTTACGTATCACTCCACCAATTCAGTCCTAGCTTTAATAATAAGTTGGCAGAAGGGAAGGCAGATTTACAGCGGGAGAGAAATGTAATCAAATTTGGAGGTGAAATGCAATAAGTACAAATGCTAGTTTTCATTTGGAAGCTTCTTAGATAAATGTGATCTCACCCAGCTCCCCAGCCAAATCTGTTGTTTCTTCTCCTGGAGCAGTGGAGGGCCCTGCTGTAGTAATAATCTCAATGGGAGAGTTTGTTTCCAGAATTCTCCCTACCCCAGCCCCAGCAGAGTGACCCTGGAGGGCCGGGGAAACAATGGTGAAAGAGGCATGAAGAGTCCATTAGGGAGACAAGGCATACATGGGACCTCAAACTGAATGCTGGAGGGAAAAGCTAGAGTTGAGTACTTGCTAGATAATATACTAAGTGCCTGTGTGTATTATCTGTTTGAGTTTCGTGGCAACCCTATAAAGAAGTGATGTTATTCCTCCCATTTAATAGAGAAATAAGGTGAGTTTTAGGAATGGGATTGTCAGCTACATCAGAGAGAGAGATTCAGTTTAACTCTGAAGCTTATATTATTAACTCTTCTCTTCCAGGAATTTTAACAGCTAACATTTTTTGAATACTTCCATGCCAATCACTCTTCAGGTGCTTCGTGAGAACTTTCACAGCATCTCTGTGTGGTAAGTACTATTCCCATTATTATTTCTGTTCATCAGGCTAGTAAACTTTCTCAAGATCAAGACCGATCTTGTAAAAGTCAATGGGTGTCATGTGAAAAGACATCCACATCATTAGCTGTTAGGGAAATGCAAATTAAAATCACAATGAGATGCCCCGATAGAGATTGGGATGGTTACAATATTTTTTTTCCCAAATACTTCTCTTTTTTTCTATTTCAATTTTTATTTAAATTCCAATTTGTTAGCATATGATGTAATATTAATTTCAGGTGTAGAATTTAGTGCCTCATCACTTATGTACAGTGCCTGGTGCTCATCACAAGTGCCCTCCTTAATTAATCCTCATCACCTATAGGATGGCTACAGTTTTTAAAAATAGTGATAACATCAAATGCTGGTGAGGATGTGGAGGATCTGGGTCACTTGTTCATTGCTGGTGGGGATGTAAAGGGATGCAAGTGCTCTCAAAAAGAGTATGGCAGTTTATTAGGAAGTTAAACATGTGCTTACCGTACAACTCAGCAATTGCACTCTTGGGTGTTTGTCCCAGAGCATGAAGACCTAGGGTCACACAAAAGCCCATGCATGAATGTTCATAGCAGCTTCATTCATAATGGCTAATAATTGGAAACAATCCAGATGTCTTTCAACAGGTGAATAGTTAAGCAAGCCGTAGAACATCCATACTATGAATTACTAGTCAGCAGTAAAAGGAACAAAGCTACTGTTACATGCAACAACTTGGATGGGTCTCTAGAGGATTCGGTTGAGTGGGGGAAAAAAAGCCATTCCCAAGGGATCATAAACCATAAGATTTCATTTATATAATATTCTTGAATGGCGGAATTCTAGAAATGGAGATTAATGGTTGTCATGCATTAGAGAGGAGGGGAGGGAGGCAGGTGGCTGTGGCTATCAAAGGGCAGCACAAGGGATTCTCATGGATCTCGATAGTGGTGGTGTTCACATAAATCTATATATGGGATCAAATTGCATGGAACTAAATACACACACACACACACAACTGAATGTAAAACTGGTGAAAACGAGTAAGGTCAGTGGATTGTATCAATGTCAACTTCCTGGCTGTGATATTGTATCATATTTATACTAGGTGTTACTATTGGAGAAAATGGGTAAAAAGACCTGTGTCCTTTCTTTTTCTTAAAAGTGAATGTGAATCTGCAGTATCTTAAAATAAAACCTTTAAAAAATGTCAATGAGAAAAATAACTAGAGAGAGCACAGAGGGGAGAGGTTAAGGCACTTGCCCAAGTTCACACATGAGGCAATTAGACTCCAGAGCTTTAAGCTCCTGTCTTCTTTCTGTGCTGTCTCCCCATCTGATAGGAAACTGTTATATCCTTTACTTCTGGGAGTTTCCCCTTCCTCTATTCATCTGACTTTAGTGGTGTGATCGATAAAGGGGCCTGGTAGGCTGGTCTTTAGAATCTTTCCATCCATCTGATGGAAAGGCCCGGACTGGAGTCCTGAGCTCTCTCCTCTCTACCTCTGGGCTTCTGGTCTGCTTCCCACCCCCATGTACCTGCTACAGGTATTGTACAGACTCCCAACTCCTCCATAAAGGGAATTACAAGCTGGTGGTCTACAGGTATGTTTTCTTTGGCTCACACAACTATTACAAAATGGAATTCTTTTGACAACATTGAAAAATAAGGATATTCATTCCAAAATCTAGACTTTCAGATTGTCTTAAGAAACCTAGAGGATCTTGTATGGCAAAAAGCTGAGTAGTGCTGCCCCCAGCAGGGGGGATGTAGTTTTCAGCTCAGCGCACCTCAAACTCCAAGGTTCCCCACCTAGTCTCAGTGGGCACTAGATTGGGACCCCTGCTCTGTGAGTCTGGGTCTGCCTTCATCTACCAGCCCTCCCACTCTGAGATGGGGCTGTCCCCTTCCTCTGAGCTAGATCACAGATGCTGTGAGGAGCTTCCTTCCACACTCTGCTGGCTGACTTTGGATGAACCACCAGCTAAGGCACCTATGGGGAAGAGACAGTGAATAAGAGATGTGAATGTCTTAGAAGCAAAGTGCTTAAATGCATGGCCAATGACTTGGCTGGATCCTCATTTTTTAGTATATTGGGCTCATTTGGTTTCTGGGGAAGTTGAAAAGATGTCAAAGACCCATCTGGCTGGCAGTAAATTGAGAGAGTTTACTATTTTCAGGTATCTAGTTACTTGCTCCAAGCTTATCTCAGGGAGGATGATTTTTTCCCAAGACTTATAGGCCATAGGAAACATCTTCTCCTAGGGCAAGAATAAATAGTATTTTCCAATTTTTAGTCTTCTCCTGCGCAGCATCATAACCAGCCACATTTGTAGCTGGGCAGGATGCAGGGGTTGGGGGGAAGAAATGCCTCTAGGAGACAAGGAGGAAAGTTTTCTGCTGTGCCTTGGGTAGGTCCCCATCTTCTCATCCTGAACTCTTCATCACTTCAGGATTTTTTAACACCTACTAAGAATATTTGGAGGATATAGGCTTCTTCTAACCACTGCCGTGCTTGGGTCTACCTTCCCCAACCTCGTGTCTCAATGGATGCCAACATTAAATCAATCCCTTGTAGCAGTGAGACCCATGTTTCTTATGGCAGAGTCTGTGGCCAGGTTCTGCTCTACCTGACTGGGCCCAAGAATCTGCATTTTACTAAGCTACACTCTAGCCAGGTAAAACTCAAATAGAAGACTGATATTTAACTGATATGGACTAAATTTTAGAGAAAGATTAAAAAATAATCTTAACTCAAGAAGCTGAGTTTCTCACTAGGTGGCTTTGTTTTATAGATAAGTTTTGGCAGGGTAGAGGGCTGCAGAATTTAAGACTGGGTTTAAAGGCTTTAAGCATTGAAAATATTATGGTGTTCCCTAGGTCTGCCACCATTAATTTAGAATAAAGACACTACTAAAGCACAAAACACAAAGTGTATGTGTTGAAATAGCTTCCTTCTAGATGTGCTAATTGGCAAAGTTTAAATTAATTTGTTGAAATGGAAACAGTTTTATTTTGGGGCTGGTGTCCCATGGTGATGTTTGTTCTGCCTCATGAATCATCTGGCTCTGGTAACATTCATTAATTCATTAATTCATTCATGTGATGAGTATTGAGCTTGGCATAGTAGTTAACCAAAAGGCAAACATCTTTGCCTCTACAGAGCTTACAGTCTAATGCTGGTGAGACAAGCAAGAAACATAGTCAATATATAAAATATATGGCATGTTAAGAGTGATAAGTGCTCAGGAGGAAAATAAGGCAGGAAAGAGAGAGAGAAGTCCTGGGGGTTGGAGGATAGGTCATCAGGGAAGGCTTCCCAGAGGCAAGGTTTCTCAAAGTGAGCAAGTGAGTCCTGGAGAAGGCAAGTCTGGACAGAGGGAACAGAGCTTCGCCTAATCCTGGGAACAGCCAAGATGCAGAACTCTGACCCTCAGGTACTAAGCCCTGAGTGACCCCTAATCCAGAGGGAAGCCATGCCAGACTATTGCTCTCCTTTCATAGGAGCAGAATTGGACCCGCTCCTCAGTGTTGGTGGCCACAGGAGCTGTCACCCAACCTCTGCTGACAGTTACCACCTTCTCCTTGTGGGGTCAGGTCTGATCTGTTCAGTGAACCCCAGCTAAGCACTGATTCCATGCCTAGACTTGTACCAGGCATCTGAAGGTCAGAGACTGGTCAGCAAACCTGACACAGAAAGTTAGAATCTTAGTGTGAGGCAATGAGCAGGGCCATAGGGGTGGGGTCAGGAGCTGCCCACCTCTTTGACTTACTCTTATCCCACATCCCGCTCACTCAGACTCTAGGCTTCTTTCTAGGTCTCAGAGTTACCAAGTCTGTATTCACTGTGGGGCTTTTGCTATTTCTTTCCCTTGCATTCTCTTTCCTGAGGACTTCCAGGGGTGAGCCTGTGTGCTGTCACTCTGTAGCTCATCCTTTATTCCCTTCCTATCACTGCTACCATCTGAGATGATGGGTGCTGGTGTCTCCTCTCTCTCAGTCTCTCCATAAGAGCTGGGGCCCAAATTATTGTATTCACCCCTCCATTCTTGGGGCCTGACAAATAGGAGGCTCTCAATGAATATTGACTGATGAATAATTGATTGGTGTGTACTTGAGCAACCTACATGTCTGACCAGTTCTCTTTCTACCCACACCCCTCTGCCTACTGTTCAAGCTGGTGTGGCACATTCTTGGATGCCCTCACTGGCCATGAGAACTGTTGTCATTCATCCTGCAAGACTCAGGGCAATGTAATGATTAAAAACATGAATTAGGGATCCAAATAGACTTGCTTTGACTTCTGGCTCTGCCCCTTTTAAATGGTGTATCCTGGGCAACTTAATTAACCTCTCTGAGCCTCAGTTTCCCCACCTGAGCAGAGGATGCTTTCAGTAAATAGTCACCTTTGTTATTCTGTCCAAACAATGGTTATCAGATTCCTGTGTCCAGAAGGGTGACTTACTCTACTTTCTTTCCAAGATGAAAGCCTTGGCCTAGGCTGGAGCCCCCAGAGACCCCTGCAGAGAGATGGACACATCTAAAAATCCAGCGTCAGTGATTGTGCCGCTGGGGACCAAGAGTTAATGATCCAGGGATGGTTAATGAGCTTCCTCCTCTGCTCTCTCCCATTGCAGGTGGCATGGCAGCCTTCCAGCCCAGTGGCTGCTCCCTGCACCTGCCCCCTCCACATCCAATTTCTTTGCAGTGTCCTAAAAAGCTAACCAAGCTGAAATCGCTTATACCAAGGTTCCAAAACTCCTGCACCATTATCCAGTGTTCTTGAGGCCCCAACCTCATCACTGCCTCCCCATCCTTCCCATCTGCTGGGAGCAGTTGAAGGACCCAGTGATAAACGCTGAGATTGGTCTCTTCGGTACCTTGTGTCTGGCCCTGCTTGGGTGGGAACAGAATGAGGCTACCCTGGAGGGCTCTCTTTGGTTGTGAATTCCTGTGGCACCCCTTCTCATCCCTGAGCATTCTTCTCAGTGCTCTCCTAGGTAGCCCATACATTAGAGTCGCAATGATATTATCACATAATAAATGCCACCAGTGATTACCCCTGGAGAGGTGGCAGGACAATGTGGCTAGGAGCAAAGACTCAGGAATCAGGCTGCCTGGATTGAATCTTGGCTCCACCATTTAATAACTGTGTGATCTTGGCCCAAAATAATGTTAGTATTTATATCACATATAGCTTGCTTCATGGGAGCCAGGCATTGTTCATAAACCAGCAAGCTAATAGTAATAATAGTAGGAGCTATATTTATTGAAAGTCAGGCAATACTTTCATGAATTCCCTTAGTCTCCAGAATACAGGTATGTTAATAGATAACTTTTGGGGGGTGGTATTCAGGGCCGTGCTTCAGCTGGGACTGGACCAGAAGCCTATGAACCCCAGGCATTATTTACATGGATGAGTTACATCAGTGCAAGGGAACTATGATGAGGACATTGTAAGTATTCATTTCCAGGCTCAGAGATGGCATGTCTTCAGCCCAATTTAGCTCAGACCACACCACATCCTTTTGGCCCTTGTCAGATTTCAGCAGCAGCAGTGGTGGGCAGTTCTCCTGCATGCAGATACCATACCACCTCAAGTGCCCACCTTCTCTCTGCCTCTCTGTCTCACTGAGAGCTGGCTCAGCCCTTGGGGAGGCAGGGGAGATCATGCCCCCAGAGATAGACCTCAACCAATGGGATATGGGAGGAGGGATAAAATGTCTCAGCCTCTTATCCTTCAGAGAGACAATTCCTCAGAGTTCCATGGTAGGACTGAGTCTTATCCACAACAGTTACCGGGTGAACAGCACACAATTTATTGACTTTTCTTCTTTCCCCTATTACTCTTCCTACTTCTATTCTCCTACTTCTTGGGATCACCTCCCAAATCAACCGTTGACACTCAAATCCTTGACTCTGGCTCTGCTTTGAGGGATCCCAAACTAAGACAGTCACACAGTTCTGGGAGCTCAAGGGGACTGCCCTCTGGTCTGCACAGTGTTTTCTCTGCTGATTCCCAGAGCACTGACAGAGCAGA
Source organism: Canis lupus baileyi (assembly GCF_048164855.1). Lineage (NCBI taxonomy): Eukaryota > Metazoa > Chordata > Mammalia > Carnivora > Canidae > Canis > Canis lupus. The sequence goes on along the minus strand of NC_132845.1, from coordinate 54,904,968 downwards.
CATGGCCAGTATACAGGAATGATGGGACTTAGATGGTGTTCAAGCACACATGCAATGTCTTCCAAGGCTCCCAGCAAAACTTGAGGTGGTATTGTCATGTTGGCTCCTTATTGTCCCCCAAAATGTATTCTTCCCTTCTTTTAATTATAGGACTCTGTAGGCTGATCAGTGGAAACTACATTTCTTAGCCTCCCTTGCAGCTCAGCATGGCCATGTTCTTGCCATTGGAATGTGAGAGGCAGTGATGTGTCACTTCCTGAAATGGAAATTGCTTGCCCTCTACTTTCTCTTCTCTTCTTTGCGGGGGCTAGAATGTTGTTGTTGGTGGTAGATGAGCTTTGACTTAGATGAGAACAAGATAGAAGGAACCTGGGATCCTGAGTGACATTGTAGAGCAATCACTCCCTGTCCAGGACTACTATCCACCTCTGGGATGTTACATGGGGGAGAAATAAACTTCTATTTTGCCTGAACTACTATGTATTTAAGTCTTTCTGCTCCAGCAACTTATCCTGTGCCCTAATGAAGGGATCTGAACAAGCAAATTACAAGTATAAATCATTTGTGCCCCAAGGCTGATGAGGCCTGGGGGCATTCAGGTTGCATAACTCTCCTGTGGTGTGCTGAGCACTACAGAACACCTGGAGTCAAGCGAGACCCAGGCTCCTCTCTGACTCGTCACAGACCTCAGAGGCCCCCTTCTCAGCTCGTGTCCTCCTCCCTGTAATGCTGTCTGCTTCCATGTTCTTTCTTCCAAACACACTCTTCCCAGGCTTGGCTGTACATTGGGCTTGGGCTTTCTTGTGAGGAGAGGGTTTTAAAAGGGATACTCAGCATTGGGGAACTGGGAGGTACAGTAAACAGGTAGGTAGTAATTCTAGAGCAAACATGCCTTGGCTTGTGTCTTCTCATCTTTATGTCCAGGTGGGGGCAGTATTCCACCTTTTGGTCATCCTGTACCTCCTTATCTATTGAACAGGTAGTGGTGACTTGTGGTATTAGTTTTCTATTGGTGTGTAACTACTTACCATAACCTTGGCAGCTTAAGATAACAGCCATTTATTACCTCACAGTTCTGTGGGTCAGGAGTGGAGTGGGCTCAGTTGGGTTCTCAGTTTCAGGTTCTCCAAGGATGAAACCAAGATGTCAGCTGGGCTAGGCTGTCATCTTGAGGCCCTGGTGGAAAAAACTACTTTCAGGGTCATTCAGAGTGTTGGAAGAATTCAATTCCTGCTGGGACTGTCCCATTATCTGGTTCTTACACATGGTCCCCTTCACGTCCAAAGCCAGCAATGGCACGTTAAATCTTTCTCATCCTTCAAAAGTCTCTCTGACTTTACTTGTCTGCTATCAGCTTGGGAAACTCTCAGGCTTTAAAGGGCTCCCATGTTTTATGGGGCTCTCCAGATAGCCTCCTTTTTGATGAAACTCAAAGTCAACTGATAAGTAACCTTGATTATATCTGCAAAAGTCCCATTTGCCACATAAGGTAGTGTGATCACAGGCATGATTGTGCGTCATATTCACAGTCATGGTCATTACAGCAGGAAACCTTGGAGCTATCTTAGAATTCTGCCCACCATGTGTGCTGTCCCTCAGATTTTAGAATGTTTAACCTTCGGCCTTCCTCAGGGGGAGGGAAGGTGATTTCTTAGTGTTGGATTTAGGGAAAGAGCCCTACTATGTCAACGTGTCCAAGGGTTCTTGAAGGGAGTGAGATTAAGAGCCAGAAGCACAATTAATCTTGGATGAAAGGAAGCCATTTTATTTGCTCATCTAGCCACATTTGTTGAGAACCTCTAGCTCTAGTGCTCTTGATCTGGCAGTCAATGGAATGGGGCAACCCTCCCCTCCTGGAGTGATGGTCTAGTGGTATAGCAGATATTAAGGATGATGAGGGCTCCCCAAGGAGAACTATAGGGGTCAGTGGAAGGGAAACTGGGGCTAGCATGCAGTTAAAAGTGAAGAAAGCAGGGATTGACACAGGTTTGAGGTTACATTTTACAATTTCTGTGAGGAATGGGAAGGCCACCATCTTCTTGGTGAGGCTAGAGCTCAAACACTAAAAGCACTGTCTTCTAAGAATCCTGGGATCTCCTTGGTTCTGCTGGTTCACCAAGAAACTCTATGACTTAGCTTATTAGCTTAGCTTGGGGGTCACCAACTTGAGTAGAAATGACTAAATCAGCAAAGCAGCCTGAGTGTAAAATAAGGAATAAGGCAAGAATGAAGGCAAATGGGGCCTGGCCTGTGGCCTCAGTGTCAGGGGGTAACAGGGAGCAGTGATATCTCTGCACAGTGGAGCATGGATACACCTATCTCGGGGGGGAAGGAATCTAGCTAATTGCACCATCAGGGACAGATCATCTGGTCTTCTGATTTTTAACTAAATTCAAATGATTTTGCAAAATATCCCAAAATATTTTAAAATTTAAGTAATTTAAAATTTAAGTATTTTTTTAAATGTAAGGATCTTCAGAGAGGTGACACATGTGTGGGTGTTTGTGGCCCAGGGCCAACCTGCAGGCTTCTGTTTGTGACTTTCAGTAAGTTGCCCTCACTGAGTCAGATTTGGATGCTCTGTCATCAGCTTTAACTGAGAAACAGTTCTGAGGAGGCATGTGGCCTCTGCATCTCAGAGTTCCCAGCCTGAAGTTCTGTGTGAGAAATGCCTTTGAGATATCCTTCTCAGGATTCCCTTTGCTTTCTTCTCTTCAATCGTGACCTTGAGAACAATCATGTTGCCCTTTCTGCCATGTGTGTTAGGTGCTCAGTGTTCAATTCTATTTATCCCACCTCCAGAACCCAGTATTTTGTCTTCTCTTTCTCCTTAAAGTCTCAACTAGGCAGCTGTAAAGGCTTCTGTTCCATTTCTTAGTACTTACTATCTGCCTTTGGGCAGGGAAGTGTTTTATTTAGCTCTGTATCTGCAGTGCGTGGCACGTGGTAGGCACTCAATAAATACTTGAGTGTTGGACCAATGACTTGAGTGTTGGACCAGTGATATGTTGACCATTATTTTTGGTTGATACCAGAAATGGGCATGTGTAAAAAGAACTCTGAAATTTGTGTAACTGCTGTTGAGAACTCATCTCTCAATGTCCCTTAATTAATTAAGGTGACCAACCATCCTCATTTTCCCAAGACTGAGAGAATTCTTGGGATGCAGTACTTTTAATCCAGGAAAACTGGAATGAGTTGGTCTTCTGCCCTTAAAGACCCAAAGGAAAATAAGATTCTCTCAAAGCTCAAAAAAGTTGAAAAAGCCCATTCCTCCTGCTAATCTGAGATGTTTCATTTTGTCTGTTGATGGGAGGTTTTGAAGCTTGCATGTTTCACTCTTTGCTTTGACCTCTGAGAAGCCTCAAGGTAACTTCTCGGTTGTAAGTCAGTAGCATCTGTCAGTCCAGTTCATGTGAAATGTCTCATTGCCTCTGCCTTGGTTTTTATTGTCTTTTTTTCTCTTTAAAAAATTTTAACATATGGTGCAAGTTGCACCCAGAATTACATTAAATTATTCTTACCCAGGGGCACGTGGGTGGCTCAGTCTGTTAAGCGTCTAACTCTTGGGTTTCAGCTCAGGTCATGATCTCAGGGTTGTGAGATTGAGCCCTGGGTCGGGTTTCATGCTCAGAGTCTGCTTGGGATTCTTTTTGTCTCTGCCTCTGCCCCTTCCTGATTCCCTCCTTGATCCTCTGAAATTATTCTTACCTGGCAAACATGAGATAATGTTTATGTCTTTTTGCCTTTCTTCAGGTGCACTACTATTCTATGTGTTTATTATTTCAGATGTTGGCAAACTTTGGTCTTTGGGCCAAATCAGGGACTGTTGCCTCTTTTTGTAAATAAACTTTTATTGGAATATAGTCATCTTCTTAATTTATGTATTGTCTATGGCCATTTCAATGTTACCATGGCAAAGTTGAATAGTTGTGATAGATCATGTGGCCCACAAAGTGGAAGATACTATCGGTAAAGTTTGCCAATCCCTGCTTTATATCAGAGACCTCAAATCCTTTTGAACAGATTTCAATTTAGAATTTAAAATTTTACATATATAGGTATACTTTCTGCTCCAAAATGTAGTATCTGTGTATATTTCTCTGTATGATACATGCTCATTATAAACATGTGAACTTTGCACAAATACGTAATGAAGACTCAAGACAAATATATAATGTAAACTCAATTCCTATGAGTGGCCTCAGTTATTAGTTGGTATAGATTCTTCCTCATTCCTTTCAGTACATAAACTAATCTGCATGTATCATTAAAACACTAAAAAAGAAATAAAGCTCCATGCGAGCAGATTTTCCTGGGTAAGCATTCTTAAATTCTCCATCAGCAGCATTTTTCAACTACATCTCCACTGACACACTTGCTGACATTCTCACTCATTGTTTCCAATATCTTTCCTCATTGATCTAGTTTAATCAAAAGCCTTTTCTAACTCGTCTTCACAACAGCAACATCACTGCAAGTTCTAATTATTCCTGGTACCTCTCATTATACTAATTATTCTTTTTTTTAATCATTACTAATTACTGTGACTTTAAAACATCTCTCAGAACCAGTGAGGATGTCAGATGCCTGAAGATAGTCACCTTGCTTCTAAACCATTAAGCTAAGTATTTAGGATGGTGGCTTCTGCTGATCATCACTTGCTTCTGGGACATCACTCAGCCCCAGAAGTCCAGGCCTTGTAGGGCATCTGTTGTCACCCAGAATCTAAAGTCCATTGTATTTTCTACATCCTGATTGGACCATTTTCCCTTATCCCCCTCTTCCCTCCACAGACATTTGCTCTGTGCCCTCTGGAATTCCCATTTGTAACCAGCAGACATCCCTATATTCTCAACCTCTTCTCTGACATTGTCTTTCATTTCTTGTCTAAGCTTACATTCAGAGGTACCCCAGCCTCCAAGACAGCCTTCCTGAGTGAGGTTGCTTGTTTCTGTCACCTTATGTACCTCAGCGTACCCATTTGCCACTTCCAAAATATTTCCTCTTTAAAAAAAAAAAAATCACTGAATCTTTCAAGTGGAATCCTCAGATTATGGTAGCAGTTGCTCCTCTTCGGCGTGGTCATTTAGCATCTCCTCACTCATTAAAGACTCCAGTGCCCACTTAGTCACTCTTCATTTCCATCCTATTCTCCTCATCATTCTTGGTGATTTCCACATTTCAACATTTACACAGCTAACTCGTCCAACCCTTTGACTTCTCCATTCCTTGGTCTTCCTATATGCCCATCATCTGTTTCTCCATCTCTCCTCACGCGTTCCTGTAGCATTGTCATTGATGGTAACTGTACAACCTCAGACTGAATTTCAAGTCTCTTAGTCTCTGACCAGTATTTCTTCTTTTATTCCAATACCACCACCCCACACATTCTCCCAACTCAGTTCAGCCTTGTTCAACAGAAACATAGTGCAAGTCACATATGTTATTTATGTTTTTCTACTGGCCACATTGAGAAGTATAAAAGAAACAGTTAAGATTAATTTTAACATTTTAAATTTAACCCAAGAGATCCAAAGCATTATCATGTTACTATTGTAGCCAATATAACATTTTTAGTGAGACTTTACATCCTCTGTTGGTCATACAATTTTTGAAATCTGTGTGTACTTTATACTTACGTGCATCTCAGTTCAGCTACATTTCAAGCACTCGATAGCCACATGTGGCTAGTGGCTACCATGTTAGATAAAGCAGTAGTTCTAGTCCACTGCCATAATTAAATTTTTACCCAGCCTCTTGAATGTCTTATGTAAGTTATGTGTCACATTACTATCATCACACTATTTCAAATAATGTGCCTTAGTCTGTCTATTCATCTAGAAAAAAACCCTCATTATTGGTTGGACCAAACCATCAGTCTATACCCAGGCAATTGAATACCACAGGGAAAAATCACACATCTGGGTTGCCTGCTGCCTTGCTTCACCTTAGCTTCATGACCACAAATTTCAGATCAGCACACAGCACGCCTCAGAAACTTCATCACATGATTCTCATTGAGTTTGCTTAATCACCCTCTGAGACTACCATTTCAAATGTTTCCACCTTTTCTCAAGCCTCTTTTCTTCCCCTCACCTTTCCCTCTCAGCAGATGCCCTGCTTCATTATTCACTACCAGACATCATAAGTGTAACATGTCTGGATGGAACCCTATACTTCCTAGCCTGTTTAATTCAGGTGATGGGGCCATCATCAAGCCCAAAACCTAGGAGTTGGCTTTAATCCCCTCTCATTTCTAATTTACCAGGACATCCTGTCATCCAAAAAAACCCTAAAATCTCTCCCCTTCTCTTGGGAGTCTAGAGCCACCATCTTGGATATCAGTCACCACCCTGCTCAGACTTCAGTAATAGCTAACTGGTCATCCTTGTTTCCATTCTGCCACCTTGCAATCCATTTTCCACTCAGCAGCCAAAGCAGTCTTTAAAAAACATAAATAAATCAGAGCATGTTGCTCCCTTTCTTAAAGTCCTCGTTTCCATGGCTACCGAGGTCCTCCATGATGGCCCTTGCGTCTTCAGTGTAATCTTTTGTTGCTCTCCAGCCCACTCCCCACACTGTAGTCATACTGACTTCTCCTCTCATTTTTGGAACACACCAAGCTCTTTCTTGCCTTCTGGCTTTTTGCATTGCTGTTCCCTCTGCCAGGAAAGATCTTCCCCTAGTGTTTCTCATGATTGGTTCCTTTTCTCCTTTTGCTTTTTTGGAGATATCTTCCCTTAAAACCCCATGTAAAGTCTCCTCTCTCCTCTCCTATCAGTTAGTTTCTTACCAGGTTTGTTATTTCCCTCAAGGCACTCGTTATCTGAAACTACCTGGTTTATTTCCTCATTTGCTTCTTTATCATCTGTTTACCCACTAGAAATAAGCTCCATGATGGTAAGGATGTTGTCTTGTTCACCATTGTATTTCTGAGCCTGGCACAGTACCCAACACATAACAAACTCAATGAATATTCACTGAGTGAATGAAAGAATGAGTCAAAGAACTGGATGTTCCAGTATTTCAGGGCTCCCCTCATTATTGTGAAATGCACAGATTCCCAAGACTGAACTTAAAAGCCCCAGCAAGATCATTAACCTCCTATCTGGGTCACTGAGATTGACAAAGCACCCTCTTCCCCCCACCTTGATAGAGATCATGTCTATAAATACTTCTGGATGTTTGAGCTATCCAAATGTGGTAAAACAGCAAGTCTAAATAGACTGCTTTCCTGACAGGGTTGGGTCAACGGAATATATTATCCCTCAGAGGCAGATGGGGTTGAAGCCTCCGGGCTACATCAGTTCGGGAGCTCAAGGGATGTTCATCATGCAGGCTGTACAAATAGGCTGTGACCTAGTAGTAGTTCTGGGAACTTATCATATGTTCACTTAAAAAAAAATCAAGCTGGCTTCTGTGTGGATTGGAAGAAGGTAAGAAGGGATATGGGGCATCTGTTAGAAGTCATTCACTTGCAGATGACAGAAAATCAGCCCTGATTGGTTCCAGCCATACCAGAATGTATTGACTCACATAACTGAGAAGGCCAGGGGTGTATGGCTTCAGGTATAGGGAAATCCGGGGGCTCAAAGCTACCATTGGCCAGGATATTCAGCTTGGTTACCTCTTCTCTCTTGAGTATGGGCTATACTTAATGACTTACCTCCAAAGAACAGAGTATGGGAAAGGGAGGGAAAACAAGGTAACTTTAATTAGAGAAACCTGGCAAAATGTTGGCCAGGTGACCAAGGTGAACAGTGACAGCCATTTTGATAATATGTACCTCCTGTTATGATGTGACCAGGAGGACACTTCACATCTGGAACATTTCTCCCCCAAGCCTGTAACTCTAGTTTAATCATGGGAAAAACATCAGACAAACTCAGATTAAGGGACATTCAGCAAAATATATGACCAATAGTCTGCCAAACTCTCAGTGCCATGGAAACTAAGGAAAGACTGAAAAGCCATCACAGGCTTTAGGAGCCCAAGGAGACATGACAGCTAAATGGAATATGATCTCATGGATTGGATCCTAGAACTGAAAATGTCATTAGTGGAAAAGCTAGTGAAATCTGAATAGAGTCTGGACCTTAGTTAATAGTGATGGTGTTGGTAATAGTGGTAATAGTGTTGGTTTCTTAGCTGTGATAAACGTACTATGGCAATGTAAGGTGTTAACCTTACGGGAAACTACGTGCAGGGTTTATGGGAACTTTCTGGACTATCTCTGCAACTTTTCTGTAAATCTAAAATTTTTCCAAAAGGAAAATGTTATTAAATCCTGAATAGTTACCCAAGTGAGTTGAAAACTTATGTCCACAAAAACCCAGCCCACAGATGTTTATAACAGCTTTACATGTGATTGCCCAAAACTCAAAGTGACCAAAATGTCCTCTAGTCAGTGAATGGGTAAATAAACTGTGATACATCCAGACAGTGGAGTATTAGTCTAAAAAGAAATGAACTACCAATCCATGAAAAAACATGGAGAGAGGAACCTTTTTTTTTTTAAAGATTTTATTTATTTATTCATGTGAGAGAGAGAGAGAAGCAGAGCACAGGCAGAGGGAGAAGAAGCAGGTTCCATGCAGGAAGCCCGATGTGGGACTCGATCCCAGGACTCTAGGATCATGCCTTGGGCCGAAGGCAGGCGCTAAACCACTGAGCCACCCAGGGATCCCCATAAGGCCACATTTTTAGAAACTCTGTTTCCCTATGGACACTGTTTCCTCTGGCAGCCCTTTATTTTTATTTTTATTTTTTTATTTTATAAATTTTTTATTGGTGTTCAAGTTGCCAACATATAGAATAATACCCAGTGCTCCTCCCATCAAGTGCCCACCTCAGTGCCCGTCACCCAGTCACCCCCAACCCCTGCCCACCTCCCCTTCTACCACCCCTAGTTCGTTTCCCAGAGTTAGGAGTCTTCATGTTCTGTCTCCCTTTCTGATATTTCCCACTTATTTTTTGGAAAGAGGAAACTTAAATGCATATTACTGAGTAAAGAAGCCAATATTGCATGATTCCAACTGTGTGGCATTTTGGAAAAGGCAAAACTATGGAAAGACGAGTGGGGGCCAGGGGTTGGGAGATGGAGGAATGAATGGCAAGAGCCCAGGGATTTGTTGAAGTGTCAGAACTATTCTGTATGATATTGTAATGGTGGGTATGTGTCATTGTGCTTTTGTCCAAACCCATAGGATGTACAACCCAAGAGTGAACCTCTAATGTAAACTGTGGACTTTGGGTGGTAGTGATGTGTTGGGGTGTAAGTTCATCAACAGTCACAAGTGCACCACTCTAGTGGAGGATATTGACAGTGAAGAAGGCTGAGGGTGGGGTAGGGGTACAAGAAAACACTTTGTACTTTCCACTCAACTTTGCCATGAACCTTACAACTGCTCTAAAAATAAAGTCTATTTAAAAAATATTTTAAAAATGAAACTGCCAGCTGGACTCAGTTTCTCTCACCTGAGATAGCCCCCATGCCTGCCTGCTGTCCAGTATAATTACTGACAGTATCTCCTTCTACTCTCAAAATGTCCCAATTTGGATGATTAATTATGTGATCATCCTCTGTGTAGACCTCAGCAGCTCCAGGCCAGCCTCCTCCCAGCTTCCAGGACAAGAGGCAGGAGAGATCCTTGTTTCTCAGCAGTTCTGACTAAAGTCCCTGCATGGAGTCTGACTGGCTCTGATTGAGTCTGGTGACCAATCTAGAACCAATAGGCTGGGGCATATTGTGTTCTTATTGGCCACATCAGGGACACACACCCACTATGAGCAGGAACTGGCCTGGAACTGACTCTACCCCAACCACACTAGGAAGTTGGGGTGTGTGTGCTTATTGGCTGAATTGGAGGTAGAAAGGATACCAGGCAGGCAAAAACACAGATGTCAACCCAATGTGGAGACAGTTTTCAAGTGATTTACCTTCCAGCTCCTAAAATTAGAATGGGCATAAGATTGCACGCATTATGCATTATTCTCACTCCCTTACATCATAGTTAGTGTGTTAAGAATTACACGTAACCTGCAGACTATCTCATCTTGGCCATAGTTCATAGTGATGGATTATTGCCATGGTGTTGTTTTCTTAACTGTGATAGTTGGAAATTATTGGGCTGCCTGTAAGTTGTGATTTATAGTTGCGTCAAGTTTCTTTTACATTTTCCCCATGTGCAGAGTAGAAATTTTGCTATGTCTGCAGAGGTATATTGTGAATTCCACCTGGTAAGTGTGTCAGTTGTAGGGAATGGGAGAGAACCATCATTTCAGTGGACAGATGGCCATTCTCTGTAACAAGAGGTTTCAGGGACACCCAGCAGGGCTGGCATAGTCCTCAGTGTGCTGAGTTCTTGGCAAGTCCCATCCACTTGGGCAGTTGATATAAGCATTGGTTAAAGTCACATCTCAGAGGGAGGACCGCCTCAGAGGGAGGAACCTTAGGGCGGCCAAAACAGTGTGACCTTGGTAAGTTACTCCATCTTTCCATGAGAATAAATGAGACTAATAATCCCGCTTCCCTCAGAGTATTGTTTTAGGATTAAATAATGCAAAGGAAGCATTTAGCAGTGAGTAGCACATAGTAAGAGGTCAATAAATATATGCTGTTACTTTTGTTATTTAATACAACTCCAGAGGCTTGCCTGCAAGAAGTCAGCATGGCAATCTAGGATGCCTTAAGGCAGTGTAACTCAAAATGTGGTCCTGTTAGAAAAGCAGACTCATGGGTTTCAGCTCTCTCTCACTTTCCAAGTCAGAATCTCTGGGGTTGGGGTTGCAGTTTGACAATCTCTCCTGTGATTTATCTGCATGCAGAGTTGAGAACCACTGCCTTTAAGTGGCTTTCTACTAACCTTAGCTTCCAATGGCAATGATTCCAAGCCATAGCCTTGCTGTTGTGAGAAATGAGGCAAGGGGAGAAGATAAAGCAAGAAGCAATGAGGTTTTGGGAGGGAGGTATTGGTCCCCGGGAATATTCTCTGGCCACTGAGACCCAGACTCTGGCTGAAGGTGCAGGAGGCTCTTCCTGTAAGAGTTTAAGAAGAGTGGAACCCTGAGGCCACACCTGTTAGACTTTAAACTGCAAAGGAGGGTGGGTGGCTATTTAAGGAAGCTGTTACTTTGCAAAAATCTTTCTCTCCTTTTCTGGCTGTCAGGACTATCCTGAGCTCTCTTGATGGTCCTTGACCCTGAAGGCTCCCTTTTGCACCTCCTTCCTCCCCAGCCTTTAAATACTGTTCTCTGGGACTCCATTCTTAGCCCTGTCCTGTGTGATCTCACCCAGTCAATAGCTTCAACCACCATGAGTCTATGGAGCCCTTGCTTCTCTCTGGAACTCCAGGTGAGTGCTCTTAATAGCCAACAGAACTTTCCATCCACCAATAGGCCACTCAGTCACGTCCCACTTAAAATGCCCAGTGGCAGACTCAACTATCTTCCTCTTTGAAACCTGGTTTTCTCTCTTTCTTCCTTGTCCTGTTGAATGCCTTATTCTACTGCTCCTTCCCACCCACACACACCTTATGTTCCAACTGCATTAGACTAGTAGGGGATTCTTGGATATGCGCTGATTCTCCTATCTCAATGGCTTCAGATTACCTTGGCCTGGAATCCTTTTCATCTAATGTCTACCCATAGATTGCCTACTCATCCCTCCTCCTCATAGAAAATGGCACCACTACCATCCAGTTGCTGAAGCCCCAGATCTGGAAGTCATCCTTGGTCTCTTTGCTTCTTCTTCTTACCCATAGCTAAGCAGGATGTTAGTAGTTTGTGCTGTCTTTAATCTGTGTTCAGGATCCATCCAGTTCTTTCTGCCCTTGCTGCCACCTGCTCAGTCCGGGTGTCTGTCCCCTTCACCATGCAATGTGATGTAACTTTGTCACAGGCTTCCTGCTTCCATACTTCTGCACCTAACAACCAGAACCATCTTTCTAAACTGCAGAAAATATCCCTCCCAGCTCTAAATCTGCCAGTGCCTTTCCATCTTTCCTAGAATAAAATCCAAACACCTAACCTTAAGGCCTTACATGACCTGGCCGCCCCTTTCCCCCAGGCTTTCTCCTGGATTGACTCTCAGTTCTTCATTCTCTTCATTAAACACACCTGTCTCAGTGCTGTCTGAGGGTCTTTGCATTGCCACTTCCTCCACTTGGACCCTCTTCCCCCAAATCTGCACCTGGCCTACCCATTCGATATTTTGGGGGAAGACCACCCTGCCCAAAGGAGCCCTTCTCTGTCATTCCATTCATAGTCTTAGCTGCTATCATTTTATTTTCTTAGCACTTATCACTGGCTAAAAACATCTTGTTTGTTGACTTGCACATGAGAGCAAAGACCAGATGAGTCTTGTTAGCTGCTGTATCCCTAGTGCCTAGAACAGTGTCAGGTTAGAACAGGTATTCAATAAGCATCAGTTGAATAAATACCTAAAATGCCTTTGCAAATCAGCTGGGAGCTGACTGCAACTAATACTCTTGGCAGCTGGAGGAATGAAGGCACAAAGGGAAGAAATGGGCAGCCCACCTGGCATCTGCTACCCACCCCTTGAATAGCATTTATCAGAATCTGCTCTATATCACTTATTTGTATATTTTCACATCTCCTTCTCAATTTATTGGCCTCCCAGAGGGCCAGCACTAAGATTTCCCCATTTGTCTGCCTTCCATAATGCTCAACACATGTGTTTAATAGATGGTATTTGAATTGAATTTAGCAGGAAAAAATTATACCTAAGAATTTTCTTTATTTGGGAAATTCTCAATGTAGACTCCACAGAAGGGTTAATAGAAATGTTTTTTTGCGTCAGAGTGGGGAGGCCGTAGCCAAGCTCCCAGAAATGTAGGTATGGGGAATGAGTAAGAATGACTTAATAAGTTTCAAATATGCTTAGCCATTGGGTGCCCTCCTCTCTTTGAGAAGCAGAATGTAAGTGAGTGTTGAGCATCGCAGATCTGGAGTCCTGGCACATAGTACTCCAAGGTGGGAGTATTTTTATAAGATGGAAATTTTGGGGGAAATTCAATGTGTTTTTTTGCTGCATGCCTTCCAGACATGATACCTAGAATTCATAGGCTGGAGGAAGGAACCAGAAGGAAGAGGAATAATTGAGAAAAATCATGGGTTTCAAAGTAGAGTTCAACCCTATTTGGTAAAACATTTGATGTGTCTTTTAATGGATGAGTAATTGAACAGAATAAGAAAGGGGATGCCAAACATAAGGCCCTTGACAAGGATTATCAATTAAGGGTTGGACAATTTCAAATCTATCCTCGTGCCAGACTCTCCACCCAGCTGGAATGGCTTATGTCTCTCCCACTCCTTGTTCTTAGACTCACAGCTGTTGGGGTTTTACCAGTCCTATCCCAGCTGGATGAAGACAGGTGACCGGGTAGGGGTGGAAAGGGTCCCATTGATTTAGGAAAGGGAGAAGCAGCTGGAATGGAAAGAAGAAATAATCTGTGACAAAATGCTGTGACTTGTCCCTTTGGACTCCAGGGTTAGACACCGAAAAGTAGAGAACAGAATGAATCACAACACCTCTGAAGTTTCATTGATGTCATGATACTGTCTACACAAGGAGAATAAGACTATGATGTCCCCAGCAAACTCAAAGGAGTTGTGTGTATTTGAACAGTGTTTAATGAGTCACCAGCCCATTCAGCCATTCTTCACATCATTTGAATAACCTACCTTTCATGTTAAGTGGCAGGGAGGCACCCCATTCATCAAAAGAGGTAGCTTAAGGAAACTTTGCATGCATCAAGGCTTTGGATGGTTCCCTGTATTTCCCATATTTGAGATCTTAGTGACTTATTTATGGCACTCAACAAATGCTGAATACAGTAGACAGTTGACTAGAACACTCTAAGGTTTATTCACCTGCCTATCCCAGTAATCTCACAATAGTTAGCATTAACTATTCAAATACTCAGACTGGAGTCTGGCCAGATTATGAAGATGGACAGTTGGGATGATGGGACAGACACTAAGTGTCCCAGTGCACCTGCAGTGGGCCCTACCTAGTGTGTGTCCTGGGGCAGCTCACATGAAGTCTTGGGGCCCCACAGGCAGATGAGACCCAGGGGTGAGAGAGACAGAGATGGTGATACATTTGGGAAGAAGGTGGGTCTTGTCAGGGACACTTCTTGTTATGAGTTGAACTGTGAACACCCAAAAGGATATGTTGAAGTCTTAACCCCTAATACTTCAGAGTATGGCCTGATTTGGAAACAGGGCCTTTATAACAGTAATCAAGTTACAAGGAGGTCATTAGGTAGGCCATGATCCAGGATAACCAGTGTCCTTATAAAAAAGGGGCAGTTTGAACACAGAGACAGAAATGCCCAGAGGGAAGACGATGATAAGATACACAGGGAGAATGTGGCCATGGAACTGAAGGGATGCATCTATAGGCCAAGGAATGCCAGGGAACACTAGGAACATCAGAAAGTACGTAAGGCTGGGAAGGATTCTCCCCTAGAGCCATCATAGCATGGACCTACTGACACCTTGATTTTGACCTTCTAACCTTCAGAACCATGTGAGACAATAGATTTCTGTTGTTTGAACCCACACATTTGTTGGTACTTTGTTACAGTGGCCCTAGAAAACTGGTAGACTCTAAGAGAAATTGGGGCCAACTGAGTGGGGGTAAATGCTCCATGACATGGTGAGAAGTACGCTTAGTTAGGGAAACTTCCAAGTCAAGAGCCAGGAGATGAAGCAAGCAATACCCTTCCCCCATTCTCTCATCATTCCCCAGTGTTTTTTCATAATGTGGGGCTGTACTGTGGGGGAAGAGCCTGGCCCTGTGTCTTTACCTTTTTATAGCACCCTGTATAAATGGCCTTGTGCTGGGGGAGAATATAAGGCTCTGGCACAGGCAATCAAGGTCTAGATGCTAGATGTGTAGGAATGGCATATGGCCACCAGTTTCTTGTTCCTGGAACCCTTGACAAAGCTGGTATGTGCTACAGTCCTGCCTCTGAAAGCAGAGGACATTCCCCTCCGTCTAGCTTACTGTCAGCAAACCTGAACTAGGATTACTCACTGGACAGTCCCGTTTGTTTCTCCAGAGGAAGCTATTCCTTGAATGGGCTCTGTGCTTCTGTTGCTAGGATGATAGCAGAGCAAGGGAGGAAGGCAGGAGGGCCGCAGATAAAAACGGGGAAGGTTCAGGTTATGGCTCAGGGCATAGTACATGCCCAGCAGTTGTCCCTTGGCATCAGATTTCAGATCAGCGTGGTGGAGAAGGAGTCAGGATGTAAGGAGAGAGCCCAGGAGTGAGCTCTTTGGTTCCCAGATTCCAGATTTGGGTCTGTGACTAATGCTGTGTTCCAGGAGGAGAAATGGGTGCAGGAGAAAGAGGCTGCGGGTACTGCTGCAGATGTTGGGTTCAGAAAAGTCAGTGCTGCAGAAAGACTTTTCAGGATTGGTGTAGGACCTGAGGGAAATGGAACTGACCCAAATATGCAGACAGAGGAAGGAGTGGGTAGGTGGGCTGGGCCAGGGCCAGGGCCAGAGCCAGGGAGAGAGCCTAACAATGATGGACCAGGGCACATAGAAGTAGCTGGAAAGAGACAGGTGTATAGTCTGGGAACTCAGCTTCATTTGGAATTCTGGTTGGTGACAGTTGATGATTTTATATGAGTGGCATGCTCTTTCTATTTGCTTAGTTTTTCTATGAACTCCTTGAGGGCAGAGATAAGCTTGGTTTACATTTTTAGCTCTGTGCCTCATTGAGCGCTGCCACAAAATAGATGCTCAAAAAAAAGTTTGTGGTTGCATGGATGATTACTATGGCTACCATGTGAATAAGTTATTTGTGGCCCTGGAGAAGAGAGATTTTAGTATGGTTGCTTTCTTATGTGTAGGGAGGGTGAGCTCCTAAGGATTGCCCATCTCTGTGGGAAAAACTGATACACAATCTGGGAATGGTGATTTTGGAGTTTACAGAAGGTCAACAGTGAACAACTATTCACTCCAGAAATGATTACTGGTGGGAGGTAGGGGCAGTGGGATGTGCAGTGCAGGGGTGGGGAAAGGAGTAGGCAAGGAGAAAGGATAGGAAAGATCTGGACTGGCCAAATGATGTTGGTGTTCACCAATTTGTGTGTTAGTTGGTGGAAATACCAGGACTCTTCCCTGCTTACTCAGTGAGGCTGCCTGGCCCTCTGGGCCATATGGAGAAAGGACAGATACTACTCTGGCTTAAAGAATTTTAACAAACTCTATGGGCCTCATGATGCTATCTGGCATCCTGGAAATCAGACATGCCATAGGGTAGGCCGGGCTCAAAGGGATATATATCCGATAGAACTTGCATAAAGCTAACAATCATTTTTACATAGAAAAATGTTAACCATTCTCTCCCAGTCCATTCTCCAGACCTCCCCACCATCTCCTATAACCCATATCCCATGAAAAGTGACAGGAGAGACACAAGAAGCAAGGCAACCAAGGAAACCTGTTCCCCAAGATGGAGATGGTCCTCCTTAGCATCTCACGTGGGAAGCTGTCACCTTGTGTGCCCTGGGAACCCTCTGACAAACTGCTGCTGAGTGATCAGGCTGTTTAGTGATCCAGGCACTGAGGGGATGCTTAGGCTCATATATTCATTCCCTCTGGCATTTGCATATCATTTTTGCCTTTTCCCCAAGACTCTTTTGGAATTTTGATGAGTTTCTTATCAAACCGAATGACTTATTTTGATTACATAGATCTTCATTTGTACCATGTCAAGGAATGTTCCTCCCTAGTCCATTTTTCTTTTTATTAGAGAATGCCAAAGGAGAAGAAAAAAATTTCACATATTCAATTTCCAGTGGCAAAAAAACAAAAAACAAAAAACAAGGATATTTAAATGCTCAAAAAGAGATTTCCCACAGGTTAGATGGAGAAAACACCCCTACCTAATTTCTTGGTGGCTGGCAGATACTTGCATCAAGCAGAACTCTTGATTTAAGCAATGGAAAAAGAATTTATTAGCTTATGAACAAAGGTCAGGGGTACAGTTAGCTCTAGACATGACTGGGTGCAGGACCTCAAAGTCATCAGGACTTGTCTCTGTCTCTTGGCTCTGCTGGACTGTCTAGGTCAATTTCATTTTTAGGCAGACCCTCCTCAGGTGGTGGCCATGACAGTCCCTCTGTGGTTCCAGACTGCATCCAACTAGCTTGCATATCTAGGACAAAGAGAAAAACTTTTGCCCAATCATTCTAGCCAAAGCCCTCGGGATGGCATTTGGTGTCTCTGATTGGTACAGCATGGGCTCTCTGCTCACCTCTGAACGCATCGCTGTGGATAAGGACATGCAGTGCCCTCATTGACCAGGCCTGGCTTACTTGCCCATCCCTGGGGCAGAGGAGTGGCCTATGCCTCCCCCCAACCAAACCTCAGGGACTTATAGGTTAATAGGGAGGAGAGGGGGCCAAGGAGGGAGAGTGGTTCTACAAAAGATACCATGGTGCTTTTGTCAAACAGGTTGACAGTACGCCGGACAGAAAAACGTGGCTATCGCTCTATTTCCATACACCTCCAACAAGAATAGCCTGTCTTTGTCATATGGCAGGTTGTCTAAGTTTGCACTGCCACTTACCAAAGACTTTCTTTTGTTGTTACTGAACAATTTCTTCCTTTTAGCTTCTATTCTAGATACAGTAATGAGGCATAGGAAAGGAGGAGCTCTCCATCTTCCTAGAAGATGCTTCCATATACCCTTCTTTCATTTGCTTCCTTTCGTCACTTAATGAAGGGAGTGGCAGCTTTGAAACACAGCTATTATTCTGCTCAGCCTTTGGGGAAGCCAATTTAATCACTGTACCCACCTTGTCATTAGCACATCCAAACAGTCTCCCCCCCTTTAAGGACACATAAAGGCAGCTTTTGTTTACACCTCGGAGCTAATGCAGTTTGAGTCTAGGAGTAGTGTTGGGTCCCCTATTGATACTTTTGGCCCCAGAAACTTCTCTGACTCTGCAAGAATGGAAGTGTGATATGAATATGAAAGTGAGCACCCAAGGTGAGGGTCAGAGATCAGAGGAATGATGGCTACACAGTGGCCAAGAGACTCTGAAAACCCAATTGTGCGGTAGCCAGAGGAAGAGGCTGCTTCTAGCCTGTGTCCACACAGGAATGGATATTTCTTAAATTGGCCAATGCAATGCAAAGTCTTTGCTGGGAAATGGCTCAATTCTTGGGAAGTTCCTGGATCTCTGCCTGCTTTGGCCAGACTGAGGTCATGTTAGGTCATCTCATTTCATCTCCACAATTCCTGTCAGCCCCACTCAAGCTACATGGACTGCGACAGGGGATGGGATGATTTTATCCAAAAAGTGTTGCCAGGAAAGCATGAGATGTCCACTGGTGCCTAGGATCACAGGGCTCCTCTAATGACACTTGTGCTCTGTGATAATGATAATGATATAGTGACGACAACAGCCCATAAAGCCCTGTAATTACTAGATCCAGTCAGGGGTGAAGTGTCTATAGCTGCATACAAGTGGAACTGTAAATGGAGTAGGAAACCCACCCACATCAGTGGTGATGGCCAGTGTGCTTTGACACAGTAGGGCTAGGTGCTGTGCGCAGTCTCCACACCCACCATCCCATGTAACTCTCAGCAGTCTTTGGACCAGCTACTGTCAGCCCTGTTTTTGTTTTTTAAAGATTTTATTTATTTATTCATGAGAGACACACACACACACACAGAGAGAGAGAGAGAGAGAGAGAGAGAGAGAGAGAGGCAGAGACACAGGCAGAGGGAGAAGCAGGCTCCATGCAGGGAGCCTGACATGGGACTCGATCCTAGGTCTCTAGGATCACACCCTGGGCTGAAGGCGGCGCTAAACCACTGAGCCACCTGGGCTGCCTGTCAGCCTTGTGTTGCAGTTGAGAAGCCCAAGTCCCAGAGACATTGCATAAGGTGACAAGTAAGCAGTGGCAGAGGTGGGATCTGAGCTCAGGGCTGTTCATGAACCCACAAAGGCATCCTGTGTTGTATGGGGGCTCACTCTGGGTGTGGGGGAAGGGTGGTACATGAGGCAGGCCCACTCACCCCAGTTCTCAGAGGAAGAAAAAAGGAAGGGAGAGCAGAAGGGCTCTGGGCATCTACCACCCATCTCAGGAAATCCACTTAGACCAATGGAAGAAGCCCCTTAGAATGGCGATGACTCTACAAGGATCCAGAACCACCTTACTGGTTGGACCTTTGGGCTTTAGGAGACTTGGTTTCTCTAGGACAGGGCTGGGCAAACTTTACCTGTAATGGGCCAAATAGTAAATATTTTAGGCCTTGAGGTCATAAGATCTTTAACAAATTTACCCAATTCTTCTTAGCTGAAAGCAGCCCTAGAAGATATGCCAATGAATGGGCATGGCCTCGTACCAGTAAAATTTTATTTACAAAAATGTGTCTGGAACAGGCTATAGTTTGCTTAAGGGCATTTAGAGAAAGAGATTGCTAGCACCCAGGCTAGACCACAGAAAGTGGGGCTTTTGCCACAGAATCAACCCTTCTGGAGGAACTTCTTCCGAATAAACTTCACCCAACCTAAACCTCTTTGCTCTGAGCCTCAGCAGAAGGGCCTTAGGGGCTCTTGTACTGTCCCCTCTCTGACAAATGAAAGATAATTGGTCATCAGCCTGTAGGGTCATCTGCAGGAACTGATATGGTGATGGAGAAATTGTCTAGCAAGTATAGCAAGTTTTTAAATTTATCTTCCTGCTGTCTTACTACTGTTGCATTATCTTGTTACTTCTCAGCTGGAACCTCTTCCATGGCTCCATATCACCTAGAGTAAAAGCTAACATCCTTGTGATAGCCTGTAAAGCCCTGCACTATCGGGGTCTAGATACCTGTTAAGCAGCATCTCCTACCCCTTGGCTCACTGCATCCACCTAGCTTCACTACCATTCCTTTTTAAATTTTTTAAAAAATATTTTATGTATTTATTCATGAGAGACACAAAGAGAGAGAGAGAGAGAGAGAGAGAGAGAGAGAGAGGCAGAGACATAGGCAGAAGGAGAAGCAGGCTCCATGCAGGGAGCCTGATGCAGGACTTGATCCAGGGACTCCAGGATCATGCCCTGGGCCGAAGGCAGATGCTCAACTACTGAGCCACCCAGGCGTCCTTTCCCTGCCATTCCTTTAACACACCAGGCACACTGTCACCACAGGACCTTTGCATTGATTGTTGCCTCTGCCTTGGATTTTTTCCTCCCATTTATCTGTATAACTTGCTCTCTGATCACCTCTGTCAGGTCTATGTTCTTATGTCACCTCATGAGAGCCTTCTCTGGCTATCTCATGTGAAACTACATTCTTCCTTTCCCATTTCCTCACAATCCTTATTCCTTTTTCCTGCTGTATTGTTCTCCATCCCAGGTAGCACCATCTGACATTCTATCCATTTTAATGATTTATGTGTTTGTCTGTAATCTTGCATTCAAATACAGGCTTTCAGAGTGCAGAGATTTTATTTTATTCACTGCTTTATCTCTAACATCTGGAATAGAACCTGGCACATAGTATATATTTAATAAACATTTGTTATATCTTTCTGTTTGATGTAAATTAATTGCACAGTTCTTATGAATTCCATTACATGGTTATATTCTCATTTATTTAACTGACTTCTTTCGATGGATGATGTCTACTGGTTCCAGTGCTTTGTTATTAAAAACAGTGCTGCAAAACCTAGACTGAGAAAGTCTGCAGACAAATGACCTGGTTTCTTCAGCAAAGAAATTGCAAGGAAAATGAGAGAGAAATGGGGCGGGGGGTGGGGAGGGCCTGCAGACTAAAAGAAATGAGACACATGTCAGTAAATAGAAGTGTGTGAACCTTCACTGCATCCTGATTAAAATAAACTCTTAAAAATATGTGTTTTTGATATTTATGGTAAAATTGGAAATCTGAACCCTGGATATTTAGTGATATCAGGAAAACACCATTAATTTTGTTGGGATATGCTAATAGTACTGTGTCTATGTTAAAATAATGATGTCCTCACCTTTTGAGATACTTAATGAAATATTTATTGATGAAATGATTTGATGTCTAAGGTATGCCTACCAATAAGACAGGGATAGGGAAAGCGAGAGGGATAGAGATAAGACAAGCTGGTCATGTATTAATAATTATTTTTTAAAATTTTGTGTGCTTATTCATGAGAGACACACAAAGAGAGAGACAGACGACACAGGCAGAGGGAGAAGCAGACTCCATGCAGGGAGCCTAATGTGGGACTCGATCCCAGGACCCCGAAGGCTGAAGGCCGACGCTCCACCACTAAGCTACCCAGGTGTCCGTGTATTGATAATTCTTGAAGCTAGAAGGTAGGTTTATGGGGGCTTATTGTACTGCATGGTGTTCATTAGTATATGTCCGACATTTAATAAATATGGTGCTGTAAAGTCTAATGTGGTGGGTAGGATGGAGTAGATGGGCTTTTAGATTACATAAAATTGTCTACGAGTTGGATCATTGTTAAAGATGGGTTCTGTGTACGTGGAGGTTTGTTATAACCTCCTTTCTCTCTATATGCTTGACATTTTCTATAATGGAAAAATCAAACAATTGCACTGGAGTGAACATTCTATTGCAAATTTTTAAAGTCCTCTCTGATCTCAGTTTCCTTAATTCTTTTTGTTTTGTTTTAAGATTTATCTATGTAGAGAGAGAGCACCAGTTGGGGGAGGAACAGAGGGAGAGAATTTCAAGCAGACTCCCTGCTGAGCAGGGAGATCATGACTGGAGCCAAAATCAAGAGTCAGACACCCAATCAACTGAGCCACCCAGGCACCCCTCAGTCTCCTTAATTCTTGAGGTGGCTTATTACAGAGCTGCTACCAGTGGTATCTGACCAAACTTTGTTTTGGCTTTGATATGCTAATATTAAAACTGTTAACAAAAAACTCCCAATTTACTGAGGGATCATTTACATATCATACACAAAATTCACCTGTTTTAAGTGTGTGATTCAGTGCTGTTTAGTAATTTGGTAGAGCTGTGCATCCATCACCATAAACTAGTTTTAGAAAATTTCCATCACTCAGTAAGACCCCTTGAGCCCCATTATACTTAATCCCCTTCCCCACCCCCCACCCCCGACCCCAGTCAACCACTAATCTACTTTCCGTCTGTAGATTTGCCTTTTCTGGAAATTTACCTAAAAAGGGCCCCTGCCTGGAATTTTTAACATTCTCTTCCCTACCCAACAAAATGCCATTTCTTACTCAAGGATGCTTCCTGTTCTGTTATCACTGAACCACGTTTTTGGAGACATATCTTCTCATTTCTGTTCAGAAATTTAAATGATTCCATTTCCTACATTCAGAGAATTATTATGTCACAGTGATGGTCTGTGACCCCTGCTTTACATAGAAATCAATGATATGCTAATAAGGCAGAAATGATCAAGGCTCAGAGAATGTCCTGCAGATTAATGAGCAGCTTAGAAAGCAGGCAGACAAATCCAAATCTGGAGGTCACCAACCCTGATAAGTAAATTTCTCAATAAATGTTCCAGGACCATGGCAGTTGACAAGGTCCAAGAGCCCTCTGGTATTTTTTGCAGTTCCAGGGCTCAGTTTTGCATTAGGTCCATGTCACGGATATTTGACCCCAGATCCTATGGGGACTTCAATATAATCACACTGCTGAGCTTTAGTTCCTTATTTACTGGGGATTTACATTTTGTGAGCTAGACTTCTCTCAGGATCCAGAATACGGATGTGGGACCTGATTACCTAGTGATTGAATAGTCTGTATCTCTTGGATAACTTTATTTGAAGATCCATGGAGGCCATCCACCTATTCAATAAATACAAATGAACAAATACCTAGTATGCGTCAGATGCTGTTCCAGGAATTGGGAATACAGAGATAAAGAAAAAAGTACTTCTTGTCTTTAGGAAGTTCACAGTCTAGTGATGAAGACAGACATATAGAAATAATGGTAAAACCTGAAAAATTACATATAAGGTATAGTGATAGTGTAGAGGGAGTCAGGAAATATTTGACAGAACTTATGCTTGATTTGGGTCTTGAGGGATGAGTAGGAGTTTGCACATGGCAAAAAGAGGGAAAGACCATTTTAAGAGATGGAACATATATGAAGCATGAGGTGTAAAATGAGATTTCCTTCCTTTTATTTTCCATTGAGTATGACCTTTCTCCTTTCAAAAATCTAAAATGAAATGCCTTTTTTATCCAGAATTGCTATCAGTTGAGTAGAAAGCTGGCATATGGATTTGAAGGATTATGTGAAAAATTAACAGCTCTGTAGCTTTGGAGGAGGATAAAGTTGTAGGTTGGGTTCATCCAGAGGGAAGAGTACCATGGAGGCAATGAAGGGAGCTCTGGAGCATCCTCCAGAAGAGACTTTCTAATGTTATGGTGGCAAAAGGTTTTCTGGACCAGTATGTTTTAGAGGGAGAGCATCTTCACATTTTAACATTTTCAAAAGGAACATCTGCCCATCCCTGCTTTATGGTGCCATTGTGATGTCTTCCTTATGCTCTTATGATTCTAGCCAGATTTATGTAGGACCAAAATAAAAAAACTGAAAAAAAAAAAAGATTTATGTAGGACCACCAAATCTGCAGACCTGACTTAGGAACATTTCTTTGTGCATTTTAGAACTTTCTTCTGGGATTAACTTTCTTTCTTCCTCAAATACTCCCTTTGTTAATTCCTTAATGAAGACATTATTTTATTCTATTTGTATGAAATGGCATTATTTTACTCTTGTTAGAAAATGATAGTTTAGCTAGGTATATAATTCTAAGTTGACATTTCTTTTCTATTAGCACTTTGAGATCTCAGTCTATTGTCTATAAATTTCCATTGAGAAGTATTTCTACTCAGATTTCTATTCCTTTGACTTTTATTTCTGGCTACTTTTAAGATCTTTATTATTGGTGGGTTGAGTCAGGGCAGGAGTAGTTTGCATATTATTCAGTTTCTGTGTGACATGTACAGGTGTAGATTTATTTATTTTTATTTGTTTTAAAGATTTTTATTTACTTATCCATGAGAGACACACACACACACAGAGGCAGAGACATAGGCAGAGGGAGAGGCAGGCTCCCTGCAGGGAACCTGATATGGGACTCCATCCCGGGATCACGACCTGAGCTAAAGGCAGACACTCAGCCACTGAGCCACCCAGGCGTCCCACAGGTGTGGATTTAAAACAACTTTTTGGATTTATGCTTTCTGAATCTCAGGATTAATTTTCTTGTTGATTTTTGAAAATCATTATTTCTTCAAGGATTGCTTTTCTTCATTCTTTTCATTCCCTTTAGTTCCTTCTTTGGAGGGGAAGTCTTGGGATTGTGTGCCTTTTCCCCATTCCACATAGTCAGGGCAAGGGCCAAGAGCCTCCTGTTTATTTTCCCCAGGACAGTGTCTTGAAGTGTGCCAGCTTGTGTTCGCCCAAACCTGCAGAAACAAGCCTGTTGCTAATACTCACATATTGTCGGCAGGGGTTTGCAAATGCCATTTGTGGGAGCCTGTGCACACCATTTATGGAGGCTCATATGTACTATCTTAGGGGTACACATGAAGTGCTGGGGGCTGTATTGGTCCTTTGGGGGAACTGCAGGTGAGAAGTTCCATGGGATTTATGGACAGGCCTTTTGGTGGAGTCTGAGTAGTTAGTAGGATCTGTGGCTGGACTTTTGAGATCCCTGTGGATGAGCCCATTTCTTTTCCCTAATTCTAGCTTCTACAGACTACTATGCTTATCTCTTCAGCAATCTGAGTGGTGTGAAGCAGAAGTGGGCCTCTTGGGCAACATCTGTCCAGGCTGGGGAAGCCAGGCACTCACTCTGCTCTCACTTTCTCCCATGGGAGAAATTGCAGGCCAGGGACCTCTCTTGGTACTGAGTGTGCCACCCAGGGGAAGGGTGACAGAGATGAAGTGGAATGGTTTTTCTGACTCTCCTCAATGCATTTGTTTTTGTATCTTGAAGAGGGTGCTGGAATTTCTCACTGGGCTCCCAGGGTCCCACAAAGGTATTTTCATCCATGCATGGTTGCCAGAATTGATGTTTCTGTTTGAGTAAGGAAGGACTGGCATCTGCTATTCCACCATCTTGCTTATATCACCTTGCACATTTCTTCCCTTCTTTTGGAAATAGGATTGGGTATATGTTCCAGAAGCAGTGTCTCTTTACTACTTATAAATTTATATCTCTATTTCTCTGTGCAATATTCTGGGTAGTTTTTTCAGGTCTGTTTTCCAGGTCATTATTTTTTGTCTTTATCTCTTTCTGATGTGCTGATTTATCTGTTCATTGAATTTTCCATTTAAATTATTATTTTATCTTCTAAAATGATATTTGGTTATTTTTCACTCTTGCCTCTGCTCTTTTGGGATAGTATTTTATTTCTTTCTCCTTTAAAAAGTATTTTTTTTTTATTCTGAGTCTGACAATTCTATGTTATGAAGTTCTAATTCTACTGTTTGTTGTTTCTGCTTATTTTCATTTCTGGTAGCACAGTTATTAATGTGTTTTTAGTTTTGATTAGTCAGCCAATGTTTAATGGGACATTTTCTGTGGAATCCAGGGAGGCTTGAGTTAGGGTAGGTACCTCTAGAGAGAATATGCATTTTCTTCTCCTGGGTGTTCTGAAGTACTACCAACCTGTAATCACTCTACTAATTTTACACCTTGGGGTTTTCCAAACCTTGCAGAGTGTGCAATTTAAATCCCAAATGCATGTAAGAATAATTCTGTGGTTATGAATTCTTAAGGAAGTGCTCTTTCCCTATCAGATCTCAGATTGAGTCAAACAGGCTTCCTTAGTCTTATCTCTTTGCCAGTGGGTAAGTTATTTTCTAGTCAAACTTTTCACGAAGGGCATAGTCCTTTGAGGATCTTGGCCTTATTCTTTCACCATGGGGAGGTCTAGGACTTTGGTCATTTGTTACCATGTAATTGTTAAAAATCTATAAAACTGCTGGGCAGCCCGGGTGGCTCAGCGGTTTAGCGCCGCCTGCAGCCCAGGGCGTGATCCTGGAGACCGGGGATTGGGTCCCATGTTGGGCTCCCTGCGTGGAGCCTGCTTCTCCTTCTGCCTGCGTCTCTGCCTCTCTCTGTGTCTCTCATGAATAAATAAATAAAAATTTTTAAAAAATCTATAAAACTGTAAAAACTGCTTGGTCACTGAGACTGGCAGTTGTCTTCAAGCCTCAGTGTCAATTTGCCACTCTGATTTTCAGCCCTCACTTCAAATTTGGTATCTGGAGAACTTCTGTTATTTGCATCCTAATGCATGTATTCATTTAGAAGGATTTCTACTACATTTAGAAGGATTTCTACATGTTTTTGCGTTGGGGATTTTTGTCAAGATGCCTAGTCCATTCAATTATTAGAAATGCAAACCCTATGTTGTTTTATTTCATTTCTTAACAATATGTAATGAACGTACTTGGTGCCAATAAATATTCATTTAAAACATCATTTTTATGAATGAAAGTATTTACCAATTTGCATATTTCTTTGTACATAAGAGATTTTTATTTCATTAAAAATATTCTTTATATAGACAAATTTAAACATATGGATTAATTTCTCCATTTTGAAAGTTAGCATTTTTTTAGTATGGCAAACAGGCAATTACATCCTTATTGTTGCTGCATCTTAATGATAACTTAAGATACTCCCTTGAACTTTTGTCCCAGATGTGGGTCTTTTGTTTCTTCCTTGTACAGATTTTTTTTTTTTCTCTCCTTGGCTAGCTGTCTCAGACCTCATTATCATTGCACATGCTTACCAATGCTATTTTTTTTAAAAAATATTTTATTTATTTATATGACAAAGAGAGAGAGCACAAGCAGGGGGAGCAGCAGGCAGAGGGAGAGAGAGAGAGAAGCAGGCTCCCGGCTCAGTCGGCAGCCTGACGTGGGACTTGATCCCAGGACCCTGGGATCATGACCTGAGCTGAAGGCAGATGCTTAACTGACTGAGCCACACAGGCACTCCACCAATGCTGTTTTTAAAGGGGAAAAAATCCAGAATATGTGTGTCTGTGTGTATGAGGGAAAGAGAGAGAAACAGAGAGGCAGAGAGAGATTGAAAACACAGGCATACTTACTTACTTACCTGCCATACACAAATCTTTATGAGAAAGGAGAAGCATATACACTCCTATGAGTGCAGTTTTTCCCCAAGTGGGCACCTGGAATCACCACAGTAGCTTAACTGGGTCTGTGGCTAGGACTATTCGTGCATTTCTTAGGGCTGGCATGGGCAATCTATTGATTCCAGGGTTGCTAATGACTGTGTGGAATACAAGAAGCTTTTGTGGCCAGACTGAATCCAGATTGGGAATTGCATGACTAACCATTCTTGAGACATTACCTGCTGAGTTAGTCAAAGCGGGTTTTATTTTTGATAAACTGTCTCCAGTTGCCCTGTGGCTACAGGTGAGGTATAGCTGGGAAGGCAGTCTGGGCAGAGCCGGGTTTTGCCCTGAGAACCTGGATATTTAACAAGAAAAGGGTTTCTTCCTGGTGCAGTGGAGAAGGACGGGTGTCCTTGGATAATTATTTGGACCCAACGTTCACATAAAGTGCAGCCTTCCCTCAGTATCACCCACAGAATGGTCTCTTTAGGATTATCTATATTGGGTAGGCATCACCTCTCGAATTCAGTTAATGCAAGGTTACATTAAAAGTGCTTACAAAAAGAACCACACACTCAGCCTTAAGTCAGCAGATGTTTCACACTGAAGATTCTGCAGTGTCCAAAGCTCAGTTTTTAGAATGTCTCTCACCTCAATTGAGACGACTGATGTCTCTAGTTCTGGCTTCTCCCAGGCATCCGATGAGGCTCCTCAGGACTTTTGCTGTATTTACAACTTCTTCCTTTTTTTTTTTTTTTTTTTTTTGTTAGTTGGGGGCATCTCTGGAATATCCCTAACTCGTTGGTTAGCTCCATGAATTATTCTAAAATTGATCAATCATAACTCTATGGTTTGAACAAAGGAAAGTGGAGGAAATGGAACTTTCTACCCGATCATCCATCCACCCACTCATCCATATATCCATCCATCCATTCATCCATCCATCCATCCATCCACACATCCACACATCCATCCATTCATTGGAATGTCCACTTAGTATCAGACACTGTGCTGGGCACCTGCACACAGAACTAAAAAGACAGGTCCAGTTCCCAATGGCAGAGAGCTAATACTCTCTTGGGTGGGACGGATAGGACACAAGTGATTATGGAATTAATTGTACCTGTAGTAGATGCTCCACATGAGATGTGTTGACTCTTCTCTAAGTTTGTTGCCAGAGTTGTTTTCAGAGTCCTATCACTTGTTACTTTCTCCACTGCAACTCCCCTGGTCTAAGCCACCAACATCTCTTGCTTCCTCAGTGGGTGCCTTGCTTCTGCAGTTGTCCCTCATCACACTTGACCCCTTCAGTCAATTCTCCATATAGCAGCCAGATTGACCCCATTAAGCATAATTTAGATCTTGTTACTGTTCTGTTGAAAACTCCCCGAAGGCTCCTCACCTTCTGGCCCATCTGTACCTCCTTTTAATAAAGGTTTATTTATTTATTTGAGAGAGAGAGAGAACAGGGGGAGGAGGAGAGGGAGAGAAATCCTCAAGCAGACTCCCTGATGAGCATGGAGCCTGGCATAGAGCTTTGATCCCAGGACCCAGAGATTATGACTTGAGCCAAAAACAAGAGTTGGCCACTCAACCAACTGAGCCACAAAGGTGCCCCCAACTTGGTACCTCCTTGACCTTATCTCTGACTTTTTCCCCCTACTCACCTGTTGCAGCCACACTGGCCTCCTTGTAGCTCCTGGAACATGCCACAGTCCCTCATCAGGGCTTTGTACTTGTCTTTCCCTCCACCTGGGATGTTCCTCTTTCAGATGTTCACACAGTTCAGTCTTTCCCCACTTCCGGTCTTTGTTCTATGTCACCTTCTCACCACCTTCTCATTTACCTGATTTGTTTTTCCTTAGCACCTATCACTAACACACTATGTGTTTTACTTATCTTATTTATCGTCCATCTTTGTGTTGAGGAATTCAGGTCCAGGAGAGCATGCATGTCTGTTTTGTCCTCAGCTGTGTCTCCAACACCTGAACAGTGCCAGGCATCTGGTATGTGCACATTAAGTATTTGTTGAAAGAAAAAGAGAAATGAACCTTTCTGCCTGCTTGGATGATTCCCTCTCTCACTAGGCCACAGTCTCTTCTCTCTGTCAAAGTAAAGAATCTGAGGGAAAGAGAAAGTGTGGGAAGAGGCCCCATTCACCTGGCATGGCCTTTCCCTGCCCATTTCTGCGATGGTGGTAAACATAAGACATCCTTAAACTCAACTAATCCTTCCTTGAGGGAGAAATACCTTGCTCTTGATCCTGGCTCCTGCTTGGGAAGGAGCAAGAGGCTAGGTGAGGACAGTGGCAGAGAAAAGAAATCTTATACTACATTTTTAGAGGCTGACACAGGGCACTTTTGTAGACTGATGAGTGGCTCCATTTGATAGTAGTGAGTAGTTGTTGCCACCTAGTGTGGTTTGGGTTTCTTCTGGGCAGGGCAGGATCAGTTTGCAGGTATCTTATGAAAGGGGTAGAGGCCACCCCTCTAGATGACCATACTTCTGAGCAGAGAAGAGCAGCTCTTTTCCACATTTGGGGGAAGACCAGCTGGCTTGAGCCATGATGATGGTACAGAGCCAAATCACACACAGCATTCAACAACTGAGTAGCTGAGACCAGAAATAAGGCACATTAACCAAGCCAGTGGTCAAGCAGCAATCTAAATAACCATGAACCAAACCAGAAGCCACGCAAGTCCAGAATCAAGCTGGCTAACATCAAGAGGAGACCCCTGCCCCCCAGCAAGGTGAAAAGCTAGAGTTGTCATGAGGAGTGCAGGGCAATGATAAAGAGTGGTCCAGGAATGGACTTGGGAACATTTCCTAAGCTCACTGAGTGGCCAGCTATCTCTTTCTGAATTCACTTTCCCCTGTCAAATCACACCTTTCTATTCACCTCTGAGGGCCGTATTGGCCATGGTTTTTCTCATGTCCTGTAGGGAGCCTGCAGTTACCCTCTTATACCACTAGGTGGTAACCCTGCTTTGAGGAGTCAAAAGCTGCGATTATTAGGAGCTGGGCACTGTGGTAGGCAAGGTTTTTACATACATTATCTCATTTAAACTTCAGACAACCCTGGGGAGTCAGTGCTATTATTATCCCTATTTTACAGATGAAAAACATTGAGGCTTAGCCAGTTTTGAGACCTTGGCCTAAAGCCACTCATCCAATAGGTGGCTCTCTTATCACACTGGCTTTCTAAGTGAGTTTGGGATTGGCAGAAACCAAGCAATGACTATTTTGAAAAATATATAGAAAAAAATCATTAATAGTGTTTAGTGCTCACTACAGAGCCCTTTCTATGTCTCAGGTACCAGAATAATGTTTTACAAACATGATCTTTTTTTTTTTTTTTTTAGATTTTATTTATTTATTCATGAGAGACACACAGAGAGAGGCAGAGACATAGGCAGAGAGAGAAGCAGGCTCCCTCTTGGGATCCCAATGTGAGACTTGATCCTGGCACCCTGGGATCCCACCCTGAGCCAAAGGCAGACAGACGCTCAATCACTGAGCCACCTAGGTGTCCCTACAAACATGATTTAATTTAACCCTCAAGGGATCCCTGGGTGGCGCAGCGGTTTGGCGCCTGCCTTTGGCCCAGGGCGCGATCCTGGAGACCCGGGATCAAATCCCACGTCGGGCTCCCGGTGCATGGAGCCTGCTTCTCGCTCTGCCTGTGTCTCTGCCTCTCTCTCTCTCTCTCTCTGTGACTATCATAAATAAATTTAAAAAAAAACTTAATTTAACCCTCAAATAACCGTGTAGATTAGACCTGTTATTATTCTTATGCTTGTTGAGGCTCAACGGGTTGAATTAATTGCTGTGTAAGTGCTTCTGAGTAGGTGACAGCCCCCAAACCAAAAGCAGAGATGGCTTATAGTTCATGATGCTCAAGTTCTGAGTAAGGTGTGGGGGTGATCTACGTTATTGCTCTCTAGCGTGGAAGTTGGGTCTCAGAAAGGCAGGATCCCCAGCTCCCACAAGCAGCGCAGTCAGAAGTCTGACCCATGTCCCAATACTGGCTGTGATTCAGGGATTTAGAGCTCAGGGATTTAGGGTGAGGTGGAGGACTTGGTCTTCTCATTTACAAAATACATGGTAGGACTCTCAATATAAAGGTTTCGAACTCAGATGCTTGCAAGGACCAGACAGGTAACAAAAATGAGTGACGTGGATCAGGTAGGGACTGTAGGAAACTGATGAACACATACTCCATTTTAAGGGGCGATCCCAGCCAATTGTTGCCACACAGGAATGAGTTGATTGTTGCTGGATCTCCTGATTTTCCAGGAGAATCCAGAAATGTAAATTTTTATGAAAAGAATCTCTTTAAAAAAAATACTGGCAGTAGATTCAAAGCTTAAAAAAAAAAAAAATCTGTATAGATGAAAACACACGCACACCATGAGCCGGATTTGGCTGTTAGAGCCTCATTTACTGTGCTCAAAGATGCCTACAGTTTTTCCAGTTCTGAGGTTCTCTTGTTCCTTGATGTTTAAGAGCCATGGTGCCAGACAAGTGGAATTGAGGAAGAAGAAGAAATTAGGATGGAAAGAAAATTGTATGGCAAGCTTCCACGGGACTCTGCCTTCACAGTGCTTCTCCTACTTTGGTCAGTTTCAGAATCACTCGGGACTTGGTTATTCTTACCAAGGCTAGGACTGTCCTCTCTCATCCAGCCTGGATATCTGTGTGCCCAGTGAGCTCCCCAGATGATTCTGACACACACCAAAGAGTGAGAAACCCTGTCCTGGGTCAGCTGTTAGTACCATGGGCTGCATGTGAGAATTACCCGGGGAGCTTTTAAGACCACTGATCTGCAGACTCTGCCCAGGGCCAATTAAATCAAATGCTCTGACTGTGGAACACAGGCTTTGGGTATTTTAAACAGCCCTCAGAGGATTCTAATGTGCACCCAGAGCTGAGACCCGCTGACCTGGATCAATGTTCCCGGTCAATGCTCTTCACACTTTAATGTGCTGGAGGGTGGTCACCTCTAGGATCTTGTTAAAAATGCAGGTTCTGAAACAGTAGGTCTGGGGTAGAGACTGAGATTCTGCATATCACACAAAGCTCCCAAGTACTGCTACTGCTGCTGTTGCCACTGCCATAGCTCTGGGGGCCACACTTTGAGCAGCAAGGGTCTGTGATGGTGTTTTCCAAACTTCCCTAATAAGAAGAATCACTTGTTCTGATTAAATATACAATTAAAAAATATTTTTATTTATTTATTCATGAGAAACACAGAGAGAAGGCAGAGATATGGGCAGAAGGAGAAGCAGGCTCCTCACAGGGAGCCGAATGTGGGACTTGATCCCAGGACTGGGACCACACCCTGAGCCAAAGGCAGGCGCTCAACCACTGAGCCACCCAGGTGCCCCTAAATATACAAATTCCATGGAAATAAATGAATAGCACCTATATAAGAATCAGCAAAAGCTATTTTTTTCAGAGCTTACTCTAGCAGCTACCTTGAGTTTTGGCAGAGACTCAAAGACAAGCAGGGAGTAGGAAAGCTTTGTAGTGGAAAAGAGAGAAGATTTGGGGTGTTTCCTGATTAGAGGCTATTGGTGTGGGGACGCTGGAGGGGGACTAACTAGAACTGGGGCCTCCTATGTGATTGCATGGAGGAGCACATTTGCCTTTCTTTGCTTGGTCCTAGTTGGAAGCAAGGCCAAAAATTAAGGAAGCTATTGATCTAGTCCTGGCTGTGTTGAGTTGATGGCTACAGAGGTTGCTCAGCTTTGTGGGTTCATTGCTGCAAATAATGGGTCAGAGCTCTATTTTTATATATAATCTGGCCAATGTCCATTTGTATATTCAGTCTCTCAATTCTTGGACCTTTTTCCTAGACTTTTTGATTCAGAAGTTCTGGCTTGGGGCCCAAGAATCTCCAGGTGATTCCTGTCATCAGGAAAGGGAGGGGAGGGTGCTGATGCACACCATGTGAATTAGTAAATGCCTAGGGACACAAGTTAACAGTAGCTACCCGGATGCTATCCCAGACTCACTGAGTCAGAATCTTGGGGTAATGGTGAGCAATCTACATGTTTCATATATCAGTTACCTAGTCCTGATCAATGAAGTGCCTCAAAACATAGTGGCTTAGAACAATAATGATTTATTATTGCTCATGTTCTGTGGGTTGACTGGGATCTCCCCAAGGAAAATTGTGGGAAGCCCTCCTCCCCCTAGGTCTATTATGTGTCCATTAGGAAGCAAGCTTGATAAGTACTAGGGAGTCATCAACAAATTAGGTTGAGTGAATCTGAAACTTTTTTGGGGGGAAGTTTTAGGTATCAAAGTGTAGTGATTCCAATGGATTCCAAGGGAGTTTCTTATGATCTAGTGACTACAGGTGTTTGATTTGCTGTGTGAAGCCTGGTCTGGTGGGAATGATATAAATGCTTGAAGTTTTGAATGATAGAGGTTGTAAGAAGGTACATTTCAAACAAGTTAGAACAATGATAGCTAATATTTACTGGATACATATTATATGCCAAATACCATTGTAAACACTTTGTGTATTTAATCCTCATTTAATTTTCATGACAACCCTATAAGTTAGATCCCATTTAACAGGTGGGGGTAAAGGCACAGAGCAATTTGTTAATTTGCCTGAAGTCATAAAACTGGTAGGGAGAAGAGCTGGGATTTGAACCCGGGTAGCCTGACTCTACACTGCATACACTCAAATATATTGTATATATTGTATACTCTCAAATAAGAGGAATTAGCTCCTTCTGAAGCCCTGGGTATAAACTCTCTTGTTCTATGTTTTCATGGGTTACAGGAAAGACACTGCTTTCCTGGCCTGGCTGGATTCAACAAACAGTGGTTGTCAGGCCAGAAAGGACTAGTCAGGGTGCTCAGTCTCCCAAAAGAAATTACCTCCTGTCAGTGTCCAGGCCTCAGCCAGAAAGAGGTGGCCTCTCTATTTCTCTTCCCCTTGCCCAGTGCCTGTAATTGTCCAAACATACCTACAGCCTGCTTGACAATCTAGAGCTTGTAAAAATAAAACCGTAGAGAAAACAGCCACATCATTGGTTGCTATGCCAACCTATGCTGCACCCAGGGCTATTTTCTGGGGGTGTTGAGGTAGAAAAGGTTCTGGAGGCTAGGGTGGGGGATATTCAGAGTCTGCCTCAGTGGATTTTGTGTCTAGTCTGCCCAAAATATCCTTCAGTGGCTTTTAATGCCCTTAGGATAAGGTCTTCCTGCATCACATGCTGTTTCTCCCCACCTGCTCCCAGATTCATCTCTTCCCATTTCCTCATTAAGTTCCCCATTCCCATTATATTGGACAATCCATTTTCCTTGCTGTCCACCACCTCCACACATTTGCACATGTTGTTCTTTATCAGAAACTCTCTTCATCCCTGCTCCCTGCTTTATTTATCCTCCAGCTTCAGTTTGTGCCACTTTTCTTGGGAACATCAAGAACTATGATGGGTCTGAGTTTTGCCTTCTTGCAAGCTAACCTGTTAGCTTTGCCACAGCTTCCTAAATGCTGGCAGAAGACCAGAGATACCTGGGTCAGAGAGAGAAGACAGTCTATTACTCACAGCAATAGCAGAGTCCAGAGTATCATCATTTTGCTTTGGTTTTCTGAGTCCCATTTCCCACAGGATGATGTGAAGAGGACTAAGTGACACTGTGCATGCAGTGGACTGCATTACAGGAGAGGAACCCAGAGCTTAGGGAACCCGAATCTTTTATACTGGGCAGTGAGCATACTGACCTAATGCTCCAGAGGGAGGTGTTATCTCTATCTTCCAAGGCTGTTCACTATGCAAGTATCCTTGAAAAGCTAGCCCAGGACAAAGGCAGTTAAGATCTCTGCTGTTAAGATGTGTGGAGAATTATGAGATCTATGGAGAATTATCTTGCAGTCACTCTGGGTTTGACTCTATTCCCCCTGGTCCTCCTAGTTAACTTCTTCCCACTGTCCTCCAGTTGGAGGGGACCTCCTTTCATTCCCCACTCTCATGGTCTACCCCAAATCCCTTTGAGGTAACTTCTCATAGAACTGTGCTTTTGTCTTTTAAGAGTACTTACCTCAGTCTGGAATTATATGCTCATTACTGAGATTATTTGGTTAACACCTATTTTGACATTATGCTAAATGCTTCATGAGAGACAGAACTATTTTCACAACTGTATCTGTGTTGCCCAACACAATGCCTGTCACACAGTGGGAACCAAATAAGTGTTTATTGAATGAATGGGACTACTGAATTAAGCAAAATAAAATGACTAAGGCCCAGAGAGATGAGGTGGTCTAGCCAAGGTCCCACAGCTAATTTCAGGTAACTAGACCCAAACTCCCTGATTCACAATCCACTTCCTTTACCTTCCATGGACACTTAGTCAGATTCTGTCTCTATATAATGGTGGAGTACTATTTGGGTGGGACATTGGGCATACATAAGCAATATCTGGTCCTGTTTGGCTATAAGATTTATTCACAGCCATTCTTGTCCAGAGCTCCCTTGAGGCCCAAAGTTGGAGTAAGACTATTAGAAACATAAGGGCTTAGTTTAGTGAGAAGTTCAGAGCCAAAACTATTGTGGAGATTATAAAAATAGTCCCTAATTATTCCCCTCCCTAAGTTCTTGACTTTGGGTACTTCCCTCCCACACTGACTCTGGGCTGGCCTTGTAACTTGCTTCAGCCAATGGGACACTGGCAAACATGGTATGAGTGGAAGCTCAAAAAGCACTCACATATTGGGATCTTCCCTCTCTCATCCACCTCAATGTTAATAATCTGGAATAGCCTACTGGATGATGAGAGATACACAGCAAGTCGTCCTCATCACCACAGCTCACTTGGATCCAATAACCAGACATGCAGATGAGGCCATGCTAGCCCATCTGGCTCTGCCCAAGCTGGCAGCAGACCACCGACATCAGTGGAGCTGGCTCAGGCCAGAAATACCAGCCTGCCAACTCATATATTTGTGAGAAATAATAAATGTGTGCTGCTTAACGCCATGCTGCTTGGGGATGGTTTGTTACCTAGCAAAAGCTAACTGGTACAACTATGGTGTACATTTGTTTAGGCTGAAATCTCAGCCTCACCATTTAATTGTCTAACCCAAGAGAAGTTCCTTGACCCCCCTGTACTTTAGTTTCCTCACCTGTAAGATGAGGATAAAAATAGATCATGCAGGGGCACCTGGCTAGCTTAGTCAGCAGAGCAGGTGACTCTTGATCTCAGGGTCATGAGTTCAAGCCTCACACTGGGTGAAGAGCTTACTTAAAAAAAATAGATTGTGTAATGTAAAATGTTAAAGCATTAAATGAGTTAATATTTTAAAAATTCTGAGAATGGAGCCTGGTATACAGTAAGTGCTATACACAAACATAGATATTATAAAAGATTATGGTTTTTTACCTCTCATCCCATATATAATTAAAACAAAAACTAGGGCAGCCCAGGTGGCTCAGCAGTTTAGCGCCACCTTCAGCCCAGGGCATGATCCTGGAGACTCAGGATCAAGTCCCATGTCAGGCTCCCGGGATGGAGCCTGCTTCTCCCTCTGCCTCTGTCGCTGCCTTTCTCTCTCTCTCTCTGTGTCTCTCATGAATAAATAAATAAAATCTTAAAAAAAACCCTAAAACTAAAACTAAAAAAAATTAGTACATGTAAGGATGTCTACAAAGTCTGTTTTGGAAATATTAAATGCTAAGCAGCATCAGCATTCACCACCCCCTCATTTTGTGTGTACCCCCTAAGTATTCTAGTCTGGGGAAATCCCAGCTGAGAACCCCTTGGTGGAAGGATTTTCCCTTGTCTCATGGCAGACATTAAAAAGACTCCAGCCAGCCTTTTCCCTGCAGGCGACTGGGTTTTAGCAGGCTTCATCTGTATTCCAGCCGGGGAGCCACAACACAGAGCAAGAAATTCACATGCACATTTGAGATTCTGTGAGCCCTGTTCTCCAGACCATGATCTGTAGGGAGGGAGGAGCCCTTCCTGCTGACCTGAGCCTCTGCCCTTCCTCCTCAGGGGTTGTGTTCATTGGAAGGAGAGCTCAGTTAACGGAGGTGCTCATCCACCCCAGCTAGGACCTTGCACATGCTCTGCATACATAGCCTTGGAAGGCCCAAGAGGTTACAGAGATTAAGGCCTTTTCCCACTTCCCTGGCCGCAGCAGTAGATACAGGTCTGTTTCTTTAACAAATTTCCACTGTATGGTATTAATAGAAAGAGATGGAGCTGGCTCCCCACCCTTGTATTATGTGATATCATGAAATCATCCCCTGGCGGAGGAGGGATGTCATTGTGAGTAGTCCTCTCTCCTTGAAGTCTCTGGTTTACATCCGGCTCATTATTACTTCCCAAGCCCCCAGTGCTCTAAAATCTTAACAGAAAAAAATATTAGAGCATAAGAGAAAAAGATATAATGTTTAAAGGAATAGCATAGATGATCCCAGCCTTTCTCAACCTTTTTAAATTTTATATTGTTTTCTTCCTGGGCACACAGGCTGTGGCATAGATAAGGGGTACAGAGAATGACTCAGAACACAGGCCTTGATGGCAAACAGATTTTTGTCTATGTCCCAACTGAGTTGCTTCCTGGCTGTGTGAGCTTGAGCATGCTGTTAATCTGGTCATACCTCAGTTTGCCCAACTGTAAAATGAAGATATTAGTCACAATTGGAAAGAGGTTGTTTGAAAGTTAAAAGAGATAGGCAAACTTGACATGCTTCTCTATCTCTACTCTTAGATTCTGGAACACTATCAGGTGCACTGCCACTCTCCTCCCACCTGATGGAACTATCTCATTCCATACAGGAGGAGACAAGACCACATACAAACTAGTGACAGAGCCATTCTCAGAGTGCAGGTCTCCTGATCTAGCCCTTGACTTGTCACTCTGTCACCCTCTTAAGAATCTCTCCACATCAACGCAGTGCCAGCTTTCCAAGTGTTGACCAGACAAGGTCAAGATACCACACCTGAAGGGTGGCTGATGCATTCTTGCTGTCAGGAATTTGACCTGTGACATTCAGTCTCAGCTGAAGTGGCCAAATCACATGTAGAGAGGTTTTCACATTGAGTAGGGGCCATGTGAGGGAGGAGTGTGTGTCACAAACAAGGGGCAATTGTGAAGAGACAGTATTTATAATGTAAAGAAAAGATAAAATGTAGATGATGGGGAAGCATCAGGAGATGCAGACAGTCCAGAGAAAAGCAGGCATCCAAAAGCAACTGAGAGCAGAAAAACCCTGGTCCAGAGTGGCTACTCAGAAGGTGTTTATGGAATGAATGCTGGAGGGGTGGAAAGAAACACTTGGAACTTCAGGTTCTGCTTATCCCCAGGTGCCCAGTCTCACCAAGGCCAACCTGCCTGTGACTCCTGCTCTTGGATTTCTGGGAGGCTTGCAATGCTTTATGCCTCTCAGGCATTCTAAATAAACCTCCTCACCTTATCTATAGGCTAAATTCTACTATCCATAATAGGAGATGCCCTGCTACAAAGTAAGGGGCAGGTGGTGAAGGTGTAGAAGGAGGAAAGAATGACCTAAGGACAGGTGGGAAGACAACCTGACAGCCTCTTTCAGGTTGAGCACTGTTCTGGTTACTCATTTCTGCTGTAACAAAACACTCTAAAGCTTAGTGGCTTCAAACAACAAAGTATTTTTATCTCTCATGGTTCTGTGAGTTGACTGGACTTGGCTGAGTGTTTCTTGCTTGGGGTCCCTGATGCAGTTGCACATAGATGGTAGCTGGGCAGCAGTCATATGAAGGCTTGATAGGGTTGTATGTCCAAAATGTACACTTACATGGCTAGCAGTTGATGCTGGCTGATGTTTGGAATCTCAGCTAGGGCTCTAGGCTGGGGTGCCTACACCAGGCTCATAGTGTGGCTTGGGCTTCTCAAGGTATGGTGGCTGGGTTCTGAGAAGGGGCATCTTGAGAGTGAGCATTCCACAAGGTCCAAGGAGAGGCTGCAAGGCTTCTTAAAACTTTGCCTTGGGACTTGCCCAGGACTCTTGCTGCATTCTGTTGGTTCAGCAAGTCACTAAGAGAATTCCAGATTCAAGAAAGGAGAAATAAGACCCACATCTCAATAGTAGGAGTGTCAGAAAAATGTGTGTCCATCTTTAATCTACTGCAGAGTCCAATCCAAATAAGCATGAAAATGTTTCCCCAGAATCTCAGCAGAGATGATGAGGGTGCATGGACCCTGGGTGGGGGTTTTGCAGGGTAATGAACCTGAAAGGATGGGGAGGAAGAAAGGGGCATAGTAGGGCAGCCTCCAAAGACCCCTCATTCCTCTAATCTTCATCATTCTCATGTTCATCATCATTAACTTGTTAATAAAATTAGCTAATATTCATAGAATGGTTTCTATGTGCTAAATTGTCCACAGCAATCCAATGGGGTAGTGACTATTATACCTAATTCAAGGAGGAGAAACTGAGCCAAAGACAACTAAATAACTGTATCACATCCACAGGGCAAGTAAGCAATAGCACTGGGCTTTGAACAAAAAGAATCTAGCTCTAGAGTCCCTATTTTCAACCACAATCCTGCACAGCCTAACATTATTGCCCAACTACCAATTACTGAGCACCTGTTATATCTCAGGCCCTGTGTTAAGTCCTTTGTTATCTCATTTAATACCAAATGGAAATGAGGAATATGGCTGGAACTCAGCTCTGGAATCCTACAGCGGGTATAATTGCCACTAATTGCACCTGATTAAGCCTCCCCTGCCATTCATTTTCTATTGCCTGTGCCTGGGATTTACCAGTGGGTAGGGGAGTGAGTGACTATGTCACAGTATGAGCATTAAAGACAGACAAGCCAAGTAAGCCCTGCCATTCAGGCCACCAAAGTGTGACATGGCTCGGAGTTTCACAAGGCAGCCATGGGGGCTGAGTGTTGGAATGATCTATGGCTTGATGGCTACGGCTCAACTGGATCTGGATAGTGTAGCTGTATCATTGTTTAAAGAATTCAAATATAAAATATTATATGTATATAATAAGTAAGGTCATGTGTGCTTTTACTGGGGTGCCTTTTTTTGACCCTCTCATGCACCATTTTGATGGATCAGATGAGGAAGTCTTGACCATAAACAAAGACGGTGTGCTCTTAATTCCCAGAGATGGGGAGATCTGTTGTCAAAGAGACTATCTTCACTCTAGAATTAAGAATGGACATGTGGGCTGATTAGCCTCGCTAATCTCTCCAAGCATGGACAATCCCTTGCTTACTTAGGTCATTGCACAAGGACACAGTGATCAATAAGGGTCTGTGAGGAATGCTACTACCAGGCTCCACTGCAAGGTGCTGAGGAATTGATTCCAACCTCTGAAACTGTCCCTGGGGGGCAAGCATGGTGGCCTCTTAAATGGCAACAGTGTCATAATCCACAGAATCCATTAGAACAGAACTTTGTTGGGACAGCTGGGGGGCTCAGCAGTTGAGCATCTGCCTTTAGCTCAGGGTGTGCTCCTGGGGTCCAGGGATCGAGTCCCGCATTGGGCTTCCTGTGAAGAGCCTGCTTCTCCCTCTGCCTATGTCTCTGCCTCTCTCTGTGTGTCTCTTATGAATAAATAAAATCTTTAAAAACAAAACAAACAAAAAACAAAACAAAAAACCCCACAGAACTTTTTGTTGCTGCTTGGGTCAGAGACAGTGGTTGGTTTACTTTTGTCACAGGTTCTACGTACAAGCACCAACATCTTAATGAAGCTGAAAGACTTGATTTAGTTTGACAATTAAACCAAACACACTTATGCTTCATTCTTCAACTTATTTGATTTCCAGATAGGTTGGAAAGCAAAGCCAATGCTGAAGATTCTGCATTTGTAGTGACTTTTGTATGAGTTTCTATTGTGGTTTTTAGCAGCACCTGGGTTAGGGAGGTGGTGGCAGAGGAACAGGAGATTGAGAGTGTGGGTGGCAAGCAGTTAGCTAAAATGAGGGATTGTGGGGTCTAGGCTGGCTGGGAAAGGTTGTAAAGCCAAGAAATTCACAGGCTGAGAAAAAGAGAAGGACAAGACTCTGAAGGCATCAATGTTATTGGCGCAATGTGAGAGAGTTTGCAGCTGAAGAATTAGCATTTATGACATGAGGCACTTCTAGGAGATGCTGAGAAGTTCCAGATATGGCACAAGTTGATACACGGGAGACATCACAGTTGTGGGGTTCGAAAACTAAGGGGCTTTTTGTTGGACAGGTCATCTCATGGACACTGAAGTTACCCATGGTAGGGATGTCAGTGATAAGGCTATAGGGAGAGGTG
Source organism: Canis lupus baileyi (assembly GCF_048164855.1). Taxonomy (NCBI): domain Eukaryota; kingdom Metazoa; phylum Chordata; class Mammalia; order Carnivora; family Canidae; genus Canis; species Canis lupus. The sequence continues at coordinate 54,863,539 of NC_132845.1, read as the reverse complement.
ATCAGGCAGCATGAACTTCTCTTTTGCATGGGGTTGGAAGAGTTGGTAGGGAAGGACACAGTGATCAATAAGGGTCCATGAGGAATGCTACTACCAGGCTCCACTGCAAGGTGCTAAGGAATTGATTCCAACCCCTGGAAGGGGTAGGAAGAAGCTTCTCTGGTGGGGAAGAAGCTCAGGATAAAGTAAGGTTGGGAAATATCTAGAGGATAGATTATCTTTTTTTAAAACATTTATTGGGGCACCTGGGTGGCTCAGTCAGTTGGGAGTCTTCCTTTGGTTCAGGGTCCTTGGATTAAGCCCCACATTGGGCTCCCTGTTCGGTGGCAAGTCTGCTTCTCCCTTTTCCTCTCTCTCTCTGTGACCTCTCTCATGCTCTCGCTCAAATAAATAAATAAAATCTTTTAAAAAAATGATTTATTTATTTGAGAGAGAGAGAGAGAGAATGAGTGGGAGGGGCAGAGGGAGAGGGAGAGAATCTCAACCAGACTGTGCTGAGTGCAGAGCTCAACATGGAACTTGATCATGACCTAAGCTGAAACTAAGAGTCCTAGGCTTAACCAACTGGGCCACCCATATTCTCCTAGAGGATAGATGCTCTATGCTGTTTGCATCTTAAATGGTGGCCAAGAATGACAGAGCTATCTGGTGGCATGAACTGCCTTAAGTTTCTGGCTCAGGCTAATACTTTTGCAGGAGTCCAAGAGATGTTGGCTGCTTCTAACTTTTGCTCAAGATCTCAGTTAGTAGGTCTTGAAAAACAATATGTTCCAGAAGCAAATGAGGAAGTGAGTTGGGAAGCCACCATGGTGGACCCAAGTCTTACCTGAATGACACATAAGCACACATCCTTCTGTGGAATCACTTACCTATCCTCTTTTTATGTTTGTATGGAATTTTGGAGTGAAAAAAGTCCCTGATGGCCTCTGAGCCCAGAAGAAGCTCCCTTCCTATAGAAATTTCTACCACAACTTCTCTTGTACTGATCTAACCTACCTTATTCCCTCTAGGAATGTCAGTGGTGTCCACAATTGTAGTTGTGTTACAGATGCTTCCCAAATGGCGAGGGTCTTCTTTTTGGATCTTTGACCTACTCCTGATTACCCACAATTTTGTGTGTGTCTGACATTTGTTAGGGAATAATTATTTTAGATATTAACCAAGGAGTCTCTGTCCTTCCTTGTCCATTAAGTCAGGGGCTTTTATCATCTCTGAGGAGGAATGGTACAGTAGAAAAGCAGGTGAGTGCATGCTATTTGGGGAGAAGGGTCTGGAAATAGCTGAATATCTGGCCAGTGTAACTCTGCCATGGGAGTGAGCAGATCTCAGCAAGGATTCTGCATAGACAATGAACAATGGCCAAGGCAGGAGGGAAGCAGGGTGGCTTGGAGAATGCCAGTATGGGCGGTGGACAGTGACCAAGGATCAGATTCACCCTTGGCACTTGACCCTTCCTGCCTCCAGAATTTAGGTATCCTGCTCATCCTGGGAACAAGCTGGAGTGGGGCCTCTTTGAATTGCTGAGATTGTGTTTCTACCACCAAAAGAAAATGGGGCTTAGGATACCAATAAGATAGGCTATAGAACCATCCAGAAAACTCAGTTTGTGGACTGAAATTCTTACCTCTGGGGAACATTCTGTTAGGAATTCTAAACATCATGTCTTTTTCTTTTTAAGAATTTATTCATTTGAGAGAGAGTGTGTACATATGAGGGAGGGTGCAGAGCGAGAGGGAGAAGGAATCTCAAGCAGACTCCATGCTGAGCACAGAGCCCCTCAGGGCTTGATCCCACAACCCTGAGATCACGACCTCAGCTGGCATCAAGAGTGGGACATTTAACCAACTGGGCCACCCAGCATCCCTAATCATTGTGCTTTAGATTAAATTGCATGTGTGCATACTGATAGCAAGTGTTAGAAATAAAGCCTCATTTCCTCAGGGCAGTGCTGTGGCTCTGAGAGAACTAGGGGGGTAAAGGAGGTGGCTTTCAGAAATCACTGCTGGTTTTTTTAAATGATGGTCCCTGTGACAAGAATGAAGGAGGAGAAATGTAGATGAGAAGGGCTTAAGGGAGAGAAGAACAGGGAGGGAGGCTTGCTTCAGGAGATCTCTTTTAAGGGTGGAATTTCTGAGAGGACTAGATCTTCTACTGGAGAGGACAGGGCCAGCCATCAAGGCAGAGAAAATTCTGATATCAGGCCAAACCAGCTTGCCTCTCATTTCTCCTAGAGGTGAGCCACTGGGTGGTTCAGAGGAGGAGTGGGTGTCACAATTCTTTTAAGCATGGAGGCTCTTGGGTGGAGTTGGTGGTCAGGGCCCTTGGCCTCTGGAGCTTGGCCCTCATTAGCAGTCTCTGGTGTCCCTGGGTGTGGATTGGAATAGTTTAGACATAAATGCTGCGTTCCTGATTGACTTGTTTCCATTGAGTCCATACCTATTAGGGATCTGTTGGTAATTATCCAGCTTCACTTCAGCCCCTGGGGGCCTGTATTCTGCAGCAGTAATGAGTCTGAGCAGCCTCTCTGGCATAATAAACAGCACTGGAACGGGCACAAGGGCACTGGCTTCCTCTCTCAATAGGGCGACTCGGGGCTTCAAGGACGATGAAGAGACTCACGATCACAAGCAAGCTTTAATTGCTTTTGTAAAACTGCAGATGAGTAGCAGGCATTGAGATCCCCTGAGCCTCAGTTGAGAAGTGAGATCTTTATTCGTTTTGCTTGTTTAGAAAGTAGTGGGGATTAGTCACAACAACAACAGCTATCATTGAGTGAGTATTTATTATGTGCCAGGCTCTGTGTTAAGTGCTTTCTATATATTATTTTATTTAAAACTTATCACTACCTTATGAGCTAGGGGTTACTGTGATCCACATCTTACAGTAGGAGAAGCGGAGGGTCTTAAGAAATGATGTGATTTGCCAAGATGGTACAGGATGGATCTGGTTGTAAATTTGGGGATCCTGGGCAGGATGTAGGGGTCCTAGACAGGAGGCTATGAGGAGTCTATTCCGGTTCCCTTTGTCTTCAAGCTTGATGATGGGGTGGCTAGTTAAAGGACATGGAGGCAGTGGCACCTGGGTGACTCAGTGGTTGAGCATTTGCCTTTGACTCAGGGTGTGATCCCGAGGTCCTGGGATTGAGTCCTGCATCAGGATCCCCATAGAGAGCCTGCTTCTCCCTCTGCCTATGTCTCTGCCTCTCTCTGTGTGTCTCTCATGAATAAATAAATAAATAAAATCTTAAAAGAAAAAGATGTGGAGACAAAGTGATATTTTCATATATGAAATCATTGTCACAAGCCTTCCTGTCTCTCCTAAAGGAGAGAAGACACCAATAAAATCTCCTAAAATCTGCCTATTGAACAATCCCCATGGAAGTTACTGGAGGAACCCCAAGAGTTCACAACCCCTGAAGAGTAGTAGCAGGAGGTCCTAATAACCAACATACAATATCTAGGAAAGAGAGGCTTTTAACGTAATATAGATAATATGATTTTTTTTTTTTTAAGGAAAGAAGCAGCTGTATGCACCAGTGGTTGAAACGATGTATATAACCATCTGAGTGGTGAATTCTGGATGAAATTCTTATTTTTATTTTGTATAATGAACCTATTTTTAGTCTAAAATAATCTCTGAAAGAGTTATTTAAAAAGAAAAAACAACAACAGCCATTAAAACTCTCTCCTAAAAACTCAGCTGTGGATATAAACCATTTCAAAGAAAGTGGAAGTGAAATGTAACATCTTTGGTTTTATGGGATAAGCTAAAGCTGGATTCAGGAAAAATAATTGTCTTAAATGTTTTAGCCATTAAACAAGTAAAGAGAAAACAAATGAAATGAATATTGACCTCAAGAATTAGGAAGAGAAGGTCAACAAAACAAATACAAGAAAATCAGGACAGCACTTAAAAAAAAAAAAAAACCCAACCAAACTGAAGTAAAAAAAAATCTAAGACCAGAAAACATTGATAGCTAAATATAAGACCTGGTTCTTTAAAACAGCCAGTGAAATAGACAGACCTTTGGGAAACTAAGAAAATAAGTAGAATTCAGAATGGAAAAGGAACCAGATGTGTGGAATTAGAGGATCTTTTATAAGAATTACCAAAGGATATACTACAATATATTGTAAATGAATTTAAAAGTCTGGATGAATTAGCTTCTTTTCAAGGAAGATACAAAATGAGTGAAACTGACTTAAGAAAGAAATGGAAAATGTAGATGGACCAGTAGCCCTGAAAGAAATAGTGAAAGGTATAAACAAACAAAACTCCACTTCTCTGAAAGAGTCAATGCTCAGATAATGTTATGGATGAGTTATTAATTCATTCATTCATTCATTCATTCACTTATTCATTAGAGAGAGTGTGCAAGGCGGGTGGGAAGACAAGCAGAAGGGAGAGAAAGAATCTCCCTATTTCAGAGCCTAATGTGGGACTCTATCTCAGAACCCTGAGATCATGACCCGAACCAAAATCAAGAGTAGGATGTTTAACCAACTGAGCCACCCAGGTGCCTCTTTGTTTTTATTTTTAAATTCTTATTTATTTTTTTGTGTAAGTAGGCTCCATGGCCAATGTAGCGCTTAAACGCATGACCTCAAGATCAAGAGTCACATGCTTTACTGACTAAGCTAGCCAGGTGTACCTACAAATGAGGGTTTTTTTTTTTTAATATATAAATAATAAGTCATTTCCAGACTACCTGAGTAGGTAGAGCAAACAAAAAGAAGAAAAATTCCTCAAATTGTTTTATGAAGCTAGCATAACTGATAGCAAAAACTGATTATAGACATCACAAGAAAGAAATATTACGAACCAAACTTTCTTATTAATACTGATATAAAAACCCTAAATAAAGCATCATCAAATCAATTCTAACCAAATCTGTTCTAGCACTAACAGTACAATAAAGCATGACCCAATCAAGCTTAGTCTTGTAATGCAAGGATGGTTTGATATTAGGAAAGTTATCAACACATCTGATTATATCAATAAGTACAGAGGGAAGCCAAATGATCAACTCTGTAGATTTTGTTTCAAAAATGAGTAGTCATTAATATGCATTTTTCTTAACTACTCTAGGTAAACTCAGAATAAAGAAGTACTACTTCCTTAATAGGATGAAGAATTTCTATCTTAAAACAACTTCCACATTAACTTAAAAGCAAAATACTAGACATAATCCCATATGGTCAAGAGCAAAAAGAGATGCCAATTATAATCCTCATAAGATCAGTATTTAATACTGCCAGTTTTTAAGCAAAGATTTTCAAAAATAATAATATCTAGCTGGAGACAATCTGAGATGTGGCCTCTTCTGGGCATGCTACTTGGTGTCTCTTCAGATCTAATTCAAAAAGTTGAACATTTGAGTTACACAAATTGTATGTTCTTGTTGATGCAATTAAAACAACTGACATAATTCAAGCATATAAAATAAAATTAATAAACTTTTCTTCCCCTCAACAGACTAAATATTCCTAATATGCCTTGTTAAAATGTTGTATATTATCTTCCATATTTTCCTTTGCTTATATAAGCAGATGGAAACATATGAGTGCTTATGGAAGCTCTCTTTAAAAAGTGGGGAGTATGGGACACCTGGGTGGCTCAGTGGTTAAGCGTCTGCCTTTGGCTCAGGTTGTGATCCCAAGGTCCTGGGATCAGGACCCACAGGGGGCCTGCTTCTCCCTCTGCCTATGTCTCTGCCTCTTTCTGTGTGTCTCTTATGAATAAATAAATAAAATCTTTTTAAAAAGTGGAGAATACAGTGGCTCAGTTGGTTAAGCATCCAACTCTTAGCTCAGGTCATGATCTTGGGGTTGTGAGATTAAGCCCTGCCTGGGGCTCTGTGCTCAGTGGGAAGTCTGCTGGAGATTCTCTCTCTCCCTCTTCTTCTGCATTTCCCCTTGCTTACATGGGCTCGCTCTCTCTCAAAAAATTTAAAGGAACAATAAATTTTTTAAAAAGTGAGGAGTACAAAAGATATTGTTCTTTGGTTTACTTTTATTAGTTATCAGTTTACCACAGATATCCTTCCAGTTAATACAAAATACATGATTAAAACCAATGCCCATTAAGCATTTGTTCAGTAGTTAAAAAGGAGAGTGTCTGAGGAAGCCCATTCACAGTAGTATTCAGCCTCTCTCTGTGCCCCAGCAGTTTGGCTCTGGCCCTGAACTTGCATGCTCCAATATGCAAAATAATATCCCTGTAGTGATTTGGACCCACTTTCCTTAGACAGCAGGTTAATGACCATCTAATTGTTAGTTAAGTAAGCCTCTTGAGGGGCTTCAACCCTCCTTTAAATGGCTCAGCATATTTCTTCCAGCCACATTAGAACCTCTCTTTGAGGGTTTTGGTGATTAGGATATTCAGTAACATTTGAGTCTCCTGGGGATGCTTTCGTTGATGCCCTAGGTGAGTGTTTAGGTGTCTCACCCCATAATCTGGCTCTGAATCTATTATGGATGAGGGGGTGGAGAAATGAGCACTCATGCACAGTATGTGAAACTTTGGTACAAATTTATGTGGGGTAACTTGTGCATCAAAACTGGCATACTCTTTGACCAGGTAGTTTAACATAAAATATTATAATATAAATAAATAAATTTATCATGTAAATAATACAAATAAATAACCAGAGCTATGGGTAAGCTTTTTCTGGACAATGTATTTACAATATCAAAAAATTAGAAACAATCTTTATGCCCATCACCAGGAAATATAATTATGGTACATTCATGCAGTGGAATTCTATGTAGTTGTTAAAAACAATGTTAAAAGAAAAATGTTTACATCCCAGGAAAATAGTTATAACATGTGGTTGTGGGAGAGACACAATTTTGAGATATTAAATACTATATTTGCACATAGGCATGGGTAAAAATATTGAAGGAGTGTTTACAAAGTTTCCCACTTTTATGCATAACGGTCTGCTAAAAGTATCTTTGGAGGTTGGTTCTCTGAAAGTGAAACTGTAGGCTCACATATCACAAAGGATTTCTATTCCTAGAGAGCTAAAAACAATGAAAATCCTGACTTATGGTTGCTATAAATCTCATATGAAGGAGGGGGTTATTTAGAGATGCTTTTCCTGAGTCTGGGGTAGGAGGATTGTTGACATCATGGATCACTCAGTAGTGGTCACTGAGTACCTACTTTGTACTCACGCCTCTGCTGGGCACCGGAGACATGCCAGGGCACGAAACTGAATTCATTTCTTACTCTCATGTAGCTCATAGCCCAGTGGGTGGGACACATCTTACTGAAATAACTACATGAATGAATCATGTCATCAAAGAAAAGAACACATCAACTGTCCCCCTTAGGAGAGACATATGGGAAAATGGTCTTGAGCATCTTCCCTTACCCAGGACCTGCTGTCCCTTCCCTACTCTTCCTGGGAGCCCACCCAGGCTAGTGGTTAGGAGCCCCCAACCTTAAATCTTGCACCTAAACACTCATCTGAGGCATCAATGAAAACATTCCTGGGTGGCTCAAATGTTACTATACATTGTACTCACCAAAATTCCTCTCAAAGAGAGGTTATTGTTGTTGTTATTGTTTGCTTGTTTGATTTGTTTTTTCAGAGAGGGAATGAGTGGGTGGGGGGAGGGGATGGGGATGGGGAGGGGAGGGTCAAAGGGAGAGGGAGGGAGAGAATCTTAAGCAGGCTCCATGCCCAGTGCATGACATAGGGCTCAGTCTCACAACCCTGAGATTATGACCAGAACCAAAATCGAGAGTCTGAAAAAAAAAAAAAAAAACCAAAAACAAAATCGAGAGTCTGACGCTTAACCAGCTGAGCCACCCAGGCGGCTCTCAAAGAGAGGTTCTTATGTTATGTGGTGGTTGAAAAGAATATGCTGATGATCCATTTGTAGAAGAGGGATGAAATGCTAGCCAAGTGGCAGAGGAAACTGTCATCTCATTGTCTTAGTGGCAAGGGATAAGTGGGGCCCTTGCTGACTGCCTCCTCACCCCTCCACCCCCTGGTGCCCAAACACAGGACAATTAGAGTGAGGCTCCCTGCCTAGGACTAGAGCTCTTGAGGCCACCCCATGGAGAAAGCAAGGATGACAGGTGTAGGAGAAAGAAGGGGGAGGAGAAGCTTCATGAGATACCTCACAGTTCAGATTAGGCCTATTTGTTTTGTACAGCAGGTTTTTAAAAGTGAATTAGTTACCAGCATTTAAAAATTGGTGGTTTGGGGCAGCCCAGGTGGCTCAGTGATTTAGCACCGCCTTCAGCCCAGGGCATGATCCTGGAGACCCGGGATCGAATCCCACATCAGGTTCCCTGCATGGAGCCTGCTTCTCACTCTGCCTGTGTCTCTGCCTCTCTCTCTCATGAATAAATAAATAAAAATCTTTTTAAAAATTGGTGGTTTTATTTTAAAATCCAGATTTCTATCCTCTTTTGGAAAAATCACATGATTCTGGCAATACTGGTTCCATATCCTTGCATTGTAACAGTTCCCAAGAGCTGCTCTGGTCCTTTAGTTTACCTATAATTCACTTTGTGTCATCTTTCTAAGCCCTGTAATATGACTGCCAAGTTCAGCTGCATAGATTGTGCACTGCACAACTTCAGGGGGTGTCATTCCCACAGACCAATATGAACAATGTTCCCTCGAATTGTGCAGTGTGGTGAAAACAGATGCTCCTATTTTACTTGCATTTTGGATCTCTAGATTAGGGACTTTTATATATAATGTGCAATTTGCACAAAAGCCATATTTAAGAAAGTCAAGGGCCACTACTTACATCTCCATATATAGCAGTGCTTATTTCTGGCTGGTGGCATTATGGTTGAGTTTTATTCTCTTTGTGATTTTCCATGTTTTCACATTTTTCTGCAACAAACATGTATTCCTACTATAATCAGAGAACAGGAGGGAAACGACAATAAATGTTACATTAAGAAAAAAAGCAAATGAGGTGCCTTAAGATTCTGGCAGGAAAGAGAGCAGAGGCCAGCATCTACTTGCAAGCGAGAGGCTGGAAGCAGGCAACGAGAGGATTTCTAATGAGGCCAAGAGTCCAGGGAATGAGCCAGAAGGGGGCTGTGATTACCATCCGAATCTAACAGCCTTCTTTAGAAATTACTAAGTGCACAGTGTCCTGGGAACACAGGGAGACACAGAAACGGGCACAAGAGCAGGGTACACGGCCCTAGGAATGTGGATTGAGGTTTGCTTTCCTTTCTCTCTGTCCACCCAAAGGAAGTGAGCATAGGCTTCGAGCTTGGGAGAACTTGAAAAATTGCCAAGCTGTGGCTGGTGAATAAAAGTTCAATTACAATTGTGCTTGTTAATGAAATCCAAGTGCTACAGCAGGGAAGCTAGCAGAAGCAGCCCTCTTTCCTGAAAGCACAAACCGGGAAGCTGGTAAGGGTGGGGCTGGGAGTGGGGTGCTGGGGAGAGCAGTTAGGTGCTCCCCTGGGCTGGAAGTGCTGGGGGCGAGAGTGATTTCAGAAACAAATTGCGTTCAAGTGAGCAAGCTGTAAACCCTTTTGTACTTCAGTGACCTCATCTGTAAAATAAGGATAATAATGCCGTCCTTGTGGGATTATCATAAGAATGAAATGGTGTTACTAATACAAAGTTAGTTCCCCTTCCCCCCACCCCAAGCTAATTCAGTATGTGGAATATTGAGAACTTGCAGAAGGCAGACCACTGTGCTAGGCTCTGCAGGGAGGAGCGGACAGGGGGATCAAGATACAGCACCTGCATTCTTTATGTATGTAATTTTTTTAACATGACTTATCCCATGAGATAAATATATATTTTTTAAAGATTTATTTATTGGTTTGTTTGAGGGGAAGAGGGGCAGATGGGAGAGAGAGAGAGAGAGAGAGAGAGAGAGAGAGAATCTCAAGCAGACTCCATGCTAAGCTGAGATCATGACCTGAGCCAAAATCAAGAGTCTGGTATTAACCAACTGAGCCCCCCAGGCACCCCAAGATAAATATTTTTATAACAAATTTGTTTTTAACTTTTCATTAGAAATAATTTTCAGATTCACAGAAAAGTTGAAAAAATGGTATAGAGTTCCTATGGACCCGTCATACACCTTCCCTTAATATAGATATCTTATGTAATCCTAGTCTAGTTTTCAAAACCAGGAAATGAACATTAGTGCAGTTCTGCTAAGCAAACTGCAGGTCTTACTCAAATTTTGCCAATATTCCCCCCTCCCCTGGTGCTTTTTCTCTGTTCCAGGATCCTGCATTGCATTTAGTAGTTATGTTTCTTTTTTTTTTTTTTTTAATGATTTTATTTATTTATTCATGAGGAACACACACAGAGAGAGGCAGAGACATAGGCAGAGGGAGAAGCTGGCTCCCTGCAGGGAGCTCGATGTGGGACTTGATCCCAGGACCCTGGGATCACGAACTAAGCCAAAGGCAGACATTCAATCACTGAGCCACCCAGACGTCCCAGTTATTATGTTTCTTTTGTTTCTTGTCTTTCATAATCTTGACACTTTTAATGAGCACCTGTCATACGTTTTGTAGGATGTCTCTCAATCTGATTTTGTCTGATGTTGTCTCACGATTGAATTGAGGTTATGCATTTTTGGTGAGAATACCACAGAAGTGGTGTGTTCTTCTCAATGCATCCTACCCAGGGGACTCATGATGTTACTGTCTCTTAGAATGACTTTCTTAAAAAACAGGTAAGTTGACTAGCCTGATGTTCACAGACCAAGCAGAATCATGGACCATGTGAAAATGGTCTTGGAAGCAGGAGAGATTTATAGATGTTAGAAATGCAGGATTGAAATTAGGTAAGAGATCATGGTTGCTTTGGATTTAAGTTGTTATTTGAGTGTAGGTGTGACCTAAGCTAAGATCCTTCCAAGAGAAAATACAGAGCTTTAGGGTCACTGATTCAGTAGCAGAAGTAGCATTAGGAAGGCAGGGGGACACAGTGGGACTAAGGCTTCATCTGCAGGGGCAGCTGTACTCAACTGAGCTGGCTGTGGCCATAAAGGAATGTGAGCCTTGTGTGGCCTGATCTTGCAAGTTTTTTAGAGCATTCAGTAATGTGGATTCCCATGTGAAATGGACTTTAAAAAATTATTTATTTATTCATAAGAGAGAGAGTGGCAGAGACACAGGCAGAGGGAGAAGCAGGCTCCACGCAGGGAGCCTGATGTGGGACTGGATCCCGGGACTCCAGGATCACGCCCTGGGCCAAACGCAGGCGCTAAACAGCTGAGCCACCCAGGGATCCCTTGGACTTATTTTTTAATTATTGTTTTCCCCCAGTTTTATTAAGATATAACTCACATGTAACACTGTGTAAGTTTAAAGTGTCAATGTAATGATTTCTTTTTTGTGTGTGTGATGATTTTATATAGATATATATTGCAAAACAATTACCACGATAAGGTTAGTTAACATATCCATCATCTCCACATAATTATAATTGTGTATGTAAGGACGCCTGGGTGGCTCAGCAGTTGAGTGTCTGCCTTCGGCTCAGAGTGTGATCCTGGAGTCCCAGGATCGAGTCTCACATCGGGCTCTCTGCATGGAGCCTGCTTCTCCCTCTGCCTATGTCTCTGCCTCTCTCTCTGTGTCTCTCATGAATAAATACATAAAATCTTTTTAAAAATTGTGTATGTAGTGAGAACATTTAAGATCTACTCTCTCAGCAATTTTCAAGTATGTAATACTCTGTGGTTAACTAGTCACCAACCTGAATGAATATTAGCTCCCCAGAGCTTGTCCATCTAACTGGAAGTTTGTACTCTTTGACCAACAGCCCCCATTTCCCCTACCCCCAACTCCTAGCAACCACCTTTCTACTCCCTATTTCTATGACTTTGCTTTTATTTTAGATTCCACATAAAATGAAGATCATACTGTATTTGTTTTTCGGATTTATTTCACTAAACATAATGCCCTGAGGCTACATCCATGTTGTCACAAATGACAAGATTTCCTTCCTTTTTTGGCTGAATAATATTCCAGTGTGTGTGTGTGAGAGAGAGAGAGAGAGAGAGAGAGAGAAAGGGAGAGAGGGAGAGAGAGAGTTGGAGAGAGAGGAAGAGAGTTTCTTTATCTGTTCATCTGTTGACAGACACTTAGGTCGTTTCCATATTTTGCTATTGTAAATAGTTCTGTGAGGAAACTGGGGGTGCAGATACCTATTCGAAATAGTGATTTCATTTCCTTCGGATGCATACCCAGATATGGAGTTGCTGGATCATATGGTAGCTCTATTTTTAATTTTTTGAGGAACTTCCATTCTGTTTTCCACAGTGGCTTCCATCAATTTACATTCCCACCAACAACAGTCTGGAGTTCTGTTTTGTCAAACCTTGCCAGCATTTGTTATTTCTTGTCTTTTTAAAAAATTTTATTTATTTAATCTCTACACCCAAAGTGGGGCTCAAGAATGGCACGTTCTACTGACTGAGCCAGACAGGTGCCCCTCTCTCTTGTTGTTTTGATACCAGCCATTGTAACAGATGTGAGGTGATATCTCACTGTGTTTTTGACTTGTGTTTCCCTGATGATTAATGATGGTGAGCATTTTTGCATGTGCCTATTGGCCATTTGTATGTCTTCTTTGGAAAAATGTCTATTCAGATCCTCTGCCCATTTTTCCTTTTCTCTTTCTTTCTTTCTTTCTTTCTTTCTTTCTTTCTTTCTTTTTTTTTTTTTTTTGCTATTAAGCTGTATGTTCTTTACATATTTTTTGGACATTAACCGTTATCTGATACATGGTTTGCAAATATTTTTTCTCATTGTGTAGGATGTTGCCTCTTTATTCTGTTGCTTGTTTCTTTTGTTGTATAGAAATGTTTTAGTTTGATGTAAATGTTGCAGATGAATTAATTCAAAAACAGTAAGAGCAACCCTTTATGGGCCAAGCAAAACATGTCTTTTTGCTGGGTGTGGTTCACATACCACCTCTGGGCAAGACGAGCAGAAAGCTGAGAGATTATTATATTTGAGGTAGAGGAGGAGAGAAGTCAGCCCCCCAAAGTTAGAAGTCTTGGCCTGATGGCTGATGTAGCAGGGAAGGGCAGCACCCCAGAGACTGATTGCAGGGTAAGGAAGTAGCGTAAGGTAGGGATGTCAACACTACTGAAAACTGCAGAATGGCAAACAGTGTGGCAGAGACTGTCAGAAGCCTACTCCTTCTCCTTAGTAACAAAATTCAATTTTCTCTTGTAGATAATCTCTTGGCCATGTGATTAACTGAGTGACTACTGAGATGCAAGAGGAAATAGGTAGGGTTTCCAGAAAGTCTCCTTAAAAAGTAAGGGATGCATGCTTCTTTCCTCCTATCCTTCCTCTGGTTGCCTAGAATATGGATGTAATGGCTAAGCACAAGCAGCCATCCTGGACCATGAAGTGACTAAGGATAATGGAACATTAGGAGGCTGGGTTGCTGATAACCAAGGAGTTACCAGAGCAATCCGGGACTCCTCTTTTTTTTTTTTTTTTCTGGGACTCCTCTTTTCAAGACCTCTTACTTTTGCAAGAGAAAAATAAATCTCCATTTTGCCCAAGTCACTGATATTTTGAGTCTTTTGTTGCATGCATCTTGAGCAAGGAATGAGGAAAGGTCATTTGGAGAAGATAGTAGTTTCCATCTAAGGTTAAATCAGTGTTTCTCAAAATGGGCCATATGCCACCAGACATCAAGGCCACCCAGAGTGGCTATGCGTGTCCTAGGGGACCACCCCAGATCTTCTAAATCACCCTCTCTGGAGGTAGATCCCAGAAACTACATTGAAACTTGTCTCCTAGTGGTTTTATACATATTAGAATTTGTGACCTAGAAGAAGGTGTATATATAGGGAAGGAGGAAGGAAGTAGAGTATTAACCATTTGCCTAAATCCAGTTTTCCTGAAGTGGAAGGTTATTATATGCTGCCCTCCTTGTGGGAGAGTTATATATCCCTGCCCTGTTAAGCTCAAGCAAAACATTGAGATTTGCTTCTGTCAATCATATGTGAGCAGAAGTGACATGTGTCACTTCTAAGCAGAACCTATCAACATTAACACATGGTTTACCACATTTCAGTAATATTCCAGTTGAGGGCTGTATTATCAGCCTGGGTCCTAGGATGAATATGATATGGAGTGTAGCTGCACTCAATGTGTGCTGGAAATGTGGAGTGACTGAGAAATAACCTCTATGTTAAGCCACTGAGAGTGGAGGGTTTTACTGCAGCAGAACCTAACTCATTCTGACTGGCAGCAGCAATTTTTCTATTGACCGTTCACCTAGCTGACTCTATATGTCAATCTACGGCCATTTTCTTCCATTGGCCTAAGGAAATTTTTTACTTAATTTTTTTATTTCTTTGAAACGTTGTCTAAATTTGTACTGTTTCATTTTTTTTAAAGATTATTTATTTATTTATTTATTCATGAGAGACACAGAGAAAGAGAGAGGTAGAGATGCAGGCAGTGGGAGAAGGCTCCATGCAGGGAGCCCGACGTGGGACTCGATCCCAGGTCTCCGGGATCACACCCTGGGCTGAAGGGGGCACTAAACCACCGAGCCACCCGGGCTGCCCTGTTTCATTCTTTTGGATGTCTTTTCTCTCTTCTGTCTCCTGAATAACCTTTCTTTAATGTGTGTTTCTCCCCCAAAATATTCTCAGACCTGCTGCATTTTGTATAGGATTTACCAAATTCATTCCTTTTGATTATTTTTGTCTCCTTCTTGAATTTTGTTTTGTTTTGTACCGTGCATGCCTGAGTATATTTTACAAGCTAAAACCAAATTAATATGTAGCTGGCATTCTCACCTGTTTAAGAAGGCATTGCCTTTTGACAGCAAGGATGAAGACATGAGATAGAGGGGTTCAGAATTGCATTGAATTCCACTCTATTTTATTTTTCAAGATACTTAATTCATAAAGGAATTCTGGGATTATGAGACACTATGATACATACAACATTACTACCAAATGTATTTGTTACTAAATCATAAAACTTTACAGGAAAGGCTCCAGACAAGCTAGCAAAAAAATCACTAATGAATTTGAACATTCATTCATTCAACAAATATTTATTGAGTGCCTCAAATCTACCAGGGGTACAGCAGGGATAAGATGGGTGGCTGTCCTCGTGGAAGGCAGAGAGGCAGGGTTTAGGGCCAGTAGCATGACTGAGCAATTTAATTCATCCTGCCACCCTGGAGCCTCAGTTTCTCTATCTGTAAAATGAGGATGATCATAATTCACACAGTCATATAAGAAATGGATGAGCTCATGACACAGAGTTGGCAGAGAGCAAATGCTTAAGAATTGGTGGCTTTCTTGGCATTAGACAGATGGCTTAGAGGAAGCAGGGACCATGAACAGAGGTTGCTTTTCTAGAGGAAAGTGTGATGGTGGAGAAAGAAAGGTGGTAGGGGGCTGAGGGAAAGGCTCAGGACACGCAAGGATGCTTCCCAGCAGAGAGAGGATGGAAAAATACTGAAGACTCAAGAAAAGTGAGACAATAGGTAGAATCAAGCCTTGGAAAACCCAGGGTGGTGTGGAATTTAGGGCTTGGGGAGAAAAGTTAGATTGAACCCATGAGGTAGGATGCTCTGCGGAGGCAGTAGTGAGCCTCAGGGCTAGAGTGTAAAGGTCCTCAGGGATCCTGAGGCAGGGAGGCAGAAGCTGAAGGGCTCATTGGTCTCTGTAAGGGAGAGGACACTGATGTGGCAGCTTGAAGCGGTTGGGAAGGTTGGCAAAGTAAGGGTAGCTCTGGCCTGATCCCTTCCCTCTGGTTCTTCCTGTGGGGTCAACAGGTACCGAGAAACCTATGGGATGACGCTGGCCAGAAACACTCTCTTCTTCCTTGGCTTTTTAAGAGATTGCCTTCCTCCCCAGCCCCCTAAAATTTCATTTTTAAAGAACTCACATGATTTCTAAACTGAGAAGCATGACTTTTTTTTTTTTGCCCCAGGCTTCCTAGGAACCTAAAAGCAGGCAGGCTGTCACTCTGTCCCCAGAGTGCCTGTGCAGGAGGAGAATCTGGTCAGCTCCCCATCACTCAGCCCTTTGATGATTTGCCATTTGCCCTTTGTTTGAGAAAGGCCAAATGAGTTAACCTGGCTTACAAGGCCCATGGTGACCTGGCCTCACTTCCTCACCTGCTATACCTCACCTCACCTCCTCCCCAGAAGTGCCTCAGATTTTCCTATGCAGAAGGTAAGGCTCCTGTCCCCAAGCTATAACAAGCTTTTACAGTGGCATAAAACCTTACAACACTTTGCCGAAGATTGAGACCACCTCAGTTGTCCATCTCAAAGAATGGAGGTAGTGGGACCAAAATTAGAAGGAATACATTCATTGGCTTCTCTCATTTTCTGCTCCAGCTATATAGGAAACCTGGCTGGGTTGCTCTAGTAACTAACTGATGAGGGAGATTTTGTGCCATGCTGATGCTCACCCCTGGGCCTTTGTCCATGCTATTCCCTCTGCCTGGAACATATTTCTCCACCCTTCTTAGTCTGGGTAATTTCTGCTCATCCTTGGGATTGTAATTTGAATGGCCCTGGCTCCAGCAGCCTTTCTGGCTTCCCTCCCCTTTCAACTATGCGTCCATCCTCATTACAATTGCCTGCTTAACCGTCTGTCTCCTTCACTAGACTGTAGGAATGTTGTGTCCCTGGGCCTGCAGCCCAATTCTGTGCTCTTGGCACAGAGCATAAATCAATACACGCTTGCAGAATGACTCACCCAATGAAGGAAGGAATGAATGAATTCAGTGGTTGCCCAAAAGAAACAGTGACCAACTCTACCTGCAGGTGGAGGTAGTTGAACAGGCAGATGGGAGTGGGAAGGGCATTTAGGAGCTGGAAGGTGGGAGGAGGAGACAGCCTGGGTTGCTGGGAGTGGTTCCTTACCCCTCATTGCCAAAGTACACCCCAAGGTCTTCCCCTTTGTGGCTGGTAAACCATGTTCTACTTAAGAGCTGCCTTTCGAGGTTGAAGTTGATTTATTTTGGAATGTGGGTGAGGTCCAGAGTTAACAGCCAAGAAAGAATTCTTGAGACATCTTTGGTGGTAAAAAGGTGGTTTTATTAAAGTGCGGGTACAGGACCCATGGGCAGAAAAAGCTGTTGCACTGGGGTTTTAAGGGGTGACTGACTATATACTTGGGAGTGTGTGGGGGGACCCAGGTAAAAGGAAGGTTTTCAAAAGAACTTTTTAAAAAAGATTTTATTTATTCATGAGACACACACACACAGAGAGAGAGAGAGAGAGAGAGAGAGAGGCACAGACACAGGCAGAGGGAGAAGCAGGCTCCACGCAGGGAGCCTGACATGGGGACTCAATCCCTGGACTCCAGAATCACGCCCTAGGCCGAAGGCAGGCACTTAACTGCTGAGCCACCCAGGGATCCCCTCAAAAGAACTTTTGTATGCTAAAGAGGACATTCAAGATATTAGAGGCCTTGCCATTGTCAAGTTAAGGTTATATTTCCTTCTAGTAAAGCATTAACATTAAGACAGTTGGAAGTTTCCTTCTGGAAGTTAGGTTATTGATAAGAATGCTTTTTTTCTTGTAAATCACTAAGATGTTTTGTAAACTGAGCGAGATTCATGTCTTGCTGGACTGTGATCTCTATTAGTTAACCATTTGTTTTTCCTTCCCTTAGCTTTAGGGCAGCCAGGAGTGCCTGAGGAATGTCACACCTATCCCACCTGGGAGTGGGGGGGGGGGAGGCACTTGGGGGGTGTCAGCTTGGGCTTTGCCCTCAGCTTGCCTTCTGTGCCCTCATCAAAGTGATAGTCTTATTCAAAATATGGGTGCTGAGCAGTCACCTAGTGATTAAATCAAGACCATCCGCTTTGGAGTTGGACTTTCCAAGTTTAAATCCAGGCTTTGCTCCTTGCTGGTTGTGAGGTCTGGAGCAAGTCACTTAACTTCCCCTGAGCCTCGGGTTTTTCCTGACAAATGGGCATTATGATAATAGCACCCACGCCCTTGCGGAGATGCTAAAAGTGGCAGGGGAAGCGGAGCGCTCAGGGGTGCCAGGCACGCAGCAGGGCGCAGGCACTTGGGGATGATCCGTCGGAGAGGTGGGAGTTAGTCGGGTTTGGGGGCATCAGGCTCCCCTCCAGCTCACCCAGCCGGGGGCACAGGCGCTAAGCTCCTGCAGCCTCTCCGTAGGCGAATACGAGGAGGGGCAGCAGAGGTTCCGGGGTATCCAGCCCGACTGGGGGCTTGATGGGAGGCTTGCGGGCACGCGGCTTCCGCTGCTCCCCCCTCCTCCGGTGAAAGCAGCGCTGCGGCTCACAAAGTGGCCCTTTAAATGGTTTTTATAGCGGCATAAAGTGCCGGCAGGCTGCCGGCTGGGTCCCTCCCGTGACCTCCGAGCTGGTGGTAAATTGCCTCTCCTGGCAGAGGCGGCTGTGGGCAGCGCTGGGATCAATAGCCGAGCCTGGCTTGCAGGGGCCGCTGGCCGGTGCAGCTCTGGCCTGATTGCGGGCCCTGCAGCGGGGGCTGGGGTCAAGGAGGTGGACAGGCAGGGCTGCAGCCAGGCCACCGCGAGGCCCCATCCTGCCTGGGAGGCTGGGGTCCCTGGGTGCTAGGAATCCTGGGGTCAGAGGGAGTGTGTTGGGGGGCGGCGCGGGCAGAGAAGGCACTGGATCCTGGGTGTTAAGGGAGGCTGTATAGCCTGAGCCGGAGGCACCTGGCACTGTCCCCTTCCAGCCGGAGGGCCATGCAGGCGCTGGTGTCAAATTAGGAGGCTGTCATATAAGATAGTGATTGCAGACGCCAGCCCTGGCAACAAGTTTGGGTGTGCGGTTCTGCCTTTGTCTCTGCGACCTTGAGGAAGTGACTTCACTTCCAACCTCCCCTTCTTATCTGCAAAATGGAATTAGGAGGTAGCCCTCCGCAAGTTGATGTGCTCTCACAGGTTTGGCACATACAGTTCATGTCCAGGCTGCTGTGATCTGGATGCTTGTGCCCCCACCCCATTCATATGGAGTCGGCTACCCAAGGCCGTGGTATTAGGAGGTGGGGCCTTGGGGGGTGGGGGGAGACCTCTCCATGGGATTAGGGTCCTCATGAAAGAGGACCTAGAGTGCTCCCCCTCTCCTTCCAGCATGTGAAGACACAGTAAGAAAGGGGCTTGTCTGTGAAACAGGAGGAGAGCTCTCACCAGACACCAGATCTGACCGTGTCTTGATCTTAAACTTTCCAGCCTCCAGAGAGAAATTAACTTCTGTTGTTTATAAGCTCCCTCAGTTTATGGTATTTTTGTTATAGCAGCTGAAGGGACAAAGACACAGTCTTATGGCCCTGCAGATATGACTAATCGATGGCTGCAGTCTTCACCTAAGCGTGGATAGCCTCAGCCTTTGCTCTCAGAGCTGCCTAATCAGAGTTGGGCTCAGGATGAAAGCTAGGGCCCATCACTGACCTTGGGCCTTGGCAGACCAGGTGCCTCAAGCCACATCACGGTTACACCCTCTTACTCTCACCTAAGAATGAATAGCCCTGCACTTATTACCCATAAGCATGTTCCAGTTTTCACTACACTAGAGAAGTTTGTGTCGGCCAGTGTGTTTACACGTAAATGTAATATCTCTCAGACATAATTTAGAGGTAGATAAAGTACCTGAGGACATTTCATCTGCAGAATCTAATGAACTTCATCAGATACTTACTTAAATGGAAACTTTGGTGTATCATTTGCCTGTTAGGACCTATCATGAAGTTGTAATAGCTCATCAGATTTTGGAAATTGGATGAGAAAATGTATGTAAAGTACTTGGCACAGTACCTCGAATGTGGCGTGTGCTCAGTAAAAGTTAGCTAGCACTAATATTAAGATATCAGGGACCGCAAGCCATGGGGTGTGAGCATATATCAGTGTTTAGTTAGGATTAGGTTCTGCTGCATAGGTAGAAACTCTGTTTGATGAGGCCATGCCCATACCTGACCTACTTCCCTTTCAATCCCACCCTCCTAGCCACACGGGGTTTTCTTGAGAGCACAGCTAAGAAACTACTTTCATGTGAATCCCCTTGTTTTGAGGCCTGCTTGTGGGGAACCCATTCTAGGATAACTACTAACACTCACTGATATTGGGACCAGTCAGGTTCTAAGCCAGTTCAACTGATCAGAACTCAGTAGCAATCTTATCCCTGCTGGTCATGCTCACATCAATAGCAGCTAACATTTGTAACAGTTACTACAACAATTGCTTGACATATTTGAACTGATTCAGTCTTCAGAGTAACTCTGTGAAGTGGATAGATACTCTTATTATTCATATTTGCAGGTGAAGAATCTGAGAACCAGAGAGGCCAAGTGACTTGCCCACAGCTAGTAAGTGGTAGAGCCTGAGTTTAGATCTAGGCAATTTGGCTCTTAGAGTTTGGGTCTTAACAGTACACTCTAGTCAATCATTACAAGGGACTCAGGAGAACTCAGGCAAGGGATGTAAGATAGGGGACTGGAATGTTCAGGATGGCTTCTTTGTACACAAATAGGTACCTGGGCTGAGATGGCTGAAAAAGCTAGATGTTAGCTGGCACCCCTGCTCCCCTGCCCATCTCTTTTTGTCTCTCTGCCTCTCTCTCTTTTCACTCGAACTCTACTTCTGGCTAGCTTGGGTTTCTTCATAGCATGGAAGTTTCCAGGTAATCTGACTTCTTACATGGGGTTTGGCTTCCACCCAAGTGTGTAGCCAGAGGCTATTCACCCCCTTAAAGGCTAGACCAGCGGCACCTGGGTGGCTCAGTGGTTGAGTGTCTGCCTTTGGCTCAGGTCATGATCCCAGGGTCCTACATTGAGTCCCTCATTAGGCTCCTCACGGGGAACCTACTTCTCCCTCTGCCTATGTCTCTGCCTCTCTTTGTGTCTCTCATGAATAAATAAATAAAATCTTAAAAAAAAAAAAAAAAAGAAGAAGGCTAGACCTGTCACAGCATCATTTCTGCCAAATTCCACTGATCAAGTCAGTCATGGGCCAACCCAGCTTGAAGGGGAAAGGGAAAAGACACCATCTTTCAGCTGGAGGGGTGGCCAAGGATTTACTTTACCACAGGCTATGATGTAAGAAAGATATAAAGTTTTATTGTTAAGTTACTAGGATGTTGGGATTGTTTGTTACAGCAGTTGGCCTCTACCGACAAATACACCCTGTCATAATTCAAGTGTAGGGGCTCATTTACATCTTTTGTCCTATAGAAAGGAGTCCCTTTTACAAGGAGCATCTAGTAAATGAAGCAAAATTGAGAGAATTGAAGACACTGTACATGGAATAATTTCTAGTTCTTATGAAGACCTCCTTTTTTCTGATCTTCCAACTCCTTCACATGGAAGGAAAATAAGTTCAAGTGAGAGATATAAGGACTCATATTTGGTTCAAAGAAAGATTTTATTAAGGAAATCAAGCTGGTAGTCAAAATACCTATAACCAGACTGTCTTGGAAGTAATGAGCTTCCCATCACTGAGAGGTGTTTGAGCCGAGGCTGGTGTCACTGGATATTGGAGGAAGATCCCAGTCATCATTGCTCTCATCCCCAAGATGAGTTATATTCAAACCTTGTGAGATCCCAGTTTGGTGGGAAACTCCTATCCTAGAAGACCTGGTTAGGAATCTAAGTTCTACAGCATAGTAAACAGGTAACTAAGGAAAATGAGCCTTCATCTTTCTAGGAAGTTCCAAGGCCAGGTAATAAGAAACTGGTCCTTGGCATTTGATAGGAATAATGTATTTTGTGAAAGTCTTTTGTGGTCCACTGTGAATTTCTCTAGAATAGGAACAATACCTTAAACATACTTTGTTCCATCCTTCCTATCCCTCATCCCCAACATCCAGTGCTTCAGCATGACCTCCCATCCCTAGCTCCAAAATACACCCTGCATGGGTCAACTTCTTGTCATCTCTCCTGCTTCCACCTTGGTCTAGGCCACCATCATTTCCTGCTTATAGTACTATACCAGTCACCAAACTGGCTTGGCCAGGTATGTGTTCATCTCTCCTCCTGCAATCCATTCTGTACATTTGAGGCTGAGAGATCATTTTGACATGAATCATGTACACTCCTGACTAAAACTCTCCAATGGTTTCTCATGGTGATTACAATAGAGTCACAATTCCTGTTATGACTAGAGGCTTTATAGGTTGGGATTTCTTATTTCATTGACTTTGTCTTGAAAACAACTTAAGCTCAGCCATACTGGCTTTCTTCCAGTTATTCACACATCCAACACAATCCTACTTGCTTCTCCCCCTTCACAGAATGCTATTCTCTCTCATCATCTTATTGTCATCCTTATCCTGCTCAAGGTCACCTCATTAAGGGACCTTTTCTGATCAGCCTGTGTAAGATAGAGACCCCTGGGGCGCCTGAATGGCTCAGTTTGTTGGGCATCTGACTTCTGATTTCGGCTTAAGTCATGATCTTGGTGTCTTGGGATCAAGCCCTATTGGGCTCTGTACTCGGCATGGAGTCTGCCTGGGATTCTCTCTCTGTCCCTCCCCCTGCTCACGCTCTCTCTCTCTAAAATAAATAAATAAAATCTTAAAAAAAAGATAGAGACCTGTATCATTTCCCACCACCCTACACTGCCTTAATTTTCTTTCTGTCATCAATTTATCTTCTTAGTTATTTGTTTATCTTATGTCTTCTTCCATAAAATGTTATTTCCACTAGATGCCTGGGCGATCTTGCCTTCGTGTTAGAGCCTAGAACAGTGGCTGGCACAGAGTGAGCACTCAAGAAGTATTAGTGAAATGCATGAGAAAATGAACAAATATTTGGCACTCCCTCAGCCTTTAGCTCAGAGCAGGCAACCACTGACTTTGTTGAGGGACTGAATGGACTCCGAGATTGGCTGTGGCTTCAAGTTGTTGCTTATGTTATGAGCCTATATTTCAGTACATGCAGCGTGGTGATTTTATTCTTCAGAGAGGTCTTCAAAATCCAAGAAAGAATTATGTAGGAAACCACGGGGTAGGGTCAGCCCTGGGGGCTCCCTGGGGGGAGCTGCCCAACTCTATCTTGAGCTTCCAGAGATTTCTCCACCTGCCTCCTCCCTGGATCACCTTGCACACTCTCGCATGAACATCTGATCCAGCAAGGAGATGGTGGGAAAGTCAGTATCTTCAAGGCTTGATTAAAACACCATCCACACTCTGAGTGTGTTGGCATGGCCCTGAAAAGACAGATTGTCTGAGTGGATATAACATGTAGTCAAGAATTTCTTAAGTAAAAAAAAAAAAAAAAAAAAAAAGAATTTCTTAAGTGCTGGTGTCCGGATAATATTGCGAGACACGAATTTGTATTTCCTCTCTTTTCCTTTCTCCCATGCAGGCAGGTGGCAGGCCTGGTGTTTGATTGTTTCGGGGGAGGAATGTGTCAGGGCTGAAGGCAGAAGTATCCCTCGAGATTTCTGTTGTTGTTGCTGAAAGCCTAAACATGTTGAGGATAGGTTTGTGGGAGGAGGTAGACTGGCTTGGGAGATTCAGAAAGGAGAGAGACTAAAAAACAGAGAGATATCCCCTGGGCTGGGGGAGGGGAGGAAGGCCAGTAAGGCCCCAGAACAGTGGGAAGGCAGAAAAACCCCAGGGAGAAATGGTTCTGTGATGTGTCCGTGGACATAGAATAGACCATAGGGGACCTGCCATGTATCCTGTGTCCCACTCCTGGGGTGGAAACAGCACAGAGCAGAAGGCATCACACAGGGGTAACTGATGATTGATGATCTCGGGCCCCAGGCCTTGGTACTGCATAAAACCCCAGATCCTTGACAGTGTGGCCTGGGCTGAGCCAAGGGGGCCCCTAAGAAACCAGGATAGAGGTTCCCGAGAGCACCTGGAGCCTTGGAATGGGGAATTAGGCTGGTTATTGAAAAGAGAGAGATGTGACCGTTGGTGTACCCCTGACTTTTGAGACAGGGATTTATATCCACTCTGTATTTATTATTGATGGGCTGATTGCTGAGTGAGAGAGGAAATGACGGATGGGCACCGTGACCGCATTTCTAGTTGCCTGAGGGGGTGGCTGAGTCTGTACTTGGTTTCCAGCATGTCCTTGAGGAGTTCTAGAGCAGCTGCTTCCCCTGGGCTTCTGTATTCACAGTTAAGGAAGTAATCCATGCCTAATGATGCCATAAGCACCATCACACCTTCTTTGTGTAAATAATGTCTGATAAAATGAGGTGTGAGCCTGCTGTTGCAAAGAACACTTAGCTGTTAAATGCTTTCCTTTCCACTCCATTGGCTTTCCCTATTTATAGCTATTCCAGCAGAGCATTTGTGTCATATTTGTTTTCCTGCCAGCTGCTGGTTTCCTCATCTTCATTCTGAAGGGAAACCCACAGGTACCTCCCCAGGACCACCCAGTGCCCATAGCACTGGCTTCTGCTTGGGTCAGGTGTTAACAGACAAAATGCAAGGTGAGGCCCCTTTTCTCTCTCTCTCTCTCTGGACTTGGGCCAGAAGCTTCTTTTCCAGCTGAGGCAGTAAGAGTTTTTTGATCTGGGTGTAGCTGCTGGTGTAGAACCCTGCAGAGTTGAGGGGCCTATCCTGGGAGCACTATACTGAAGAGCCTGAACATGAGGAAGCTTTTTGTCTTGAAAAGAGGATGTATGGTGGGGAAGTACAGCTGATGTAAGGACTCCAGTGACTTCTAAGGAGGATGGTGAAAGACGAATACTGAAAGTAACATTAATACTAATAGTAATACTGGTCGTTAATCTTTATTGAGCTGTTTGCTATGTACTGAGCACTGTACTAAGAACTTAAATACATTCCCATTTAACCTCATCCCAGCCCCACGAGGTAGGTCTTGAGTAGGCAGTATTGATCAGAGGGGAATCCGCTTACAGGAGGAGATAAGATATTGTGGCTGGTGAGTAGAAGTAAAATGAATTATGTGGTACATTTGGGAGAAACCATAGAGGTCAACTACGTGTTGTCTGGAGAAAGACAAAGTGAGGAACTAAAAGCACAAGGAGCTGTGGAGTGCTTTTTGTTCTCTAACCCCAAAAGTGGATTTTAACCAAGTGGAATTCAGGTTTCAGGGAAGACTGAATCCACACTGGCCCTGCTTCCGGTTGCCCCGGTAATAGGACTCTCACTTTAGGATAATAACATTATAATGAGAAAACGCAGATGAAATAAGCAGTAATAAGAGAAAGAGCTGTGTGCGGCCCAGTGAGTGCCACCTTGGGGAAGATAGGCTGTAGATGAATGCAGGAGGGAAAACATTTGTGCCATATACAAAAGTTACCTGGAGAGAACTGGGCATGGCACAGATCTTTGGTTTATCCCATGGACTTTGGTGAAAAATGGAAGGGATAGTAAATCATGCAGTTACTTATCTACATTGGCTTCCTTTTCTGCCAGTGGCTTTCCCTACTTATAACTGCCCAGAGAAGTGTCTTCCTGGGAAATGGTGAAAGATTGTCTTCATGGCACTTGATCGCCATCGAGTCCATGGCTCTGTACTTGGCTTTGGACACTGGGGTCATGGCTGACCTGGGATCTCAGGGGACAGCACAGAGTTAGCCTTTGCGTCTGCAGGCAGGTAGGCTCAGGGCCACCACCAGACAGTGGTTTTGACAATCTGCTGTTTAGATTTTTCTTCCTGTCCTTACTACCAGACGGTTGGGCATGTACCAATGGAGTAATGGGAATTCACCAAGGGGTCAGAAGTTCTGGCTACTGATGTTACTGTATAGATGAGGAAACTGAGGCTCAGAAAGCCTGAGTAATTCAACATGTGCCAGAGCTGGGGTTAGAACCTACCTGTTTCTGACTCTAGTCCAAGCACATCATTCCCTTTGGCCTCTTAGGCCCCTTCTTAAACTTTAAGAGACCAAAGTGGGGCAAAGAGGATATAATGGTTTGATTATTTTTTAAAAAATGGTCACAGTCCTTTCCTTCTCTGAATCTTTTTGCCCTGCAAGGTGACATTGTCCTCCTATCAGGAGACACTTCACTGGGCTGGACTTGTTACTCACTATGGAAGTGATGGTGTGTCAGCTCTGAGCCCAGGCCTCAGGGGGCTCTTGTAGGCTTCCACTCATCTATTGGAACCCAGTCATTGCCATGTGAAGTAGCCCAGGCTGGCATGCTGGAGGACAGGAAGCCCCATGGGGCAGGGCTGAGGATCCCAGCTGACTGCACGTGCAGATCAGCCAGCGATGGCCTCAGAGCAACAGAACAGCTCAGCCAACCCAGGGACTCAGGGGCAACAATAAATGCTTGCTGTTTGATACCCCTGAAGTTCTATGATTGTTTGTTCCACAGCCCTACTGGGGTGATAGGTAACAAACACAGAAGGCTGTGGAGACTCCACCCTGGAAAGATGCCCAATAGAATATCAGACAACAGGATGGCGAAGTAGATTTGGTGAGTCACAAGGCCTCTAGGAATCTGAAACTCTATGAGGATTCTGCACTCAGAGATGGATAGAAAAAAATAGATATTATGCAATACCATCCTCGGGGATGCTGCCCTTGGAGAAAGAAAGGAAACCAACATTCTGCACCAAGTAGTCTGGATTCACTGTTCCATTTTGTCCTCACAGCTACCCCCAAGGACGCCATTTCACAGCCAGGGAGGGAAGGGGGCATGCTTAAGGTCACAGGGCAAGCAAGGAAGTGACAGAATGGGGATTCTCATGCAATCCGATGGACCCCAAAGACCGCCCTCTTCTCCATCATTGTGTTTGCCACCTAGTCACAGAGCACATATTTATTATGTGGGCCATGCGCTCAGCCTGGGATTTCCTGGTTGAAGGGAAGATAGTCTCTGCCTTGAGAGAATTAGAAGTGCATGGGAAGTAAGGTGCTGTAGGTGCCATGAGTCCAGTCTATTCAGAGTGTGGTTCCTTCTCAATAGAGAAACGCTGGGTTAGAGGGTTGTGGATTCAGGTAATGACTAATGAATGCATGATGGTTTCCAGTAACTTAATGCTTTTGCCTTGCCACCTTATTCCTCATCCTGACATGGGCTTGGGATTTGGACCCTGGTTGTGGATTTAAGGCAAGACTGAATGCAGGACTACTATTTTACTAGGTTCTGGATTTGACAGGGTTCTAGAATGGGTTATGGAGAAGGCTCTAGGGTTCTACTTAGATTGGACTTTGGCTTATGTCCAAACTGCCCTGGGAATTGTAGCATCCTTGCTTACCTTTGATTTTGGCTAGGCTGGGAACTAAGTTTTGTGCTCCATTAAGTTCTGTACTTGGCTTTGGACACTGGGGTCTTGGTTAAGTTGGAGTCTTAAATAGATAAGGCAGGGGAGTCTGGGACTGCCACTGGATAGTTCTTTCTTTCTCTTGCTCAAATAGCCCCTAACATCTCATCTCCCAGGAGTCTTCCTCATCCTCATTGGAAGAAGGCCATACTTTGTCCCTCACCCAGGAGTTGCCACATAAAAGCATGCTGTGAATGATTCTTCAACCTATTAGCTACTTCCCCAAACAACTATACCACTTCCCTGATACTTGCTGTTGGTGAGTCCCATGTTAATCTGTGTCCCAGAATCCAGAGCAGGAGAACTCTAAGGATAGATTCTGACCATAAAATGCCAAGGCAGTCTTTCTAAGAGCCTGCAATCAATGGATCACCTTCTGAATGGGCTGGGCTGCCAGGCTGAGAGTCGAGCCAACCTAAGGACCTGGGATACTTTCTGGGCTGGGTTTTTTTTGGGGGTGGGGTGGGGCAAGGGCATCCAAACAGAAATGAGTGCCTTATTTCTGCCGGGTCCAGGCCAGTGGGTGGCTGTGTACCTCTGCTCAGTAAAAAGCCACAGGACCAGAAACAAGTTTACAGAAGTAAATTTTAAGATTCTAGGCAGGAGAAGACAAGCACTGACAAAGATGGGGCCACAGCTGGAAGCCACATTGAGAGAAGAGAGGGGAGCCAGGAGATGGGAAATTTAATAATCACATTAAAAAATTAAACACCAGGCCCCAGTAGTTGTCGCTTTCCATCCGCTGAGATTCACAACACTTGACATCCAATTATAATTGTGGGTTCCTATAAAACAGCCCATTAACTGCAACTATAAATTATTATTGCTTATGTGGAGTAGGCTGCTGGCTTAGTAGCTGATACTGAAGATTATGGAAATTATTAACAAGCAACCATGTCTGTTTGAGTCCTATTGCTCTGCGCAAGATGTATGAACCTGGAGGAGCAAAGACAGCTGCCTGGGAGTTTGGAACTGCGTGTTCCGCCACAACATACCGCTGCCTTTGTATCTGATGGAAGGAGGGCTTCTTTCTCTGTGCTCCTTAAATTTCCATCTGGTCACCTTCCACAGCAAGGAGCCTACATGGCTGTGCCTGAGGATCTGAAATACAAATATGTGCATGCATGTACACCCCCACACCCCCACTCACATGCACATGTGCATGTGTGTGCACGCACACACACACACACACTCACTGGGTAACTCCTGCCAACCACTGTATCTCTGAAGAAGGAAGCATGGAAACACTTGCAAAAATTCTTTAAGGGTATATCCCATTCTTTTCTCAAGCCCTGAGTGAGCAATTCTTTTTTCCTCATTTCTCTTATCCAGGCCAGTGGGCAAGGATTCTTTCCATCCCCAGCAAAGCTGGAGTGATCAGCCCTGTTGGAAATTTTCTGTCCTTCTGTCTGGTCCTTTTACACTTTCCAGGAATTCCCCAGAGCTTCTGAATTTATTGGTAGTAGCTTTCTCTCTTTCTCAGGGTTACCAAGATTTTTGCTTTGTAATATTTCATTGGTATTTGAGGAGAGAATAGAGGTAAACACGTAGGCTAAATTCATTCTCTAGAAACCAGATGTTGTCCATTGGATTTTAAAATTGGGTAGGTTGGGACATCTGGGTGGGTCAGTGGTTGAGTGTCTGCCTTTGGCCCAGGGCATGATCCTGGGGTCCTGGGATCGAGTCCCACATCAGGCTGCCTGCATGGGGCCTGTTTCTCCCTCTGCCTGTGTCTCTGCCTCCCTCTCTGTGTGTCTCTCATGAAGAAATAAACTTCTAAAAATCTTTAACAAAATAAAATTGGGTAGTTTTTTTTTTAACAGCATGAAGAATAATATTAGTGACTGCTTTGCCAAACATTGGATGTGTATCATTACATTAATCTTGAGAATTCTGTGAGATAGGGACTATCATTACCAGCCCTATTTACAGATGAAGAAACTGAGACACAAAGAGGTCAAGCTCACACAGCTGATAAATGGCAGAGCCAAAATTCGAACTGGGGTTGTCTAAATCCAAAGCCTGTCCTTTGAACCTAGCCCAAGCTTTCTTTTGGCTAAAAATAGTATTTCTTAATTACTGTCTTTTTATAAAATGTAGTATCTTGTCAAATCTCAAGAAAAGATGAAATAGGAATAATCATAAAAAGCTTTCTTATTTTTCCTGGCTTAGGACTAACACAGTCTTTACTTAAATTCCTGAATCTTCTATTGGTGGCGCCCCCCTCAGCCTCACAGCCCCCTGCCCCCTGTCATTTTTTCTCCTTGGGTATCTTTACAGAAGGAGAGCTTCCTGTCCAATTCTGGGTTTTAAAAAATAGATCTGTCAGAGAGCCTGTGGGTCCTTATTCGATCTTTTTGTATCAGACAAAAGGGAGATGGGGAAGCTTGTATTTTTGTAGTTATCTTTTGCTAGATTGGGGTTTTGGTTGCCTGCAACGAGTAGGAAGTGAGTTTCCGGGGGAGTCAGCACTGTAGGAGAGAAGTTTCCTGCCGGGCAAAGCAGTTTCCTTTCTGAGTTTATTTTGGCAGCAGAAGTTAGTAGGGCACCGTCCTTCCCTCTAAGTGCTCTCATTAGGAGCTCGCTGCAGAAATGCTTCCATGTGGCTTGGCATGCTGTCTGGGGGACTCGCCAGGACCAGCAGCTCCATGGGCCCATGTCCTACGCCCCGTGTCCTGCTCCGTCCCTGTCACTCTGCATTGGGAATTCTTTGTGGAAAACAAGCATTAGGCTTGCTGCCTGGCAAGCCTCCCTGTTTGCCAATGTTGATGAAAGTCTCCCTACCCCATACCACCTACCCTTTTTATTTAGTTTTCTGTGGCCATTTCAACTGAGATTTGTGAAGGAGAGGAATTAAGAACACACGCTTACATAATTATAATAAAAATGCAAATTTAGAATTTCCTTTTTAACAAGAAAAGGGACTGAATGGATAAATATCCAAAGGTATATCTGGCTAGTGGAATTATGGGTGATTTTTATCCTTTTCTTTGCAGTCTTCTTATCTCAGTTGGGTATCTATTGCTTTTACTTAATACTTTTTTTTTGTCTTTTAATTTCAAAATTTCAAACATACAGGGAATAATATAACAGACATCCAGGTACCTACCACAGGCGTTTAACAAATGTTAGCATTTGCCCTCTTGGTTGCAAATCTTTTTTTTTTTTTTTTTTTTTTTTTTAGAGCCTCTATTCTTTTTATAATCAAAGGCTTCCATACTCAAAGTTAGTTCAGGGACCCTGTAAAGTCCTCCTGGAAATAATGAGTTTCTTGACAGTGAAACAGGAAGCTAACACTGTTAACGGGAGGCCAGGTAGGTAACCTGGCTGCCCAGGGCCCCAAACCAGACTTGGGGGCACTCGTCTTATTGCCACAGGAGGGAAGATGGGTGGGTATGCACAGCCTGGTGCCTGGGAGCCAATTCCAGAGTCTAGTGTCATCCACTCCCTGCCTTCCAGACCTCTGAGAGCCTTGCTACTCAAAGTGGGGTCCATAGATTGGTAGTATCCCTTGGCAGCTTTTTAATCTTTTCTGAGAGGGGAGGAGAAAATCCTTTAGTACTGTCTCTTTAAAGCAGCTTTATTAAAGTGTAATTGTATACAAAAAGCCCCACAAGCCCCGTGCATGTTTAATGTATACAGTTTGATGAGTTTGGACGTATGCATATACCCCCGATACAAGCACCACAAGTAAGATCCCAGACAGCCAACACCTCCCAGTTTCCTTGTGTCCCTTTGTGATTTTAAAAAATATACTACTTAACATGAGACCTACACTTTTAACAATATTTTAAATCCAAATATGATATTGTTAACCATAGGCACTATGCTGTATAGCGCAGATCTCCAGAATTTATTCATTTTGCATAACTGCAGTTTTATACTCACTGAATAACAACTCCCCGTTTCTCCATCACCACCCCCTCACCCCCACCCCCACCCCCACCCCCAGGCAGCTTTTTAGAAACACAGAAATGCACCATGCTTCTCACACATTAACATGCATATGAATCACCTGGGGATCTTGATAAAATGTACATTCTGATCCTGCAGATCTGGAGTGGGGGCCTGAGAGTCTGCATTTCTGACATGCTCCCAAAAGGCTGATGATGCAGGTCTGCAGCCACACTCTGGGTAGCAAGGTCTCAGAGGACTTTGCATTGCCCCAAGCTGAAGGAGGACACCCTTAGTTATATGTGGCTGGAATCTGTTCTCATTGTCCCAGCCAATCTTGTACTGGCTTTTAAATCTTTTGAACATCACCCTGCTCCTGGAGAGAACATTTGACCACTAGAATGCTTTATTTAGACTTTGCTCTCAGTTTTGAGTGCCCCAATTATTACACATTATTATCACTATCTCTTTGAATAGAGTCCATCAGGGTAAACCCAAAGTATAATCTATTCTGGCTAGAAAAAAGGGATACATTTCTATAACTTCCCAATCATTGTCCATTTTTGGTGTATCCCAAAGTGAGAGGAATAGTTTTGTTGGTGCATGAGAGGATTTTAGGTAGTATATTGATCATTTCTTTAGAATGTTAGTATTTGTTGGGATTGGGGGGAAGTAATAAGTTTTGGGGATCCAACCCTATCCTTTCCATCTGAATTCTGAATCAACTAGGAAAAAAGACAAAAGCACAAGGTGGGTGGGAGATTACAGTGGCATCCTTATGAGAAAGGCTAGACTGAAGCCTCACAAATACCCTCTTATGTCGCCCCCTCGCTGACACCTGGGGCAGCACACCTGAGGGAAAGAGTGAGGAACAGACCCAATAACATTATTGCCTTACTCCAGTCCAGCTGTACAGGGAAGGAGGAGACAAAAAGGTAAATTCTTGCCACCTTTGTCTGGTCAGAGAAGAAATGTTTGACAAGATTCTAGGGCTGTTTCATGAAAAATCTTTTCTTTGAAACTAGAGGAATGGGGACAAAGACATCCTCTCATAATGATAGTATGCTTTTGTATTTTAATTAATTCGGGCTAGTGGGACTGATGTGATCCATGAATGATAGAAATGTGAGGTTTCCTTTTAGAACAAACATAAGTAAGTAAAAAGGAGATGAGTAAAAGAAAAAGATTAAGGTAATGATAGCACAGGTACTATGTGGGTATGACAAAAATTGTAAAGATGGTGCTCAGATGTCTAAAGTTTGGGAAATGCTGGTCAAAATAATATTCCTTGAAATCTCAATGTCATATTTCGTCTTTACAAACTGCAGATCAGGCTCACTTGTTCTAATGTGCTCTGTGAGGGACAAGCAGCTTTAGTTCACTTGTTTGACCACTGATCATGGTTTGATTCTGTTTCACTCAATAGAGAACGTTTAGAACGAATAAACTAAGTCCCTTGATATATTATTGGCTTTGATTTCATGTATATAAATCATTTATGGTTCAAGTCATATGATCTTAATAGTATTGATCCAAAGCTTTTAATTCCCTCTCTCTCATTTTTCTAAATTCACTGCGAGAATCAGAGTGGTGGGTAGGATAGCAAATTCTGTTTTTTTTTTTTTTTAAATGGCATAAAATGAGACTGTCCTTCAACAATTTGACACAGTTTCTAAGTGAACTAGAAACATTTCCTGGCAAACAGGGAGACCAGTATCCTTTTATCCATTGGATGTCAAGGTTATATTCACAGGTGCCAGGAGACAACATGAGATAGTCAAACTGGTTGTCTAAATGGTGCCAGGTAGAGTTAGCTAAATGTGAATTATGCCAAAAAGAAAACCTTCATTTGGAAAAAAAATCTTGGCATCCAAGTGGGAAACATTAAATTACCTACTCAAAAAGTTCATTCACTTAGTTACCTGGGGGCCATTTTGCTGCCGAATTTTCCAGAAAGGTTAATTGCTAACACTTGTGCTCAAAATTGAAAGTAGTCTCCCAAATATACTTATGTAAGGGATGACAGCTTCCCTCTGCTAAAAAATTCCCTCAGAAAAGATAGAGTCATCTTATATTTGAGTCCTTAGAAAGTCTCCTTAGTAAAGGATTTTCTTTAAATTATTTAATTTTGAACTATGAAATATTGTTTGTACATTCTGAGGCGGATTCAGTGCTAATTTGGGATGTTCATGTAGGTCGCTGGATGGACTTGGTACCAGAGAAGGCATAAAAATTTAATAGAGATTTAGTTATTCTTTGTGATATGAAATTAAGGGCAAGTGTCAGATGTAATCAAGCCATTGGAAGGTTGTACAAAGTGAGATATTAGATGATTATGTTGACGGAATCATGATACCATCACCCCTTCCCAACCAATGACGGAAAAGTTAACGGTCCTAATATCCTGAGAATGGGTGTATGGGGTAGGGAGAAAATCCCCCTGGTGCCAAACAGTGGGACTCGACAGACAAGTGTGGCAGACAACTGTTTGATTAACTCAAGGCCCTGATTGCAAAGATTAATGAGGAGAATTTGAATAATGTAATTTCATGAGATATGAGACTGGGGAAAGCAGTCTTTTAAGTCCGTGTATCTTTCCAGGTGATTCCATTTTATTTTTTATTTTTTATTTTTTGGTGATGCCATTTTAAATACATCTGAATAACTAAAGTAAATGAGACATTACAGGTAGCTAGCTAGCTATTGCCTCTAAATTTCTAAAAACTTTATATTAGTTTGAACCGAATGAAATTGCCATTTTTGCAGGTCAAAATTG
The DNA here is from genome assembly GCF_048164855.1 of Canis lupus baileyi. Classification (NCBI taxonomy): domain Eukaryota; kingdom Metazoa; phylum Chordata; class Mammalia; order Carnivora; family Canidae; genus Canis; species Canis lupus. The sequence continues at coordinate 54,829,655 of NC_132845.1, read as the reverse complement.
CAGTTTCACATGGTTCAACTTCATAAACTCAAGTTGACAAAACACTTTACAAAACTATCATTGGAAAATGGTGGGTCACTTAATATGCAAGCATCTATGCCAGTGAGACCTTGGGACTTTCTAACTACAGAGTTCAAGGTTAGGGCCATGATGATATTTCAGAGACTCAATAGGGCATTTGTTGAATTTTGTAATTAATGGATGACCATTTAGAGACACAAACTCTTGGCTCTGTCAGCTGTTCCACCAGTAATCCTCCTTTTAGAATAATCAAGCTTTTAGTTGTCTTCATTATAAATTATACTTTTTGTTCACTATTTGCCCAGTTTCTTTAGTAGAAGTTCTTTCACATGACATTGTAGAATACTTGTCTTTTGTGTGCACACTAGGAACATCAGCGGTGAATCCTTTGCCTACAGCTAATGCCAAAACCAAATGGTTAACGTTCTAGGAGAGATATGGTAATAATTATTCCCTCAGAATTCTCCAGACTTTATCCCTGTATCAATTCAGACCAGTCATTATTTGCAAATCTGCATGATACCACCTTTGTCTCCCATAGAATCCCCTTAGTAGACCCATAAATCCGTTTTCTTACTACTTCTCTTTACCATTATTTTATGTAAGGAAGACAGGTGGTTATCCCTGGGATTCCTGTAAAAGTAATTATCAAGGATACATTATGTTGACCAGCAGCTCCTATGTCAAGATCTCTCCCAGGAAACTGATTTTTTCTGCTTTGAGGTCACATCATTAGATCACATGAAGCACATTACCCATCAATTTCGTCTTTGGCTTGACTCATATGAAACTCAGAACGACGTTTGAACTCAACACAGAATCTTTATCATATACTTAGACGTGATGTCTTATATACAAGTACATTGTGTATCACACACATTTCTAGATAGGATGCTCTTTTCCTCTTGGTGGTCTACTGTTTGATCTGGATTTTTTTTTAAGATTTTATTTATTTATTCCTGAGAGATACAGATAGAGAGGCAGAGACATAGGCAGAGGATGAAGCTGCCTCCCTGTGGGGACCCCTGATGCAGAACTTGATCCCAGGACCCCAGGATCACGCCCTGAGCTGAAGGCAGAGGCTCAACCACTGAGCCACCCAGGTGCCCCTTGATCTGGAATTTTATGTTGATTCCTGCTGCTACTCTGCTCTCTGGATGTCGGTTTTGTTCCCAAGGGTAGGCTTGGATCAAACCCACACCCCTCTCTTGCGCTTTTTTGCCCCAAACCAAAACCAGGATTTATGCCCAGTTTCTTCCTATTATCTCCATTTCTCAGGTATTAATATACTTCAACCATGCTAGCTAAAAGGTGACACATAGCTGTTCCTCATTCCCAGACCTGACCATTTTTGTTGATGTCAGGTGTTTTCCAAAAGACAACTTACATTTCAGTGCTGCAGTGCAAGTCTCTTCCTCATAAACGCAAGGAATCTGGAGCTAGAAGTTACAGATTTGAGTCCTGTCTGTGTGACCTTAGACAAATTGCTTTAAAAAATTCTCTGGGGGGCAGCCTGGGTGACTCAGCAGTTTAACGCCACCTTCAGTCCAGTGTGATCCTGGAGTCTCGGGATCAAGTCCCACATCTGGCTCCCTGCATGGAGCCTGTTTCTCCCTCTGCCTGTGTCTCTGCCTCTCTGTGTATGTGTCTCTCGTGATTAAATAATAAAAATAAAATCTTAAAAAAAATATCTCTGGGCCTTAATTTTGTCCTTTTGCAAAATGGCAATAAAAATCTTAGTTCTTTCTTTTTAAAAATATTTTATTTAAATTCAGTTTGCTAACATATAGCTTAACACCCCCCCTCTTTTTTTTAAAAAAAATCTTGGTTGTTTCAAAGAGAAAATGCCATTAAGTATGTGAAACCAGTTTATAGATCATGTCATCATTATTCAAAGGCAGGAGAAAGGCTAAAGTCCTGCTTAATACCTTTGTTTCCTGGATACTTGGCCTCTGCTTTTTTATCTTTGTGTCTCTGTGTTACCCCGGATCCTCTTTGCTCTGTCTCTACCCAAGGGCTCTGAACAGCTGCAGCCTCTGGAGAGATGCTTGTAAATCCACCGGGAGGGCCCAGCACTGAACTCCATCAGGACCAGGTTTATTTGGATCATGTGGGCTGCAGGGCCCATGCTACGCAGTGATACAGATGCCCCAGCGTGGAAGGAGGGCCAGGTCAGGGGTTGAGGAGCAGGTGCAGCCAAGCTATAAATGCATCCTTTTCTCCAGGCCTTAGAGAGGAACAGAGACCTTCCTAGGAACCTGAGGGCAGGACCCAAGGCCTACCAGCCTCTGGCAAGCCAGCCCTACTGCTGCATTGAGCATCCGTCAATCAGACCGATCCTGCAGACAGGCTCCCAGCTGGGGTGTGCTGGGTGGGCCGTGCCCACGAAGCAGGTGTCAGTCAGCCAGGATCCAGTGAGTCATGCAGAGTCAATCGCATGCCAGTCGGATGTGGGTCAGCCAGACAAGTCAGGCACACAGGCTTCTCTCCGGTCCTTTAAGGTCCACGGAAGTAAAATAAATGTCCACCACACACATGCCCGTTGTGTGCATTTCCCCCAAACACCCTGCCGAGCGAGGAAGGGGCACAAACTGTGTGCCCCCAGCAACAAGCAAGAGGAAGGATGATGTGGGAATAAAGAAGTCCTGTCCTCCCCTGCTTTTCTCTTGCAGTTTCCATTCATGTTCTGATCCTTTCCTCAGCAGTCTGAGTGTGTATCTGGGGGATGGAGACGCCTAGTGGTGGGGGGCACGTGAAGCCACTGCCTCTTACTCAGAGATGGGGTTCTGAGGTCCACAGGCCACATGACAAAGGCAAAGTCACCTTGAGAAATGCCCTCAATCCAGCACTGCCACTTTGCCCTCCCATCACTGCTGTGGATTTTTGTTCATTTACCCAGCGGGGCATCTGAGGAAGTAGTTGGCTTTCATGTAGGGGCCAGGGAGGATGAAAACCATAAGCAATCGTTGACATTAGAATCATAATCACTGAAGCAAAATGCTTGCGCTGTGACAGGGATGCAGGACTGGAGGGGTAAGAGGGTCCCTGGTACCTTCTCGTGGTCACCGAAGTACATGTTCATGGAGCAAAGAACTGCTCACGCTATTTGAACCACCCCTCTCCTCTCGCTGACAGAATAAAATTGAATTTAGGTGAATTGAGGGTTGGTATGACGTGACTCCTTTGCTCAGATGAAATGCAATCTGACTCGTTGTGGAGGTGTTGGAAATCTGCTCGGCCCAGTGCCCGGAGCTCAGGCTCCATCCAGGCACACAAGTGCATAACAAGTCCAGGGTCTGTGTGACTCATTCTCTCAGGTGTTTTCTGGCTAGGGAGGCAGGGAGATGAGAGATGATCCACTGGTGTGCCAGAGCTGGCTGGAAGTGACTCCTGGGCGCAGAGAGTGCAGCCTCTGGAGAGAGAAGACTTCACATCCATAGCTTGAAATTGCCTGAGGTTGGCTGCCTTTGCACCAGGGAAATTGGTAAATGATGCAAATCAGACGTCTCCTCCCTCCACTCCCTCAGCCAGTTTACTAGCTGAGGATGAGGGCAGGGAGAATGAGATGAGGGATGAGTGCTGGAGGCATGCGCCCTGAGAAGTCAAATGGAGGCGATGGGAAGACGAATACAGGATCTCATATTGGGAGATACTAGAAGATGCTTGTTTTGGAGATGGTTGGAAAATATTGGGAAGCTAAGAGACAGCTTTTTCTAACAGTTGGGAGTTTTACTGTAACTGATTATGAATTGCACCCACTCTCTTCCTTAGCCTCAAAATCTTGGGTTGTCAGGGAGAGGATGTGTTCCGCTGAGAGACTGTATTTTCTGGCTTCCTTTTCAACTAGAGGTGGTCAATGAGATAGAATTTACTGGTAGAATTTTTGGGCAATCTCAAATAAGGTTGACCTGGCTAGGAGGAGTATTTTTCCGACTTCTTTCTTTTCCTCTTCCTTCTAACTGGAACATTGAGGTGGGAGCTGGTGCACCAGCATCAATCTTGGGCTATGATGACAAAAATGATGGACCAAGGATCATGTGGCAGAGCGGAGGAGCCTAAGTCCTTGATAACAAAGTGGAGCTGCTGTCCTAGCCCTAGCCTGACCAGTTCCAGATTTCTTTAAATGACCTCTTTGAGAGAATAAATCCCTAATTTGTTGAAGCAGCTGTTATTGGTCAAAAGCAGTTAGGGATATAATTTTTTTAAAGATTTTTTTATTCGAGAGAGAGAGAGAGAGAGAGAGAGAGAGAGAGAGAGGCAGAGACACAGGCAGAGAGAGAAGCAGGCTCCATGCAGGGAACCTGATCCAGGACTCAATCTGGGATTCCAGGATCATGTCCTGGACTAAAGGCAGGCACTCAACCGCTGAGCCACCCAGGTGTCCCAATTTCTAAATGACACATTCTTACTTCCATTTCACATTAGAAAGTGAAATAAAGTTTGTTCTAAGTTTGTTTTGGGAGCTGAGGTATATAAGCTTTTTAATTTTTTTTTTAAAGTGAGAAAAGCAATATATCTTCTTATTTATCAGGAAGCCAAGTTTATCAAGAGCCCAGTTCATTGTCAAAGTGGGAGGAGCCCCATTGGGGCACCTATTTATCTATCTGATTTTATTCTTCAGATTTCCAGTGCTGGGCTCTGGGAAGTAGGGGGAGAAGACAAAGAGATTACAGATGTTCCCCATGGAAAGACTCTAAGTTGACTAGTGGCCCATCATATCTGGAAAAAGAGTGGATCTGGATTTCTACTCTTCATATCCGGTAGGCAGGTGTGAAGTTCACTCTGAATTGGTTGAAAAAGCTGACAGTAGCCTTGGAACTAGGGTGTGACAGAGATGGGTTCAATCCAGTGACCAGAATGTAGCCCAGGGCTCTTATTCCTTGGTCACAGTTGACCCCACCTAGAAAAACTTGCCCCGGGGGCATTTCACACCTATGTAGAACACTCTTCTCCAAAAGATGAATTCCTCGTCATCCTTTAAGGCTTGGCTCTATTACCACCTCCACCAGGAAAGTCCCTGCTCTTTTCCCCTAGTCATGCAGTTTCAGATGATTACATTATGCAGTAATTATTTGTTTACGTAACTCTCATCCTCATTTGTCTGGGAACTCCACAGGGGGTCAGAGAGGAAGGCTAAGACAACTATGCATCCTCTGCGCTTGGCTAAGTCTGCGTAAGGTGTTCACTAAATTAGGCGGAATGAATGAAATCCCATCAATTCATTTTTGTATACTTCATCTGGTAGGGTTGCCATCAAATTTGAGGAATGGTCCACATTATTCCGTTCTTGTTCCTGGGAGATATAACATGATTATACCCATGGTATCTAATGAAAAAGTTGAACTTTATCCAAGAGGCCATGAGACTTGTTATAAGGGGAGAAGGAGCAGGAGGGATCTCCATGCTCTCCTTCATAGAGTCTGCTGATTCCACCTTCAGTTCCTGCTTTGGCTTCGATTATTGTACTTGCCTTACTCTCTTAGGCATCTCTTGTGTGTATTGCTCCAGGATGGCATCCAGACAGTAGCAATCAAGGCTGTGGCACCTTCATAGTCTAGGGGGTGGGAAACAGAAGCATGAGGAGCATAAAATAGCTTGCCTGAAGTCCCAGAGTCAGAGAGTAGTGAACTACAGATAAAACTAGGGTTCCTTTTTTTTTTTTTTTAAGTTTTTAATTTAATCTCTATAGCCAACATGGGACTTGAGCCCACGACTGGAGATCAAGAATCACATGCTCTTCTGACTAAGCCAGGTGCCCCAGGCAGCCTGTCCTCTTAACCACCATACTGACATCTTGCATTTACTACACTTTGAAATAGTTCTTGTTTCATAGGGTTAAGATATGGAAAACACAACAGCTGCCACACCAAAAGCATTCAGTAAATGTTGGCTGTCCTTACTCCTGACCCTTCTTTTGCAAACACTCAGTAAATACTTGAATAGTTTTGAGTGTTATTAAGTGTGAATGAGCACATAGGAAAGAGACAGACACACACATGAGCATGCATCCACAGAGACACATGCATGCAAATACCAGAGAGAGCAAATGTGATGTGTGGGCTACCACTCAGCACCAGGACACTAGGAGGGACAGAGGAGCTCCTCGAAGACAGGGGAGGCAGGCAACAGAATCAAAAGTATGTTGGATGTCTCGGTGCTAATTCCAGGAGCATTCAGGGCCCAGGGATCCCAATGAATGGGAGGAATAGTGGTTAGGGCTGCCATGCATTGTTGTGCCATCTGTGCCCTACACAAAATGACAGTTGGGGTTGGGGAGAGTAGGGGCTGAGAGCTGTGTGCATCCCAAAGGGGCACGCTTTTCACATTTATCTGCCAAGGGGAATAACTTTTCTCAACCCCACAACAACGCTGTATAAGCTAATATTGACAATAAAGATCCCAAAGACCAAAGAGATCCCAGGAAGAAGAGAGCCCTTAGGGACTTGACTGATTGATTCTCGGGGTTGAGCAATAGTCAAAAAAGCTGATGTTTAGGGAACAGAGCCCCAGTAATTCATTGACTCTAATTATGAAGTACCTATGGTATGTTGGGCGCTCTGCTGAAGGAGATGGATACGGACTGCACTTTCGTGGAGCTTAAAGACCCAAGAGGGAGGCAGATATCAGACAAGGAAACTAATATGTAATGTCAGCCAGTGGTTAGGGCTATAATGGAAGGAAAACAAAATGAAAGATTGACAGTGACAGAGGAGGGAGAGCAATTCTGGGTAGGTGTTTGAGTGGAGAACGGGATGATGGGAAGGGGCCTGCTATGATATCTTGAAGATCAGCCCTAGTATTGGGGTCCAGGGTAAAATCTAAACAATAGATAGCAAATGGTTGGAATGGAAGAAAGGCTACCTAAGGAGAAGTGACTTCTACCCAAAGGGATGTGAGAAAGTAGTCCTGCTACCCTTGCACAACCCCAGGGGGCACCATTTGTACCACGAAGAAGAATGTTACGGCCTCAGACGGAGGTGACTTGTTCTGCCTATGTCCCCTTCCCTCCCAGGAGACCGAATATTCAAATGGGTAACAGCCAGGCCAAATATGACAACGGAACTCTGACCCACAATTTCTGGAGCAGAATGATCAGGACTTGGTGAGTGGCTGCCAGTGCTCCTATTTTTACCTCCTTGCTTCCAACTCAGGACCAACCAGAGAAAAATCACTCATTTCTGCAAACCAACTACGTAGGAGGCCCTACTTCTAGTTCACCTGTCTCCGGCTTCCCCTGGCCACAGCTTCCCATCAGGGCGCCCCTGAAGCCTCCCCAAAGCAAGACCCTTTGCTATGGCAAGCTCTGTGTCAGCAGGCTCTGTTCTCTTTTGGGAGGGTCTTCATGGATTTCTAGGCTCCCTTTCTGCTGAGTAGGGATGCAGATATGGGGTGAATCGTGAACACTAGAATGCAAGGAGCCTGGCGGACTGTGGACTTGCCATTCACCCTGGACTGTTAGAACCCCCCCCCCCACACACACACACAGGCACCCCTCCCCCCAGAGGAGCCTTTTTGGTCTCAGATTGAACAAACTTCATCTATTTAAACTGTACTAATTTGGAACTTGTGCAAGTTTGCCCTGGAGCACCCTGGATACATTTGCACTGGATTAAAAACCAGAGTTTGCTGAGCAGATTCATGTACACCAGATTTTACTCATTTAAACTGGGATTTTTGAGTTACTTTAGCCTCTTTCATTTGCATACAATGATTGATATGCTAATTATAATAGACTCTGATCTGTGCATTAGTACTTAGAGCACAGTTAGTCTGGGAGGCCTGGGAATGCTTGTAATGGGGAGGAATAAAGCTGTACTGGGACACACAAAATTCTGAATTCTTGTCAACTTTGACTGGATTCCCCCAGTCGGGAGAAACAAGCAAATCTTACTCTTTCTTGGGTGTTTTGTGTCCCTAATGTAAGTCTGTCTCTCTTTGGATACAGCTTTGGCCACCATGTGGCCCAGGAGCACAGGACACCACTTTTGGATGGGGGATGTATCAGGATGATTCATTAATGTCCACATACATCCAACCCACCCTTCTTCTGGTCCCTGGATATTCAGGGCCCCAACTTCTTCATGGTGACAGCTCCCACTGGCCTCCATGTCACTTCTCTAAGGGGAAGAACAGAGGGAGTAGACTTCCAGAACTGGCTTCTCAGTACCATGGTCTCAGTCACCTGATCTCCTGTAAGATGCTTGGGACCGGAAGATAGGCCACGACACAGAACTAATGTCTTAGGCTTTTGCATCCTTCAGTCTTCTAAGTCAGACTCTCATTTTCAGGAACTTTGCACCATACCTGACAGAGCAGACAAAGACCAAGTGGCCCCTGGAGTTTCGGCGATCCTTTTCAACTTAGCTGTGAGTACTCTAGAGCTTTCTGGGAATCTTGACCTAGAAGTGCAGTTCTTTGGAATATTCCTGTCCATGCTCCCAGGCATCCAACATCCATCCACTCACTCACACACTGACCTGTCAAACATTTGCTGTGCCTATTGTATGTTAGCAAGATACAATCTTGATCTTCAAGGAGCCATGGTCTACGGTGAAATGGACATACAAATAATGCTAATCTAGCATGAGAAAAACTGTAATTGAGCTGTGTGCAAACTACTGGGTGAATGAAGAAGAGTGAGCAGATAACTCAGCTTGACTGGGGATGGCTTCACAAGTATCAAGCAGGTGACGCTTGAGTGAAGTCATATGGAAGCTTCCATTAGCTGGAGACATGGGGTGGGGACAGAGGGTAGGGAGGGGAAGCATTCCAGGCAAAGGCAGTAGGAACTTAAAACAGTTAAGAAAAGGCACATAGTTCTGTGAGGCTGGAACAGAGGATGAGGGAAGGGAAGATCCCAGAAACTGTAGTAGAGGTTGTCTTGCTGGAGGATTTGGTCTTTATTCTGAGGTCAGAGTACATGCACCCAAAGCAGCGTCGTGAACTCACATGCCAACAGGGGCCAGGCAGATGATGTCAATCAGTGAGGTGGGCCAGGTGGGGACTGGAAGACCCAGGAGCACAGGCTTCATCCAAAGGTGGCAACTGATTATTGCCATGCTAGAATGCAGGCTCAGGGTAGCCAAGTTCCCATTAATAAATGGAAATCCATATTTTTATATGAACACTCCCAAGTTTTAAATGTTGGGAATTACTTCAAAACATCATGCTGGCCAAGCATAAACATCTGACGTCCTAGCAGTCCCTAGGCTTTTAGTTTGCCACTTCAGATATAGCTTAAGCAGAGAGCTGTCATAGTCAGACTTCCGTTTCAGTGTCCCCACAGATCTCTAAATGATGTTTCTGCAGCAGCCTCTGCCAGCAAGAACCTCTTTTCCCCATCTTCACCTCCTTGCTTCTTGCCTATGTGGTTTTTGCATCCCTCACTGCCCTCCTAAGACTAGACCTACCCCTGACTGCCCTCCCGGACCACACTCATCCCTCACTGCCCTCCCGAGACCACGCCCACCCCTCACTGTCCTCCCAGACCATCTTCAGCACTAACCCCCATCTTGCATAGGAGGAGCTGGATGAATGAGCCATGCTCCAGGCCCAGCTTATAGAGAAGAGCCCAGCATTAAGGACACGAGAGAGCCATATTTATTTCACATGGACAAGCATGATTCCTTTGCATGCTGAACATGAAAGCTCGCGTGAGGAAAGTACCCGTAACAGCAGAATTAATGTGCTTTTGTCCATAGGGAGCAGGGAGGGTCACAAAGTGGTTTTCAAAGACAGTTACCCTTCAAGCAGAGTTGAGACCCCAGGCTTTGAAATCTCTGGTTTATTTCATCATCAAAGGGTTTGTCTCCCAGGCGCGGCCAGGGGTGCTTCTGGCTCTGCAATGTCTCGATGAGCTGCTAAGGTCAGGAGGAAGAGGATGGTCTCCTATCCTACCGCCCAGGGTGGCTAGGGAGGGTGAAGCTCAGAGGGGAGGTACATGCCACTAGGAATTAGCAAGTCCACTCCTGGGTGGACAGTGACAGGGACAGACTGCTGTGTTCACAGCAACAGAACCATCACCACTTATAATATCTAGCATAATCAGAAGATCCGCTCTTCTTAAAGCAATTTCCCAAGGCCTCTTATGGGCTGAAAGGAAATAATTCAGAATTGACTGGACATGCCAGAAGCAGGTCAACTTAGCCTAGACAGACTGGGAAGAGCTAGTGGCAGGGACCCCCCTGGTCTCATGGCCTTAGCTGGGCTTCCTAGTGCCAGGATGATGGAACCCGAGATGGGAAAGGGGGCTGGAGCCTAGGTTTGGTTTGCTGGGGCAAGAGGATCACAGATTCTAGGGGCAAACCTCATGGAAGAGACAAGCAGAAGAGCCCTTGCATCTTGGTAGCTCACTCCCACCTGAAGTCCTGTCCAACAGTTTCATAAAATTTAATATTATAAGGTCTATAAAATTCCCGGAGCTGGTCTATCACTTCAGGATCAATCTGTACATGAGTTCTGCCTTTCGATTTGCCCAGGCACCGAGGCAGGAGGCTCGATTCTGTTTTTCTCAAGCAAGGGAATCCTTTGGTCTTGTTGAAATAGAAGTGCTTGTCTGTGATGAACCTCTTGATGCCCAGAAAGTCCTGGACCCGGCCCATCTCGCCTGCCGGGTCGGTGATGAGCCGCTCACCACTGACAAAGTGGATCTGAGCCAGAGGGAAGTACTGCAGCCAGCTCTCCAGGTGCAGCGCGTACATGCCGATGCGGATGGCATTCCACGACACGTCCACCTGGCCCAGCGTGCGGTTGCGGAAGGAGAGGCCCTCGAAGGTGGGGATGTCCGGCTTCTTGGAGAGCGTCTGTGTGTAATCCGAGATGGCTCGGGTCACAGGGTTCCGCACGACCACAATCAGCTTGGTGTCTCGGGACATGTTGAAGATGCGTCGAGGGGCCTCCTGAGTGACGAAATAGCTGGGTGTCTTCTCCAGGGTGATCTGGCTCTCGAGCGTCCGTGGCATCAGGCTCCTGTAGGATAGAAGCAGCACATCATCAGACAGGGTCCGGGGGTGGGGGGTGGGCCAGGGAGACCATTTCCCTATACCCAGCTCCCTAGCGGAGCCCCCTCTCTCCTCGGTGACATCTGAGCTCCACCTGAATTCACCGGGTGAGGAACCTACTTTGGGAACTAGGCTTCCGACAAGCTTGACTTTTTATAGTATCGTATTGTCGACATAATCACTACCCTGCATTAGATCTCCAGTGAGGAACCCACTTCAACTCGTGGTAGTTGTTTAAAAAAAATCTTTAACGAGTTTGCTTTAAGAGAGGAAACAACCTAAATGTTCATCAGTAAGGGTTAAATAAACGATGGAATAGCCAATGAATAGAAACTGGTATATCTGTGTGTACACAAAGGGAATGATTTCGAAGATACAGCGTTAAATGAGAAAAGACAAGATACACCATATTCACTTGAGGAAGGATAGGCAAGAGACCAATGAAAATGGTTGCTTTTGGGGAGGTGTTGTGTGGTGGGGCACAGTTGAGGTCGGGGATAAATGAGAATTTCTTTTATTGTATAACTTTTTATCCTGCTTAAAATTTTTAATGTGTTTACTACATATCCAAAAAAATACAAAAGGAAGCCACCGAACATTCTTCTGGCAAAAGAGATTTCTCCCAACATACTAAGAAAGTCTTTTTCTGGGGAGAGGGAAGGCTTGTTTTGTAGGAATAGCAAGTGATTTTATTTATTCATTCATTCATCCATTTATTTATTTATTTGCAAGTGTCTTAGAAAGGAGTTCTGATGTCGTTTTCTGCTGGAACACATCTGAGATACATCCTCAGTATAAGCCTGAAATAGCGCAGAACTCCAGGCTGGAAACCAGGTAATGTAACCTCTTGCTCCCTTTTTAATTTCCTGGTTCTGCTTGAGACTTTCAGGGATGATGGTGGGGAAGCTCTGAAGTCTCCTTCCTCGATGTGTCTCCTTCAGGCTTTGATGGAGGGGAAGAGTCCTTGGCTCCCAGTTGCTACTTCTCTCTGAAGGTTGTTATGCACTTTAGACCACCCAAGGTATTTAAAAAAAAATGCAGACGTCTGGGGCCCATCCTAGACCAACTGATTAGAAATATATGGGGTGGGTACTTTTTAAAAAATCTCCTCAGGTGGTTCCAATGTGGAGGCAGCATTGAGAACCCCTACTAGGTCATTGTTTCCCCACTGTGACTCCCCTATCCCCAAAACATTCTCTTCACCTTCCTCTGGAGCATACATTCCCATTTTTTCCACATTCCCATCATCCACTGCATCCAACAGCCCCGCTTCACGGCTCTTTACCCAAAATCTCCACTTTCTCTTTCCTTTGTCTTTCCTTTAGTGTGATGATCATGTGCTCTCCTCCTCATGGCCATACTTTGGGTCTTGTCCTTGGAATTACCCTAATTCTGAAACAGCTCGCTCTGAAATTCCACTCTGGGACTGTGGAGTGGGTCGAATGGTGACCTTTCTGAAAAATATGTCCACTCAGCACCTGTGAATATGACCTTACTTGGGAAAAGGGTCTTTGCAGATGTAAGTTAGTTGAGGACCTCTAGATGAAATCCGGGTGGGCCCTAATCCAATGAGCAGCAGCCTTACAGGGGACAAACAGGGGAGAAGAGACAGAGAAGACAATGTGAAGATGAAGGCAGAGCATGGCGTGTTAGATGTACAAACCGAGAAATGCCAAGGACTGCTGGCAACCACCAGAAGAAGCTAGTGGCTCTAAGCCACTCAGTTAGTGGTCACTTGTTTATGGCAGCCCCAGGAAACGAATACAGACTATAACCTTCTTTCTTTCCACCTCGATTTAACACAGTCTCAAGTCCCTTATATGCTTGATCTTCAAATTCATCTATGAATCTCTTGATTTCACGTTCCTCCATGCCTACTCTGGACCCATGAATAACCACTGCAGTGGCACCATGGTCATGGTCATGAGCATCCTCCTCCTCATCCATTTCCTTGCAGTATGTGTTCTCTCCTTCTCTAGCAATGCGTCCTTCCAACCTTCCATCCTCTCCCATTCTCTCCTGGACTGACAAACAGCAGTGGAGAGAACCACAGACACCGACAGCTAGATCCTTGATATTAGTTTCAGTGGAACTCTCAAACACTGCTCAGTAATTATTTGTATTTGTCTCTCTAGGCCCCCCACATGGTTCTTCCTAATAAGTGCTCCACAGGGATCCCTGGGTGGCGCAGTGGTTTAGCGCCTGCCTTTGACCCAGGGCGTGATCCTGGAGACCCGGGATCGAATCCCACGTAGGGCTCCTGGTGCATGGAGCCTGCTTCTCCCTCTGCCTATGTCTCTGCCTCTCTCTCTCTCTCACTGTGTGCCTATCATAAATAAATAAAATTTAAAAAAAAATTAAAAAAAATAAGTGCTCCACATTCTCACCAGGAGCCCCCATCTCTACTCCCATTCTCCCCCCCCCCCCATGTATCAGTTCTTCTACTCTCCTCTCTTCCACCTTTAGTCTGTTACCTGCACCCATCCTGGGTCCCTCCCACTGGTCTTGGAGGACACAGTGGGCTCATCTGTCCCCCTGTGCTCTCAGATCCCTTCCCCTGGGTGCCTCTCCTGCAAACCTGCACATTATCCCTTGGAACCTGCAAATTCACAGTGTACCTGACAGGCTGACACAACTGGTATCTTGCTTCTTCCAGGCTCAAGGTCTATCACAGACCCTTGCAAGTTGAAAGTTTAGTTTGTTTTTTTAAGATTTTGTTATTTGAGAAAGAGTGAGTGAGCACATGCAGGGGGAGAAGGGCAGAGGGAGAGGGAGAAGTAGACTCCCTGCTGAGCAGGGAGCCCAGCTTGGGGGCTTGATCCCAGAACCCTGGGATCATGACCCAAGCTGAAGGTAGATGCTTAACTGACTGAGCCACCCATGTGCCCCTGAAAGTTTAATATTTATTAATACTGAGTAGGCCAATTCTTTTTTAAAAATAGGATATCATTATTAGCAATCACAAGTACACATGAATAGAATTCTTTGGCTGGATTTTCTTAGAAATGTGCCTATATTATATTATGACTCTGGCACACACTGTAATTAGGTGTTACCCTTAAGGACAGGAGCAGATGACTTTGTATAGATGTGACAGTGCCTTGAAAATTAAGGATTTTCAAACTCTATGGGGGTGACTGATATAAAGGTTTTCCCTAAAACAAAAAGTTGACTTGACAAGCTACTAAGCAGATTTTCTGCACTACCCCTTTAACACATTAAAGAATACCCAAGAGAGAAAGTTGTGGGTAAGGTATTCCCAAGCTTATCTGAGTAAGGGTAGATACTTTTGCCAGAAGCACCAAGGAACATCTCTCTGTTACCAGTTTGGAAAATTTTGACCAGTTCCAATGATTTCCAGGGTGGCACATCATTCCCCCCACTGTGCATGAAAGGGAAGTCCCATCCTTCCAATTCCTAACTGGCATATTAGCTGCAAAACCAAGTTACACATACTAAGACACTCACACCAGACTGGAAACCTCGCACAAACGTCAGCATGCCAGGAGTCAAATGGCTCCTGTGCACTGCACATTTTCTCCGTCCCTTACGTATGTGTTCCCCATCAGATCATCAGGATAGAGTTCTGGAGGCCTGTGTGATGATCACGTGCAAGGAGACTCCATATACACCTTGTTGCTCTGCACACAGGCAGGTGTTGGGGGCACTGGATTTTCCCTTGAGGCTCATTTTCCCTCTTCATGTCATCGTTGAAATTTTGCTTACCTGCTTCCAGCTGCTAATGGCTGAACTCTTCACTCTCGGCTTTGGCCTCCTTTCTTTACCATGTAGCTCTGAAAAAATTCCTGGAAGAATGGTCTGACACCCCCGGTCCGGACTCACTCACCTCCCATCTGTTATGGTAAACCTGCTCGGCAGCAATTTTCCCTACATCTAGCCACAGCCCCCAGATTTCTCTTTGAGGAACTATCGCTCCCGCTTTGGATAAAATCTTGGCAGGCCAAGGGGTGGCTGAGTGGCTGAGGTGAAGACAGTGCCAACTGTGTCGTAAAGACTGGAAACTGCTGGACTGGGGCCCCCAGCCAGGCTGCCTCCTGAAGAGCCTCCTTACTACGCTCTCCTACCAATCCCTTTGGCTGTCTTCATTCTCAGCCTTTCTTTTCTTTTCTTTTTTTTTTTTTTTTAGATGTATTTATTTGAGAGAGAGAGAGCACGCGTGCATGCAAGTGCATGCATGTGCAAGTGGGGGGAGGGGCAGAGGGAGAAAGAAAATTTTTTTTAATTAAAAATTTATTTTTTATTGGTGTTCAATTTGCCAACATATAGAATAACACCCAGTGCTCATCCCATCAAGTGCCCCCCTCAGTGCCCGTCACCCCCACCCCCCGCCTTCCTCCCCTTCTACCACCCCTAGTTCATTTCCCAGAGTTAGGAGTCTCTCATGTTCTGTCTCCCTCCTTGATATTTCCCACTCATTTGGAGAAAGAGAATTTTTTAAAAATATTTTACTTATTTATTCATGAGAGACACACACACACACACACAGAGCAGCAGAGACACAGGCAGAGGAAGAAGCAGGCTCCATGCAGGGAGCCCAACGTGGGACTCGATCCCGGGTCTCCAGGGTCACGCCCTGGGCTGAAGGCAGCGCTAAACCGCTGAGCCACCCAGGCTGCCCGGAGAAAGAGAATCTTTAGCAGAGTCCCCGCTGAGAGTGGAGCCCACCGCGGGGCTAGATCCCACGACCCTGAGATCACGACCCGAGCCAAATTCAAGAGTTGGGTGTTTAACCGACTGAGTCCTGGTGTCTTCATTCTTGTCCTTCCTGACACCTGGTTCTTCCACCTTCCTCTGTGTTCTCTGAGTCCCCACATGTCCTTCCAATGAAGTATTACCAGTTTAAGTTGGTGAGCATTGGTTTCTGCTGTTTGCATCCCGAGAATCCAAATCTTATCTTTTGCAACCTGGCTTCCTCTATGTGGAAGCTCTGCTCACCCCACTGGATTACAAACTCCATGAGGTCAGGGCAGGGAACCATTCTGGGTCTTCCCAAGTCTCCCACTTCCCCTATTCCACATGATCTACCCGGGTGACCTCACTCCTCCCCCAGCCTTTAACTGCCCCCAAGGAGCTGCTGACTGACCAGTCTAACTGCAGATCCAATGAGCCCATGCTCTAGACTGGAATGCCCAACTGTCTGTGGGCTGGACACTGTACCTCAACAACCGACCCCCCCATTTTCCTTCCCCAAACTCCCTTCTCTCTTTTGCCTGTTCTTGCAGATGATATCACCATGAATCCACTCACAAAGCAGAAACCCTCATTCTTGACTCCTTCTCATACCTAACATCTTTCTTTCCAGTAAGTTCTCAAACAGCCCCCTCCTCTCCCAGCCTGCTCGCACAGCCTTGAACTCTTACCATCTATTTCTCTCTTATCTCCATGCTTCCACTCTCTCCTCCCTTTGTCTGTTCTGCATCCTGTGTCTGCCAGGGAAATCTTTCTAAAGCAAATTCAATCTTGTCAACCATCAACTATTCTTTTGAATAGAGCCCATATTCCCTGACTCAGTACTCAAGGCCACTGCCTTACCTTTCCAGAATTAATCTCTTGCCACTTCCTGGCAACTCGATGCTCATGTCATGCTGAATATAAAATCCACTCCTCAAACACATCCTGCTCTGTCATGTGTTTTGCAACTTGCTGAGTTTTTTGTTTTTGTTAAGACTTTGGGTCATCTTTCTTGTCTCTCTCAGCCTGGAGAACGTTGACTCATTTTTCCAAGTCCAAGCCAAAAGTCACACTGTCTGTGAACCCTTTTTTGTAACTGCATGGCATCTGGTGCATTCAGTTACCAGCACCCTCATCCCATCATGCAGAACTTATGAGATACGCATTCACTTATATCAACATATTGTCAGCCACTTGAGCAGGTTTCTTGTGCATTTTTGCCTTCCTAGCACAATACCCAGTATACCCCAGGTGCTCAATAAATGGGTCAAAGATCCTGTGTCAAAGGCAAGTGCCTACTGAGAGGTTATCTTAAGTCCTCAGAAGTTACCAGTGTTTGTTCAGGAAGCCCAGCCTTTTCTCGGCTTTCTGGCCTGGGGCAGAAGAAGGTTTCAGCAGACAGTCCTGGGGAGTTGGGAACATGGTGCCATTTTTAAGATTTTTATCACGGCTACAGGTACTTGGGCTCAGGCGATGGGACGCCCAAGCTCTGCTTCAACCAAACCTCCACATATAAGAAAACAAAATGAGACATAAGAAGGAACATATTTTGTGCCCTGTTTTGCTGCCTACGTGCTGTCCTTCACCCAAGGCTCCTGAGGTGTTGAGGGAGGACTGGGCTGTGGTCACTTTGCAGTGTGAATGGGGGTGGGGAGGGGAGTTGGGGTGAGCAAAGTCATGCTGCCCACTGGGGCCATCTGCAGGGCTTTGGGGGATAGTTCAATGGCCGGGCCCTACACCAGACACTATTTAAATTAGTTAGTCTGAAAGTGGGGCCAGGACTCCTACAATTTTAAAGCTCCTCAGTTGATCCCAGTGGGTCCCCAGGGCCAGGAACCTGTTGCAGACTGCATGTTCCTTCAGCCACTTAACCTTTAACACAATTGTTCATGAGTATTAGCTGGGGTGCCCACCAGAGAAATGGAATCCCAGGCCCCTCCCCTGTACATTCAGATCGAGTGGGTCTGGAGGGCAGGCACCTATATTTTTAACAAGCTCCCCCATGATTCTTACCATCAGAAAAGCTTGGGAGGAGCTGCCTTAATAAAATGTACTCTCATAAGTAATGTGATCATGCTCATTACTGTCTAATACTGATTGATTTGTCTGTTCATGTCTCTGACCGTCCCCGGCCCCAACCACAGACTCCCAAGTTCCAAGAGAACAGGGTTAGTGTCTGTCTTGTTCACTGTTCTCAGACTGGCACTTAGTAGTGTTGAAGGGAAAAACAAAGTCAGGGATTTACTCTGGGAAGAGTGAGGAAGAAGCTATTTGTGTGCCTCTTCTGCACCATAGAAGTCTCTACTCTTCTCTTCTTCCCGAGGGAAAAATCACAGACTTCCTGAGGACCCCCCCACCCCCCCCCAAAAAAAAGAAAATCTAAGTACGCTCTTGCCAGCTTGAGGCTCTCTGGAAAAGATATTTTTTTACCTACCTGGTAGGGCAGTGGCCACTCCCTGGGCCCCCACTGTCCCCACAAAGGACATCTTAGGTGCACCAGCATATGGGAACCTGGCTGAGCAGAGCCTCCCTGGGGACTTACAGAGCCAGCACACCTCTGATTATTACCAATAAATAAGGTTCTCTGGAAGATTTCATTTTCTACTAAATCTATACACTCCATGTATGTGTTCTGAAAGGCCTGGCTGCCGGGGGGACTTTGGTGATTTATTAGCTCCTAACTGGGCAACTAGGCTCCTTGAAAATCATTGGCAGTCTCCGGAGGGATAATTAAGAGCAAAAGAGAGGGGAAAAAGGCTTTATTGCAAGAAACTGGTTCTTAAAACGAAACCTGCTAACCCCCTGCATGCTGAGCCAAGTGCAGGCGCAGCACCTGTGGCCGTTTATCCTCACCTGGTGGAGAGGAGAAAGGAGGACCACTTCCTTCCAGGTCCACAGCCCTGAATCCTTACACTTACGTGACCCTGCAGCTAAACATGAAGTCCCAGCTTGAACTCCATCAACAATTTCTCATTGCTCACAGGATGAAGCCACCCCGGGCTCTGGCCAGACTGGACGATTCAGGGTTCTCTCCACAAGACTGTATTTCATGCTAAGGGATCTTTCACATGTTGTGCCCTTTAGGTGAAGCCCTCTGTAGCCTGTCAAGGCAAAACTTCAGCTCTTAGCTCATCATCACTTCCACCAGGGAGCCCTCCCTGCTCCCCTTCTTTCCTCCTTCCTGGAGGACTTAGGCATTTGTTACCCTTGTGATTCCATGGTGCCCCATAGTGTAAGGTCATGGAAGGCAGGGATCATGACTGTTACATCTCTACATCAACAATGCTTATCCTATGTCTGGTAGGCACGCATGTATTCATTCATTAAAAAAGCATTCGTGAAGCACCTACTGTGTGCCAGGGATACAAAGATAAGCAGAGTGTAGCCTCTGTCCTCAAGGAGTTAACAGCCTTGTGGAAACAGGAGTGTTTGTGGGGGGTGTCCTCATTTCCCAGTGTGAGGGTCAGGACCTGAACCTAGCTTCCTACAAGGGCTGGGGGTTTCTTCCATCTGACAAGAGGGGCAATGCCTAAACCCAGTTTCCCCCATAGGTCATCAAGGTGCTGGACAGCTGGCTTTCCCAAATAACACTTGTAAATAGCTGGCAGCCCAGCCCAGCCTGCCTGGTGTCCCAGTGGTGTGGTTGTCCCCCAACTGGCAGGGCTGCACTCACCCCTGCCCCACAAGAGAAGAAGCTGATGGAGATGTAGGGGCAGAGTCCCTCCCCTGGAGCATAAGCCCAGTGTGTCCAGGCTCTGGCATGTCCCTGGGGGCAATGTCAGAAAACAGTAACCCCACGCCTGCCTCTTCTACTGAAACCCATGGTGTGCAAGTTTACCCAGTACAGCCTGACTATTCTCTCTTCCCAACCTTGTGCATTATGGAATTTGTCCTGGGTCCTGCCGTGTGACAGAGACCAGAAAGGGACCCTCCTTGGGTGAGATATCCATACAGAGATGTTTGGGGGCAGTGGACTACTCTAGTGGTTGGCGGGGAGTATGGGATTTGGAATCAAAGAGACCCCTGCTAACCACAGAAATGGGCACATAGTTTATTTCACTGAGCATAACGTGTCCCAGGTTCATCCGTGCTATCACTGGTGGCAGGGTTTCTTTTTTTTTTTTTAATGGCTGAGAGAAATAAGCCAGACACAGAAAGACAAATACTATACGATTTCACTTAAACGTGGAATCCCTATGTTGAACTTACAGAACTGGAGAGTAGGGTAGTGGCTGCTAGGGGCGGGTGGGAGGGGGCAATAGGGAGATGTTAGTGAAAGGGTACAAGCTTCCAGTTCTAAGATGAATAAGTCCCAGGGATCTAATTACAGCATGGTGACTCTAGTTAACAATACTCCATTGTATACTTGAAATTTGCTAAGAGAGTAGATCTTAAGTCTCATCGCTCATGCACATGGTAACTATATAAGGTGACGGGTATGTTAATTAACTTGACTGTGGTAATCATTTCACGATGTATGCGTGTATGAAATCATCACGTTCTCTATCTTTTTTTGAAAAGAAAGCAACAAATGTGCAGCATGCATCGGCCATAGCCGTGGTCTGCTGAGAGCTGAATGTTTATATCCTCCCTCAAATTCATACTTTGAAGCCCGACCTGCACCACCGCCCACCCCCGCACTCCATGTGACCGACCATCTTTGGGGAGGGGGCTGTGGGAGGTGATGAGGTCTTGAGAGTGAAGTCCTCACAAATGGGCTTAGTGCTATTATAAGGATAAAAGCAAGAGAGTTGATCTCCCCCACCACAGCAAGATCCAGCAAGAAGCTGTCTGCAAACCAGGAAGAGAGCTCTCACCAGGAACCAACCTGACCGGCAATCTGATTTTGGATTTCCAGCCTCTGGAGCCGAGAGAAGTAAATGCCTGTTGTTGAAGCCCCGCCACCCCGCCATGGTAGTGTTGTGATAGTAGCCGGGGCTGACAGAGATGTGGGTCACCGATGCCCTGGACATAAGCTAGTGCCTGTCGCACAGTGGCCAGCGGGGGGTGGTGGTGGTGGTGGTGGTGGTGGTGCTGCGAGGTTCTCAGTTCTATGGGAGAACTGCCTCCCTCAGTCTCCACGTGAACTCCAGGAGGCCACCAGCCTCACTATTCCTGCTTGCTGGCAGAGGAAATTGGGGCACTGAAAACACACGTCATCACCAAAGCAACAGCAAGATGCAGAATCTGGACTCAAGTGTGACTCTAACACTAGAAGAAAACGTGAGAATGTAAAATTAATCTTGGCATGAGGACAGCCTTTCTAAGCATGAGACAAAAATCATGAAGGAAGAAACTGAAAAGTTAGGCTATGTGAAAAATGGAAGTCTCCGGGATGGAAAAAAAGCCCACCATAAATAGAATAGAGGGAAAATGACCCCTTGGAAACATATCTGCAGCATGTGAGACTGAGAAACGAAAGGATGACTTCACATATGTTGCTTCGAAGTTCTTGAAAATTAGTAAGAAAAAGAGAACAAGCCAGTAGAATAAAGGCACACAGGCCCTGAGAAGAGTTAATAGTAAAGGAGCTTGGATTAAAAGAAATACATGAAAAGATACTCCATCTCTCGCAAAGTTATAGAAATGCAAATTAAAACCACGATGAGATAGTATCCACCTTAAACGTTGAAAAAATACATTTAAAAAATGATAACAGTTATTGCTGGCAATGGTGTGTTGAACTAGTAAGCACTCTCCCATATCGGGAGGAGTGTCAATGGGTGCAGCAGGAGGGCAATTAGAGAGGATCTCCCCAAATGTAAAATGCACCCTTTATTTATTTATATTTAAAGATTTTATTTATTTATTCATGAGACACACACACACACACACAGAGGCAGAGACACAGACAGAGGGAGAAGCAGGCTCCATGCAGGGAGCCCGATGTGGGACTCGATCCCGGGACCCCAGGATCACGCCCTGGGCCGAAGGCAGGTGCTCAACCACTGAGCCACCCAGGGATCCCTTAAAATGCACCCTTTAATCCAGCAATTCCACTTCTGGAAATTTATTTGACCATGTGCACATGACCAGTGTGCAGGTGTGTTCGTTGCAGCCTCTGGGGCAGAGATGGGGAGGCCTGACCAGACTCCTGCTCTCACCTCCAGAGTAGAGCTGTTGGTAGAGGGCAGCCGCCCAGCCAACGACCACACTTCCAGCACCCACCGCATCCACGCGGGGTGCCGTGCCTGGTTCTTGCCACATCAGTGAGTAGAAGCGCAGTGTTAACCTGCAGCCAAGGTGCTTACGTAGCACTGTCACGTCCGTCCACCGGCTGAATGCAGAGGACTCTGGAGGCCCCAGGAGAGGGATGGACAGTAGTGTAGAGTGGGACTTTATTCCCACCTTTCCCTTTCTGCACTCAGTGGCTTTTTCTTTGCCCTTAACTATGTATTCCTCGTAGTTATAAAAAACCAGCTAATAAAAAAAAAAAAAAACGATGTTAAGAAGTCTCCATTGATAACAGTTTGGGAAGAAGATGGCCTGTATGGAAGCAGTTTCGTGGAGTGAGGGGGAGGAAGCGTGTTTGGAGGAGCCGAGGTGTGGGTGGGGAAACAAGGCAATGTTCAGCTCCCCTCTCAAGAAGCTTGGCTCTTGAGAAAGGGGGGAGGGTGACCGTGGGTGTTGGATGAATGGTTTTTGCTGCTGCGTGTACAGCTCGGCAAGTTTCCAGGGAACTGGACCTCCATTTCTCAGGCCCCACCTGTGGCCTGCGTGGCCTGACCATGGGGACACTACAGGGCGACTTCTGGGGCCAGCTGCGGATTCCCACCCTCTTTCTCAGACTGGGCTTGGCTCCTTCCCCACACTTTAGCCTACCCTCCCCCTCTCCCCTGGGAGTGGGCCCCTTAAATCAGTGCTTTTCACACATTCCTGGGCATCTGAAACTCCTGGGGGTGGGGTGTCCTGCTGGAACGCAGATTCCGATTGGTTCAGTCTAGGGAGGGGGCCTGAGACTCTGCAGTGTGACCAGCTCTGCAGGGAGGCTGACCTGCGGGTGCAGGACCACGGTGTGCGCAGCAAGGTCTCACAGGAGTCCTGGTGATACTGGCACAAAGGAAACACTCAGTGGATGCTCACTGAATTCAGGGGAATTAGCTAATTCTGCTTATTTGGTTTTTATTGAGATGTTTGTTAACTGACACACAACATTAGTTTCAAGTGTGCAACGTGACTGGCTGTCCCCATATATTACAGGACAATCACCACGGTAAGTCTAGTTAGTATCCATCACTACACAGTGACACATTTTTTTTTTTCTCCTGATGAGAATTTCTAAGATCTAGTCTCTTAGCAACTTTCAAATATACCATATTATTAACTGTAGTCACCATGCTGTGAATAGTTCAAGTCTTTTTGATTTTTAAAAAGCGAATCCTCCGTCCTTTCACCCTCTCCTGCCACAGTCCTAGAGCTCTCCTTTTCTCCCCGAAGTTCTTGAAATAAAGCTTGGTGGCTCCTCACATTCATCCTCCACTTGTCCCATGTGCCACCCCCCCTCACCCTGTGAGGTGTCGCTCTGTGACTACACCCCCAAATGGCAGTCCCAGTTCCATCCTGGTCTTGTCACACTTCCCCGTGGCATCAGAGGCGCCCACTCCCTACTTCGTGAGAAATGTGTTTTTTCTTGGCTTTGGGAACATCTTTTGGTCTTCTTCTCCATGCATATTTATTTTCCCTCAACTTGCCATCTATCTCCTCGTGTTTCACTTAATGACCCCACTACCCGCCAGCTGCCCCAGCAACCTGGCATCTAATCCAACTGGTAACCCCAGCAATCTGGCATCTAATCCAACTGGTAATCCAACTGGTAAGCCCCAGCCAGCCCAGGAGCGTGCAGCTTCCCCTTCCGGGGTCAGGGCTGCAGGGAGCAGCTCTGCGCTTCTCTCCAGCTCGGCCCTGGCTTCTAGTACCATCCTGAGCCTGCTCACTCTTGTGTGACCCTCCCCAGTGACGCCAGCATCCAGGAAGCAAGACAGTACCTGGCGGCCACCAAGTGGTAGTAAGGCTACCAGTGATGGTGCCAAGTGGTGGCTTAGGGGATCTTCACCCCCCTCCCAGTCTCCCGAAGACAATTTTTGTGAAAAGAGATGGAGGAAGGAAGGGTGGGCTGGGGGAGGCAAGAACACCCCTGAAGGGCATCTGACACTGGCAGACTGGCTCTGTTACAAATGCCCAACTGCCAACAGACAAAGAGGGCCTCGGCACAGCTAGCAATTCCAGCACATTCGTCTGGCCAAGCCACACTCCCGTTCCACACGACTATTTCAAACCTTTCCCACTCTCTGCCAATGATCAAAGCCTGCCCTTTCCCACCCCTCTCTGCTGCCGAGCTCACGTCCTCCACAGAGAACTAAAGAAGCCCTTAGGATGGAATGTTCTCACTATCCCGCTGCCAAATACAGAAGGTCTGCCCCATGACCAGCCACAGGCTGAGGCTGGAGGCGGTCGGCCCGGTGGCCTTCTGATGCCCCTGTGTCCCCATCTCCACCTCCCAGTGTCTCCTGCCTGCAGGAGTCTCCACCCTCCACCTGTGCCCTCCTGTGCTGGGATCCACTCCAAGGACCTGTCACTCCTTCCCAGTTCTGAATGCTCCCCAGGCATCTGTGGACTCCCCAGCCAATGATCAGATGAGTCAGAGAGTTTATGTTAGTTTTTAACACCAAGCTTTACAATCTCACACTCCAGAGTCCCTGGGGCTACTAAGTTTTGCAGGGAGGAGTTGCAAGGCTGCCCCACTTGCTGCAGCATAACAGTGTCCCCTAGTGGGAGGTGATCCAACTGCAGCTATTGGAGTGAACACCCACTGCCTGCCCCTTGCAATTCTCCCCTTGCAGGCACGGAGAAATTAGGCACAGACAGGAGTCTTTACCACCTTGTCTCCAGCACATGCAAGTGTATCAGAATACATTAAGCTCCAAGGTTGCAAAGAGTTAGCTAGGGCTGGCTTTCCGATCATGCAGGGAGTAAGGAAAGCAGGGGACAGTGCTGCTGGGAAGTCAGCTGCTGGAGTATCATCCAGGCCTCTGATGCGCCCAACCCCACATGTAGGATTACTGAGTCAACAACACTTCTGCAGGGTCCAAGGCCTGCCCAAACTGTACAAACCTGGATTCTTGTCCAGGCTATGGTGTAGACAGTCCAGCTCTGTACTTCAGATCTGGAAAGCATTCAGGATGCCCCTGTACATTAAGCTAGCAGATGCTCTTGAATCCCATAATCCTACCTTTTCTGGTCTCCAGGCCTTTGCTCTTCTTCCTGCCTGGGCCACTTTCCCTGCTCTTCCCATGGCTAGTCCTTCTCTCCTCTGGTCTCTGTTTACCTGTTACCCACCACTCTCGGATATCTAAACCCCATGGTTTATTTCCTGCAAAGCTCTAAGCAGGATCTGTAATCATCTTGCTTATCTGGTTGTAGATCTAATGCCTTTCTCCCCAGTTGGTTTGCAAACCCCATCAGGGAAGGACAGTGTTATCCCTGCTGACTGCGCTATCTTTGGTCCTTCTCACTGTGCTGTCCTGTTACAAGCCAAAAGACAATGACTCAT
This sequence comes from Canis lupus baileyi, assembly GCF_048164855.1. Taxonomy (NCBI): domain Eukaryota; kingdom Metazoa; phylum Chordata; class Mammalia; order Carnivora; family Canidae; genus Canis; species Canis lupus. The sequence goes on along the minus strand of NC_132845.1, from coordinate 54,804,392 downwards.
GCTGGCTTGAATGTAGAACATGGGAAGGAATCAATGGTTGGATCGAGAAGACCTGAGCTCCTTGAGGAAATCCAGCAGGCCAAGCTCTTCTATAGAAAGGGCTTCCCAAAGTGCAGTCACGTCTCATCTGTTGTGTGCAAGCGATTCATGGACGGAGCTTACGTGTAAGTTTATTTTAATGTATTTTAGAAAACTGGAACTAGGACATTTCCTTTATTTCACAGATTTCATTGCTGAGGCAGAGGCTTAAATATGTAGTGAAGGCAGAAAATGTGAACTGATCTAAAGACGAATGTTAAGTAAGTAATAGTACAAATGGCACATGAATATGGAAAAAAGATCCTTTAATGACTGGTCTGGGAAACTCTGGCTTAAAGCAATGTTGGTAGGGGCCAAAGGGAATCCAAGGCAGAGTAATGTGGACCTACACTCATTCAACAAACAATTATTAAGCACCCACTGTTTGCTAGCCATTGTGCTAAGTGCTGAGGTATGGCTCTAAATAAAACAGATATACTATGGGGGCACCTGGGTGGCTCAGTGGTTGAGTGTCTGCCTTTGGCTCAGGTTGTGACCCTGGTATCTTGGGATCAAGTCCTGCATCAGGCTCCCCACAGGGAGCCCACTTCTCTACCTATGTCTCTGCCTCTTTCTCTCTCATGAATAAATAAATACAATATTTTTAAAAAACCAGATGCAGTATGAAGCCTCTGGTCTGGTGGAATTGATGATGGACAAATAAGTAAGTATAGAATTACAATGTGGGGTGAAGGAAAAGAAGAGCAAGGTTAACAAGGGAATTGTGTGGCCAGAGAAACCCAGGGCGGGGGGTGGGGGACATGTGAGCAGAAGGTCAAGAGATGAGTATAGGTTTGGGCAAAAAGACCAAGAAAGACAGGAGAAGACAAGAGGATAAGAAACAATGGGCATGGATGAGGTAAGCTGGTACTGCAGAGAAGCTAAAAATGCATTAGCAAATGACACTGGTAGCAGGGAAGAGCAGAGCTAGTGGCACAGAAAATTAAAATCAGAACACGGCTGAGCCTGATCTTGAGCTTCTCAAGGAATAGTCCACAAGACTGAACTGATGAGGGAGGAGGTGACATGGAAGACAGAACTGTCATAGGCAATTCACAGTCTGCAATGTTATTGAAGAGGAAATCTAAAACAAACCGGGCAGAGCAATAGGCCAGATTTCACCAAGGAGGTATTTCTGGAGATAAAGGATGGCTATGTGGGCAGATCAAAGGCCAACTGAGTCCTAACAAAAGAAAACCCACATCCATGTATGCATCTATCTATCCATCCATCCATCCGCCCACCCTTCCATCATCCATCCATTCATCCATCTACCCATCCGCCCATCCATCATCCATCATCCATCCATCCATCCACCCACCCAGCCATCATCTATCTATACACACACATATCAGAACAAACATTTTACTACAAAAAAGTTACAAAAGCTATTTAAGTATTATAAGTACCCAAAATGGATAAAGCAAACAAAAATGAATTTTCTACAAAATCAAGCCAGGCGAGTACTTTGCAGCAGCATCAAATGCTAGAAAAGCACAGATTATCATTCACAGAGTTTTGAAAAAAAAAATTGTGATTCTCAGTACTTAGCCAATTTGCTTGTGAAGGCAAAAGAAAAGCATTACAAGATGTGCAACAGCTTTAAAAGCATTCCACCTTGCTCTCCAGAAAGTTCCTTGAAAATGAAAGCAATGATCTACGTGATGGTGAGAAAGAATTCGAGAATGGGGAAGTTGTGCATAAAAGGGAACAAGGGGGAGGTCCAGACAGCGAACAAATTCAGCTTCTAATATCACAATTTTCCTTTAAAAATATAAAAAATCATTCATACCTCCATCAAGTTAAAAAATTAGTTATTTGATAAATCAAACCCAACATCCCAGATTAAATTAACAAAGAAGCTGGTGACAGAGGAAGAAGGGGAGAGGGGCAGAGTGAAAGTGTATGAGGCTCTCTCCCAAAGGGCACTGCCTACCCGTTTGCTCTATTAGAGCAGAGTAAAATGAAAATTACAAAAAGAACAAGTATCTTCCCAAACACTGGAAAATAAAAAGAGCAAAGAAAATGCAGCTCATATAACAAAGGAGATGGGAAAGGAAAGCCAGGAAAAAAAATAGCCAAAATTGTAGAGCAAGATGACAGAAATGTACAAGTAGGAATGATTGCGGTAATATTAAAAATTACTGAAAATAGGCTAAACACTATAATTTTTAAAAAAGATAACAATAAAGATTTCTCATTCTAAAATGAAACCTAGTCATTTTTGTGTTTATAGGACCACCCCAGGACCCAAAGACAGAAACAATTTATTTGAAAATGGAGAGGTTCAGATACATCAGGAAGATGCCAGTCTAAAGAAAGCTAGACTTTCTTTGGTATTAATACCAGAAAAAGTAGGATCCAAGGCAGAGACATTAAATGAGACAAAGTGGATCATTTAATATCAATAAAGGGCCCAAGTCACAGCAGAATTTCTATATAACATGGTGGATCAAACACAGTGTTTATCTCCACTCTCTCTTGGGTCACCTCTAAATTCATTATGAATGGATAAAAAAATATATAAAGTCAACATATTAAGAGACAGGGTGAGGAGTTGGTGGCAGACAGCAAATAGAGACATGGTTTTGGAAGAAGGGAGGCTGACCTGTGAGGGGTCCTGGAAGAGAGAGCCAAAACATCAGTGGCTGCGGGATGGGGAGGTCGCTAATGGGAAGAAAGGGATTCTCGTTACAGAATTTTCTGGAATTGGAGCAGAGAGCCGGGTGGGGTGAGAGGCACAGGCAAATGTATAGTCAGTGTCAGAGATCTCTAGAAGCAGCAGCTACATTGCAGAGCTTGCCCCCAACCCTAGAGCCAGGCCATGGCCCTGCTCCTATTAGGGAAAGGGGGGGGGGGTTATGCTTTGGAGCTGCTGAGCCAGGCGGCCCCCAGACTCCGGTCCCCAGACTCCTGCTGGCAGGCCCATCTACCCCAGGCTGACAAGGGGAAGCTCCCTGCCCAGTCAAGGTTTCAGTAGTATCTACCAAAGCATAATTTATTAAAAGAAAAGCTGTCACGTCCCATTGAGATCCATTATCATCACATCTAATACGAAATCATAATTCAGTGCAGAAATAGGTCAGAAGAAAAAAACGATCATCTCAACAGATTCCAGAAAGGCACTTAGTAAATTCAACATCCATTGCTAATCAAGAAAAAAATAATCTTAAGAAAGCAGGAAGGCTGCCTCTAACATGAGAAAAGAACAACCATCTCAAACCCATAGGCACTAGCAGATTGAAGGATGAAATAATACCAACAGCTAGCATTTATTGAGCGCCACGGGGCAGGTATGGCTCAAAGTGCTTTCACATGTATTATCTCATTTAAACTTCATCCCAGTATCACCAGGTAGGTATTTGTATTAGTCTTATTATTCACATAAAGAACTTTAGCATAGAGAAGTAACCTGCCCAAAGGCCCAAGGTACTGACTGGTGAAGCCAGGATATACCCCAAGCATTTCGACTCTAGTGACTCCATGCTGGTAACCTACAGGCTACAAGTCTCATTAAAGTTAGGCAAGGCAAAGATGCCTCCTAACACAATTAATATTTAATACTGTTCTATAATTTATAGACAGTTCAATTAAAACTTTAATAAATGGAGAGATGGGAAGTCATAACATTAGAAAGACATCCATTCTTCTCAAATTAATCTATAAATCAAATGTAATAGCAATCTAAATCCCAAGAGGATTTTAAAAATTGAATTTGACATTACAATTACAGAGTTTCTTTTGGATGAATAAATTAAAGATAAGAGCTAATGCACTGTGCTGGAAGGAAGAAGAATCATGGGCAGGAAACTACAATGTCACAAAATATATATTATGAAGCTGTAGTAATTAAAACAGTGTGGTTCTAGCTTGGGAATAGGCAAGTGGATGAACAGAATCAGAAATCAGAAATAAGCACACCTACATAAAAAGCACATAGTAAAAGTGGCATTTTAAGTCAGCTGGGAAATTATGGCTCATTGGGACTTTGTTGGGGGCAATTAGAAAATTGTGGAAAAAATGGAATCAAGTTTCCTCATTATTATACCTACACCAATGTGAATTCAAAACACATGAAGTAATTCAAAGTGAAAAAGAAAACAGTGGAGTAAAGTTTTAAAATATCACTAAATATGTATATATTCTTGAGAATTGGGAAAGCTTTAGACTCATAATACCAAAGGAAGAAAGCAAAGAAAAAGACTTTAATATAACTGCATAAAATTTTAAAGTTTTGGGAGACCCCCAAAAAAATCACCATAAGGGGAAATAAAATGCAAAAGAACAAACTGTGTTTTCTATATAATAGATAAATATTTTATTTCTGTAATAAATAGAGTTTTATAAATCAGTAAATACCCCACCAACAAACTGAGGAGAAGACACAATTCCTGAAAGAAAATATAAAATTGGAAAAATATTAAAATTCATCAGGTATCAAAGAAACACAAATTAAATCCAAAGAAGACAGCATTCTGACCTATCACAAAATTGAGAATTATTTAGTGTTATCCATGGTGCACAGAAACCTGGTAGGTTTTGCAAATAAGTTTAATTTTTGTAGAAGGCACTCTAGAATTTGTTGTGTTGGAATGTTAAGATATCTGCAGGCAGATATATATTTTAAGGACATGCAACATAGAATTATCCATTTAATGTGGTAAAATATAATATTAGAAACAACCTAAATATACACAATATTTCACTGATTAAGTGATGGTACATGCATTTAATGAAATGCTTTGCTATGATTATATATAATGTTTCAGAAAATAAGACATGGGGAAAATGATGGTTCTAAACTGGTTTAAAAAAAAGGTCAGAAAACACTACATACACACGATAGCTGGTCTCCGTGTGTGTGCAAGTACGTATACCTGGATATCCAAAGGAAGGACATAGTTACCCCCACGATATTCTGATATCTTCTACTTCTCCTAACTACATGTAAAAATATAGGACCTGCTGTTCATGATGACTTTTCTTGAAAGATGTGTAGAACAGCCTGTTCTTTGTTTGACAGTCATACAAGATCCTTCCCCACTTTGCTCCTGAAGCATTTACAAATTTTAAATAGGAAATGCAGTATGGACAGAGAGTCCATCTCAGTCAAATAACTTATAACAGCAACCTAAAAAGGAAAGAAGGTGCACATGCATAGAATATACTGGGTGATACAGAAGAATAGGAGGGTAGGCCTCTAGGAAGGAAAACTGGAAGGCTAGGGGCTGGGAGGAAACTCGTTTTCCATGACATATCCTTTTTGCATCCTTTGACCTTTTTTTTTTTTTTTTTTTTTGTCAAATGCACTTTTCTCTTTTCTTTCTCTCTCTTTCTTTCTCCTTCCTCCCTCCCTCCTTCCCTCCCTTCTTTCTCTTTTTCTCTTTCTTTCTTTCTCTTTCTTTCTCTCTTTCCCTCTTTCTTTCTGAGACTGTGTGCAAGCAGAAGGGGCAGAGTAGGAGAGAGAATCCTAGGCCGGCTCCACTCCCAGCACGGACTCATGGCTTGATCCCACGACCCCAGGATCATGACCTGAGCCAAAATCAAGAGTCAGATGCTTAACCAACTGAGCTACCCATGTGCCCCTCAAATTCATTTTTTTTTTTTCAAATGAAGAGGAAACATATAGGCTTTGGAGCCAGGCACGATTCTAAGTTCGAATCTCTGTCTTGCCACTCACTCATGCGTGGCCTCGGGCAAGTCACTAACCTCTCTCTGAGTCAGTTTCCCCACTAAAGGGGGAAAAAAGAAAAGTCTTGCAGGACTGTGTGAAGGACTGATGACATATGGAAATTTCCCAGTGTGCTCGCTGGCACGTAGTAGGCGCTTGTTAGTTGTAGTTATTATGATTAATCTTGTACCTGCCGGAGACTGTAGGGAGAGCCGGAGCAGAATCTAATTATCCATGCTGGAACAAAGCCAGGATACCTGAGTCTTGCAAAACATGCTGTTGAATGTTCAATCAAGATATGTAAGTACACACAGCCGCAGAACATACCCAGTGCTTTCCCCCAGGGCTGGGGAAGTAAAATGCATTTTACCATGGCACATCTGCTCGTTTTTTAAAATTCCACAACTAATTAACCAGAATCCTCATCAGCAATCTCCTTGTGGATTAACTAAACATGTCAGCAAACCCTGGCCCTTTTCTGTTAAACACAGGCGATTTCTTCTACCCACTAGTGCCTCCAGCAAGATGCTGAATGCTTGGGGAGTTGAACAGAAAACAAAATCCAACTTTCACTTAACCCACTGAAAGGCATTCCTCATGCTGCAGGTCAGTATGCTGGGTCTTTAAAATGAGGAAGGCATGCTAACTTATCAGTAACCCCACAGACTCTGGGGTCTGATATGACTTATTGACCACCCCTTACCGGAGAAGTTGCTGGTAAGTTACTTGACCCTCTCTAAGCCTCAATTTTTTCTCATCTGTGAAATGGGGCCAATTATGGTGCTTACCTCATAGGATTATTCTATTAGTTAAGGGTAAAGATGGCTTAGAATTAAATGTATACAATTAAATTGGTGGTGCTTGGCAAGGCCTCAAAAAAAAAAAAAAAGGGTAACAGGCAAATGTGCTTTTGCATTAGAAGACCCAAAGGGAGGATGATGTCCTCATGAGTGCAATGGAAAGAAAAATGTATGATGTACACATAAACTTTGTGTGGAAAGATGTATGGATGTATGTAGCTCCACTCTCTTTAAGGAACCAGAAAAAATAGTTGCAAAGAACAACACATTGTCCTCGGTGTTAAGCTTATAAATTATTTGCTTATTAAGTATCTCCAAGACAAAAAGTGAGGAAAACTGTTTAAAGGTGTGATTCCATTATAATCAAAGCCATATCCCGAAACTAATGTAATACTGTGTGTCCACTATATTTCAACAAAAAACAAAAACACATTTTCAATGGTTTCAAGGGGAAAAAATACAGCAATGCTCCTTTAAGAAGAAAATCCCTTTAGAAAACCCTAAAGTCTGGTGATTATTGTGATTATCTAATGGGATCTCTCATATATCAACATTATTCAAGGGATGCGCTATCATATAAATGTGATTATTATTTAACTCTACATACTTTTTAGAAAAGTAATTTTCTGATTAGTAAGGAGGTCAAAGGAGAGATGTCAGAAGCTTTTTTTCCCCTTTCTGATTGTACAATACGGTCTTGAGGAAGATATGGTTGTTTTTTCTTTTTAATAGTGGAAGAAAGTAGCCACTATTTAACTGCTATGCCTTCAAATCAAACTTAGAAATAGTCACTGCTACAAAGGCAGTTCTTTAGTCTGTTTTATTTTTAAAGAAATATTTTTTTCTTAAACATTTTATTTATTTATTCGTAAGAGACAGAGAAAGAGAGCAGCAGTGACATAGGCTGAGGGAGAAGCAGGCTTCCTGCAAAGGGCCTAATGTGGGACTCAATCCCCAGCTCCAGGACCATGCCCTGAACTAAAGGCAGACGCTCAACTGCTGAGCCACTCAGGCGTCCCAAGAAATATTTTTGTCAAAAATCCATTATTCCCCAACTGAGAGCCTTTTGCCTAAGATCAAGAAAAAGACAAGTATGTTCACTCTTACCAGTTCTATTCAACATAGTACTGGAAGTCCTAGCCACAGCAATCAGACAATAGAAAGAAATAAAAGGCATCCAAATTGGTAAGGGAGAAGTAAAATTTTTACTATTTGCAGATGACATGATACTATATATAGAAAACCCAAAAGACTCCACCAAAAAAACTGCTAGAACTGATAAGTGAATTCAGGAAAGTCACAGGATACAAAATCAGTCTATAGAAATCTGTTGCATTTCTATACACCAATACTGAAGCAGGAGGAGGAGAAATGAACAATCCCATTTACAACTGTGCTAAAAATAATAATTACTTATGCATAAACACAGCCCAAGAGGTGGAAGACCTGTACTCTGAAAGCTATAAAACACTGATGAAAGAAATTAAAGAGGACACAAAGAAATAGAAAACATTCCCTGTGCTCGTGGATTGGAAGAACAAATATTGTTAAAATGCCTATACTACCCATAGCAATCTACATAGTTAATGCAATCCCTATCAAAATACCAAAAGCATTTCTCACAGAGCTAGAGCAAACAATCCTAAAATTTGTATGGAACCACAAAAGACCCTCAAATAGCCAAAGTAATCTTGAAAAAGCAAAGCAAAGCAGGAGGCATCACAATTCCAGGCTTCAAATTATATACTACGAATGTACAGTAACCAAAACAGTGTGGTACTGGCACAAAAACAGACACATAGATCAACTGAACAGAACAGAAAACCCAGAAATAGACCCACAATTATATAGTCAATTAATCTTCAACAAGGCAGGAAAGAATATCCAATGGGAAAAAGATAGTTTCTTCAACAAATGGATGTTGGGAAAACTGGACAGCCACATGTAAAACAATGAAACTGACCACTCTCTTACACTATACACAAAAATAAATTCAAAATGGACTGAAAGCATAGCTATCTTAGAAGCGAGCACAGGCAGTAGTTTCTCTGACACTGGCTGCAGCAACATTTTTCTAGATATGTCTCCTGAGGCAAAGGGAAATAAAAGCAAAAATAAACTATTGGGACTACATTGAAATAAAAAGTTTCTGTACAGCAAAGGTAACAATCAACCAAACTAAAAACCTACTGAATGGGAGAAGATATTTGCAAATGACAGATCCAATAAAGGGTTAGTATCCAAAATACATAAAGAAATGATTCAAGGGCACCAGGGTGGCTCAGTTGGCTAAGCACCTGACTCTTGACTTCAGCTCAGGTCATGATCTCAGGGTTGTGGGTTGTGAGATGGAGCCCCACATTGGGCTCCATACTGGGTGTGGAGCCTGTTTAAAATTCTTCCTCTCAATGCTCTGCATCACTTGCCATCAGGGAAATACAAATCAAAACCACAATGAGATACCACCTCACATCAGTGAGAAAGGGGAAAATTTACAAGGCAGGAAACCACTGCACTGTTGGTGGGAATGTGAACTGGTGCAGCCACTCTGGAAAACTGTGTGGAGGTTCCTCAAAGAGTTAAAAATAGACCTGCCCTACGACCCAGCAATTGCACTGCTGGGGATTTACCCCAAAGATACAGATGCAGTGAAACGCCAGGACACCTGCACCCCGATGTTTATAGCAGCAATGTCCACAATAGCCAAACTGTGGAAGGAGCCTCGGTGTCCATCGAAAGATGAGTGGATAAAGAAGATGTGGTTTATGTATACAATAGAATATTACTCAGCCATTAGAAGCAACAATTACCCACTATTTGCTTCCACGTGGATGGACCTGGAGGGTATTATGCTGAGTGAAATGAGTCAATTGGAGAAGGACAAACATTATATGGTCTCATTCATTTGGGGAATATAAAAAATAGTGAAAGGGAATAAAGGGGAAATGTGAAAAAATGAGTGGGAAATATCAGAAAGGGAGACAGAACATGAAAGACTCTCATGCGCTGTTGGTGGAAATGTGAACTGGTGTAGTCACTCTGGACAACAGTATGCAGGTGCCTCAAAAAGTTAAAAATAGAACTACTCTCTTATCCAGCAATTGTGCTACTGGTTATCTACCCCCCCCAAAATACAAAAACACTAATTCAAAAGGACACATGCACCCATATGTTTATAGCAGCATTGGTCAATAGCCATATTATGGAAGCAGCCCAAGTGTCAATCAACAGATGGATAAAGAAGATGTGTTACATATATGTATACACACACACATACACACACACACACACACACACACACACGGGAATACTGGTCAGCCATAAAAAGAATAAAACCTTGACATCTGCAACAACACGGATAGAGCTAGAAGAGTATTATGCTAAGTGAAATCAGTCAGAGAAAGACAAATACCATATGATCTCACTCATACGTGGAATTTAAGAAACAAAACAAATGAGCAAAGGAAAGAGAGAGTGAGACAAATCAAGGAACAAACTCTTAACTACAGAGAACAAACTGATGGTGACCAGAGGGGAGGTGGGAAGGGAGTGATGAGTGAAACTGGTGATGGGGATTAAAGAGGGCACTTGCTGTGATGAGCACTGGATGATGTATGAAGTGTTGAATCACTATACTGTACCCTTGAAAATAACATAACATTCCAGTTAACTACACTGGAATTAAAACAAAAACTTAATATTCAAAAGTCCATATTTCCTAGGAAACGGGTAGAGGCAATTCCCCAATCTCAGGTCTTACCCTCACTTTCTGAGTTGTGGTAAACAAAACAAACAAAACATAAACGGGTTGAATGTAAAGCATGACCCCAAGGAAAAGTGTTTCAGTGCAGTAAATGCTCAGGCCTGAGTGGCAGTCCAGCGTCTCCCACTTTGAAGTTGAGGCACATGGAGCAAGTCACGACAGCTCTGAGACTCAGTTTCCACACATACGAAATGGAGAAAGTCATGTTGAAATGCATAATTTTATGCGTCAGTTTGACTGGGGTGTGGGAGGCCCAACTAGCTGGTTAAACATTATTTCTGGGGGTGTCTGTGAGCGTGCTTTTGGAGGAGATTAGCATTTGAATAGAGTAAATCCTGAGTAAAGAGATCTGCTTCATCCCATCTGGAATAAAAAGGCAAAGGAAGGGTCAATTCACTTTCTGTTGTTGAGCTGGGAGGTCCGGTTTTTCCTGCCTTCCGACCTTGGGGCTCCAGGTTCTCGGGCCTTCAGACTCGACTGAATTTATCACCAGCTTCCCTGGTTCTCCATTTTGCAGACAGCAGATTGTGGGACTTCTCAGCCTCCATCACCGTGTGAGCCAATTCCTATAATAAATCTCTTCTTATATATAATCTATATATATCCTATTGGTTCTGTTTCTCTGGAGAACCCTGACAAATACAATTTCTTGCAGGGCTTCTGTGAGGATTAAATAAAATGTATATAAAATGTTAGTGCAGTGCCCTGCATGCAAACAATGTAATAATGTTCTGCTCAGCCTCCCTTTCTATTTGTTATCATTGCCACTATGTTTGATTTTGGCTGTAAATCTATCACCCAAATTTTTAAGTCAGCTTGTTCTCTGAGCTTCCTCCTTTGTTTTTAGAAATGTGTGTGTGTGTGTGTGTGTGTGTGTGTGTATGTATCTCCAGATTTTTGTATTCGTGTTATTTGTATTTTGTGACTGTTTTGTATTTGTATATTGTCTTTGTATTGTTTTTCAGGTAGACGTATCTATGTGTGTCTAGAGTAAAGGAAAATGGGTTGATCTTGATTTTCATGATGCAACAGTTATTAAAGTTTTTTTAAAAATATATTTTATTTATTTATCTGAGAGAGAAAGAAAGAGATCATGAGCAGAGGGGTGGGGAAGAGGGAGAGGCAGACTCCCCACTGAGCAAGAAGCCCAATGCAGGGCTCAATCCCAGGACCCTGGGATCATGACTTGAGCTTTCAGGCAATTTCAACTCCTTCCTTCAATAGTCATTGAGAAGCTCATTTGCCGGTGCCAGGCGCTGTCCTTGGTGCTGAGAGCAAATTTTTTGCCTGAATTAAGGGGCTCGTGATCTAGTGGGGGAGACAAATAGCTACAGGATGAGACATGCTGAAGGTGAACACACACTCAATGTGCAATGAGAGCAAGTGAGGAGGTGCCACTTTACTCCAGAGAGTGCAAGAGTGAGAAGACTTCTCCTAGAGAAGATGTTGAACTTGAAGAGTAAGTAAGAATGTGCCCAGTGTGCTTGGGTGGCTCAGTCGCTAAGCATCTGCCTTCAGTACAGGTCAGGATCTCTCTGGGATCAAGTCCTGCATCAGGCTCCCTGCTCAGGGGGAGTCTGCTTCTCCCTCTTCCTCTGCCCCTCCTCTCTGCTCATGCACATGCTCTCTTTCTCAAATAAATAAAATCTTCAAAAAAAAAAAATGTGCCCAATGGGCAAGGGAAGGGAAATCATCAAATGCAAGCAGAGTATGTGAGCAGCATATAGCATTCTAGGGCAAGAATGAAAGGTGAGTATGATGCAATGGGTGGAAGTAAGGTGGAAAATTCAGGTAGGGGCCAAACACAGGAGTGCCTTTCACAGCATCCTTTGGAGTCTGATCTTTCTGTGGTAGTTGATGGGTAGCCACTGTAGGAGTGACAGCACAACTGTACCACAATCAGATTCATACTTTAAAATGGGGCCCAAAAATGCCTACAGGGGCCAAACAGATGACATATATTAAGAAACCCTTTGGGTTGGTTCTTGGGGAACTAGAGAGCCTATGTCCCACCTTAATAAGGCAGCTACTCCTTGTTTGCAGGAATTGCTGCCATGTAGACTTGAGTATGGAAATGTGAGTTTCATATGAATAATAGCTCAATATTCAGATGCTGATATCCAATGACTTTTAAAAAACCACCAAATAGACCAAGAAAATCATATGTAGAGTGTGATGATGGCTCAAGACATCCAAAATGCAACCCCTGATGGCAGTGTGGAAGGGGCAGACAAGGAGGGAAAGAGACATGTTTGTAAGCTCTCTTAATGCAGTAGGAATGATGAAGGCTTGAAGTTACCATATGGTTGGAGAGGGAGCATTAGGCATGTGTGTGGAAAGTCTAGTCTACAGTGACTCTCCAGCTTCTGACTCAAATGGCTAAGGGAGGAAAACTGGCACTTTCCAAGTTAGGGAATGTGAGAGGATAAATAGGGTAAGGAGCAGGAGGAGGAGATGATCAGTTCAGGTTTTTAATGACTGGGTTTGAGATACTGAGGAGATCAATTTACAGTAGGTGCTGGGAAAGTCAAGCCAACAGAGCAGAAGAGATCTGGAAGGTTGGATCTGAAAGGTGCAGCCTGGAGGAGGCGTCTGAAGGGGTAGGTGTCGAGGGGCGCCTCCAGAAACATACTGTGAGTGAGGAGAGAACCATGGTAAGCAAAGAAGCTAAATAGGCTGGCACAAGAAGTCCTCTGGCAGAGGACTTTGAAGAACAGGATGAGAAAAGATGAGAACCAGAAACATGCGACTGCTGGTTGCCTCCTAAAGCCTATTACCTCCTTTCCCCATGGTATTTAGAGCCTCTCATTTCAGCTGCAAACGTGCCCACCAAGGTAAAGACTACACTTCACAGCCTCCCTGTGGCTGAGTGTGGCCAATGTATCTAAACCAATCAGTGTGAGCAGATGTGATGTGTGTAGCATCTACGTGTGCCCACACCACACCCCTGCACCTGTGCCTCGCTTCCCAGGGAGCCACCTTGGACTAGGGGGGGTAAGAACAACACTGCAGGGACAGTGGAGCAACGAGGCTGAAGGGGTGTGAGTCCCTGGCTGATGTGGAACAGATGATCATGCCGGCCCCACGCTGTCTCCCCACACTGGTAAGTAAGAGAGGCATAAACTTCTACCTTGGTCCAGCCAGTATTAATTTGGCTATGCCTATATTTTAACTAACTCTCTGGGGGAGTGGAAGCCAAGGGAAAATAGAGTTTCCAGAAGGAGCAAGATGGTCAGTGGTGTCTAATGCTGTAAATGAGCCAAAGAAGTCCTTGAAAAGTAGCCTTGTGTTTATGTGATCATGGGTGGTCTCAGCAAGAAAGGAGTGTAAGCACATGGGGCAGCTGGTCAGCTCTGAATAAGAAAGGAGATGCGCCATGGCTTTAGGTGGCATCTAGGTCAGATTTCTGCACCCCACCCCCAGAAAGAGTCACGGAGACAAGGACTTGAGTGCAAGAAAAGCAATATTGAATGTAATAAGGGGATATCTACTGGAAGGTGGGATGAGGAGACACTGGAGACCAGGAGAAGGAAGTGAGGACAGAAAGTGCTATCAAGCCAGCCAGGCTGTGCAACTGCAGCACGATCCTGCTAGGGACTCTGGGAGATGGTACGGGATACAGCCCAGAGCTGTCCCAACGGAAGAACAAGAGAGCCGGAGTATCTATCCACCGAGTCTCCGTCTGTTATCGATTGAGTGCTGTCTCCAGGGCTGAGAACTCGCCAGCACTTTGATTGTCCTTCCGAGGCCACGCACGCTCCTGCTGAAGCACAGCCTGCAGCGCGTGAGGGTGATGACCAAGCCGTCTGCCCCCGGCGCACACGGAAACAGGTGGGTGGGTGTGAGGGAGCAGGGTCACCTGCTGGAGGGCTGCTAAGGCACGGCACCAGACTTCCAGCAGACTTTAGATTCTGAAATGACCGCGGGGGGATGGTTGTGGGAGGCCACAAGGCGTGCGTGCACATGTGGGAGTGCACATACACACACACACACTCAGAAATGCTAGGGACTCTGATGAAATCTGTGACTCAGAATTCAAAAGTGGAATCAATGATCTCACATGAACAGCTTTAAAACGTTAGGTTATAAACCAGCAGAAAATACTGGGGGCAAAGGTCTCCTTGGTTTCTTGAGTTTGGATTTTTGTTGTTGTTTTTTGAATCTAGGAAAGCAGAAGCCACTTTCAGGGCCAACTACTTCACGCTGTGCGAGAGCTTTCCCGCCCGAGGGTGCCCAGCAAGGGGGGATGCTGCAGGGACATCCAGTCACCACGCTGTGATGCACCAGATGTGTCTGGGCTCAGTAGGGCTAGTGCCGCTGTCTCTTCGGCAGGAGGCTGGTGCTGGCCCCGTGCTACATACAAGGGACCCGCATCCACCCAGGTCAGGGCCAAACGTGGATCTCCAAGGGTGGGTCATTCAGGCCCTGTGCCCAGTGGAGTGATATGAACACCCTCTTACCTTATAGCGCCCCCTCCCCAAGTTACACCTGCCAAGAAAGGTGTTCGGCCTATTAGTATTGGAGAGAGAAAAGGAAAGCTATATTTTACTTTATTTATTGCTCTAAAGCATCTGTTACTTTGCTGTGATTTGCAGGGAAACTTGGCATCTCATATTCATAAACAGGCCGCTTTGGGTTTAATTGTGCAGCTAACTTGGAACTATCAAGTAGGCTGTGTGGTGGCCTGGAAAGGTTTTTGAAGGAGAAGCCTCAAGGGCTCCCTTGCTTAGAAGAGAGTGTATGTGCTAAGTGCACCCTTGGAAAGGATGTGCAGTCAGCTGTCAGTCTTGGGGTGCAAGGGAGCCTGGGCCCCCCCACGAGTCACAAGAAGGTGGCTGATCCCTCATGACCTGACCCTCACAGAGAGCTCAGCTAAGGTCAGGGACAGTCTGCCGAAGTCTCTGACTCCCTGCCTTTCAGCATCCAATGTCCAGCGACCGCGTGCCTGGCCTTCTGTGTCGCACCCAAGACCTGGTCTGTTCCTGACACACCACAGTGAGGTGGATGCTGTTCCTCCAGGGAAAGGTCCCTACCTTATCCCCAGGAGAGGAGCATCTCTGGTAAAAATCCAGGACAAAATGGGATCCGCAGGGACGTACAGTGAGGCCACTCTAGTAGGATGTAAGGGCAAGGGCCCCAAGTTCAAACGCTCTGTTCTTCCTGGGGTTTTCTTTGCTTCTGTGATTTCTGCCTCTGGGGCCTGTGGGTTCATTGGCCTTGTGTGTGTGTGTGTGGGGGGGCTTCTTCCAAATTGGAGGCTTCAGGAAACGAGGTGAGAAGACTTTCTTCTTCCAACCCACTGCTCACAAAACCTTAAGTGACAGGCGCAGCAACAGGGGGTTGGGTGGTGGCGGTGTATTGTGGAAGAGCCAGAAGCACAGCGGCTCGGAGCTGAAGAGGTCTCCGGCAACAAGGAATGACTGTCAGGGTGGGATCGATGCTGCTTGGCCTTTCCCAGGGGACAGCACTGACAGCAGATCTTTTTTCCTCTGTTCTACAGACGGAAGAACTGAGGCTGGAGGAATTACCCGAGGGCATCCAGCTTGGAGGTGGCGGAGGTTTGAGCCATCCCCGTCTGATCCAGAGCCTGCCCTGGAGGGCAACTCCGTGGGGCCTGTCTTAGGGTCCAGGGAGAAGATCTGGGTGTGAGTCTTCTTCTGTGGTGGAGTCCTGTGCCCAGAGCCACAGAGACTCCTGCCAAAACTGGCATCCTCTTGGAAAAGCACAGTGAATGAAGCCTCCGCTTTTCCTTCCATCTTGGCAGGAGCTCCAGTTTGGAGTCAGATGGACCTGCATTGGAAGCTCAGCTCACCCACTTACTAGTGTGGCCTCAGGCACATGACTGAACTTCTCTGTTCCTTGGTTTCTTATCTATAAAATCGATGATAACAGTAATATTTCATAGGGTTGCTGCAGGATTAAGTGAGATAATACAGTGAGATAAATCAGATCATGTGAAGTCCCTAGAATGATCCCTGACACATAATAAGCACTCTGTAAGTGTCAGATGTCCCAAGTAACATTTAGATGGTGACATTTGGGTCCGGTATGGCTCAACTTCTTTCTGGACCCTGTTTCCCCTTCTTTCTCTGTGACTTGCCTAGAATTGGAGTCCTTGTCCCACCTGCACCAGAACCCACCTCTTCTGGTTTCTAGAGGCCAGTCTGCAACCCTCTGGCTTTTCTCTACTAGACCCAGAAAAGAATGAGGCAGGTCCGGGTCCTCTCGGTGACTGGCTAGGTGATGCCCTGATTTCTCCTGTAGGCTGGCCCCAAATTCAGAATTAAGGAGTGATGTGTAGTTGTAGAATGCCTAATTTTGACCTTGGGTTCAAGACGCATTCTGCAATCTAGCTTGAGCAGAACACAAATAGAACTTACACTTTCAAAAAAAAATTACATTTTATTCCACTAAATTTAGTTTCGAACCAGGAAATGAGGGAGAGGGGTATGATTAACTGCTAACCTCAAATCTCAACAGAAGGGAAAGTTCAACTAGCATCTATGATTTTATCTTTAAACCAACAACAAAACCCCAGTTGTTACTCCAGCCACTCCAGTGACTTTCTAAAACAGCTCACTTCCTTTTTCCTTTTTTTTTTTTTTTTTTTGCTAATGCACCTATGATTCCTTCAATTTCCCATCCCATCCATCTTCTACAACATGGCGAGCCTTCCAGCAAACAGGTCTTCCATGTAATATACTTCTATCACAGAACTCTTGTTTGAGCAAAATTGCTCCTATTTCTTCAACTCTTGCCCATTGGACCAGTTGTTTCATTGTGTGTGTGTGTGTGTGTGTGTGTGTGTGTGTGTCCTCTGGCCTCTCCAATTTATCTGCCTCACCCTTAAGGGTATGAAATCCTGTGAGCTGCTAGGCTAATGCTCAGGGCAGCAATTTCCTGATACTGTGAAGCTGAGAAATGGTCTCTGGCTTTTTTTTTTTTTTAAGGTTTCATTTACTTATTTTAGAGATAGGGAGAGCATGCAAGCGGGGAGAGGAGCAGAAGGAGAGGGACTAGCGCAGAGCCCAACGAGGGACTTGATTCCACGACCCTGAGATCACAACATAAACCGAAACCAAGAGTTAAATGCTTAACCAACTGAGCCCCCCAGGAGCCCCTTGGAGCTTCTTTACTATCATTTCCTTTCATCCCATGACTCTCAGAGAAGGAAGCACAAATGGTCAATGTGTCCGGGAGGTGGCATCTGTTTACAGTTTATAATATTCTGCAAGCACCATATAGTGATTCAAATTCACCCCAAATGGAGCATATGGTTAGCAGGGATGTTGCTATGGTCTGGGAATCTGAACACAGCTAAGTTCACCTGCCTCCCTGATCCCCAAGACTCTCTTTGGAAATCCCACATATGCTGTGTTTTTCTTGAAAGTGAAGTCAGAAATAGAGATGTTCATGTGGAATTTCTCAATTATAAAATTTTGGCAAGTGTTCTTAAACAACATCAGTAGCCACAGAAAAACACGATGAGGATCAAGTCAGATGGGTCCCCTGATGCTGGAGCGTCCTGGCTGCCAGCTTACCACCTGAGTGCCCAGGCGACTGGCACTTTCTTTTTCTTCCTTTTCCTTTTCTATTTTTTTTTTTTTTTTTAGTTTTTTAGAGAAGGAGCAAGCACAAACGTGAGTGGGGGTGAATGGTAGAGGGAGAGGGAGAGAGAGACTCTCAAGCAGACTCCCTGCTGAGTGGGGACCCTAAGATCATGACCTAAGGCAAAATCAACAGTTGGACGCTCAAGTGACTGAGCCACCCAGGCGCCCCAACACTTTCCTCTTGTCTTACCAGCTGTCTGCTAAGGACCCCTGAAATGCCAGTAACTTGAGAAGATGCTGGGAGCAGAGAAGCACACAAAGGACCCACAGTTCTTGCCACTGTGATCTGCAAAGAACTAGATTAGGCTAAGAACCTAGGGTATAAGTCTCTGAGATGCTATAAAGTGTCTTCTCCAGCTTCCCAAGGTCACTGGAAACCTGTCTGTCCCCATTTTGCTGAGAAGTTAGGATTGTGCCGTAGAAGTCACCTAACCCTATGTAAACCTTCGTTCCCACTCCAGTCAAAAAAAGTTCTACTTCCTCTCACTTCCTTTGCTTCTCACACTCTCATATGGCTGGACATGCATTGTGGAATGTTCTTTAGAGCATGGAGGGGGCTGGTGACCAAGGGGGAGATGGGGAGACAGAGAAAGGGGGTAAAGAGAGCACAAGAGGCAGGACCTGAGAGCAGCCTTCAGAGCTTACAACGTTCATGAAGGTTCCACACCTCCTCCCGACAGCACCAACATCTGCACTTCCTACCGAGAGGCAGAGTGTCCTCCCAGGTCTCCCCGTGGACCAGGGAAGGAAGGGAACCTGTGCTGCTCCCAACACCTGTTCATGTCGCACAACGGTCGGGGGCATCCACGTTTACCCCACCTGGCAGCCCCACAAGGGCTGAATAACGTGCGATTATTCTCAGCCTGCAGACGAGCGACATGGGTTGAGTGAGCGCCCAAGATCACAGAATTCACAAGCGGCAGAGCTGGGATGTGAACGGAGGTCTGTCCTCGGCTGCAAGGGAGACAGACTCCACTCAAACCAGCGCAACCAACAGGGGAATTTATCGTCCCACGTTCTTTGGTGGCGAGTGATTCATCTGGTCTCAGACCCATCTGGATCTCGGGGCCCAAATATGCCATCCCCAGATGTGGGTCTGTCCCCATCACTTGGCTTCGCCTTGCAAACCGCCCCCCCATGTGACTGGCAAAGATGGGCATCGGCCTGCAGATCCCAGAGGAATAGGGGGTGACTGCCTGCCTGCGGGGTCTGCAGACCACATGCAGGGAGGCTCTGGCGGGCCTGGCTGGCGTCCCGCGCCGTCAAGCCCCGTCGGGCCAGCCTGCGTCGCGTGCCCCGCAGCAGAGCGCCGCGGCCAGCCGCACTGGCCAGCCGGGCCACGTGCCACAGAGCAAGTCCTCCCGAGGACAGTCAAAGGCTGGCACCAGCCGGAGAGGGTAGCAGATGCTGAGCAAGCAAAACCCGTGAGTGCTGTCTAGACTTTCCGCACCAAAGCCTTCCCCACACCTTCATTAGGAAGAAGACGGGGGCGCCTGGGGGGCTCAGTGGTGGAGCGCCTGCTTCGGCTCGGGGCGTGATCCCGGGGTCCTGGGATCGAGTCCCGCGTCGACTCCCAGCAGGAGCCTGCTTCTCCCTCTGCCTGGGTCTCTGCCTTTCTGTGTCTCATGAATAAATAAATAAAATCTTAAAAAAAAAAAAAAAAAGACAACGGGCCAAGGGAAGAGACGTAGCAGATGTGCACCTCCCGGGCCCGCGCAGAGGTTGCAGAACGACTCGAGATGGTCCCGGGTTCGGGCCTCGGCTGCCCGGGGCTCGCGGGGCTGCACACGGTCCTGGCTCCCCCTCGCCCCCTGGCTCACCTGGGCCCCGGCTGCCGGGCACAGTTTCCCTCCTGGGCCGCCGGCCCAAGCCCCATCGGTGGGGCCTGGCTCCGGAGGAGCCCCATGCTTTGGTGGCCGGAGAAGACAGTGACCGCTCACCCGCTGGGGCGCCCAGGAGAGATGGGACGAAGAATGCAGCGGCGGCGCTGCTCCCCCCAGATTAACTTCCCAACCGCCTCATGAAGCTGGGGCCAGCTCGCCAGGCCCGCGCCTTGACGGCAGACCCCGGGGGGGGAGGGCATCGATGGGCAGAGGGTGCCCCCCCACCTGCCTGCGTCCCCCCCAAGGGCCTGGCGCTGACACGCAGGACACCCGGCGAGACCGTTTTCAGTGAGGGGAGCGCAATCGCCTCCCGCCCGGGGGCTCAGTGGTGGCTGCGAGGCCGGGGGGCTGGGCCCCGAGGCTCCTCAGGGGGTCCACGAGGCACTGAAAGGGGGTGCTGGGCCCCGAGGCTCCTGGAGGGGTCCACAAGGCACTGAAGGCCCGCAGTCTGCTGGAATCCACAGATTGTCACGCTGGCTTTTGCTCAGAAAGCAGGGGCCGAGTTCGGGGCGGTCTAGACACGAACCCTGGGTCGGTAATGACACAGTACTAATGTTGCGGGTGTAGACAGAGCCCAGACAATCTGTGGAGAGATGGTCTTGACACTGGCTGGTGAAGGCAGGTGCTCCGCATGCGAAGACGGAGTACAAAGTGGCTGAGTGAATTTTTCACTCCCCCGCCCCCCAAGGTGGTTGGAGGGATACACGGATGGGGCTTTGGGCAAATGCCAGGAGACTGCACCCTCTCCCTTACTTCTGTGAATTTGTCTCCACTTGTTTGCCCTCTCTCTCTCTCCCTTCATTCCAGCCTCATGGGCTATCTTGCAGTGGAACACACCAGGCACACGTCTACCCCAGGGCCTTTGCACTTGATGATCTCTGTGCGTGGAAAGCTCTTTCCTCGGATCTCCAAGCCGACCACCTTATCTAGAAATGTAACACTCCTCCCGCTGTGCTCCTTATCCTCATTTCTTGTTTTACTTTTCTTTGCATCACTTGCCACTTTCTAGTGACTCCACAGTTTCCTTGTGTCTATTGTTTGAGTCACACTGCGCTGCTGCTTACTATCCTTCATCTCTTCCCCGTGGCTTAAGGGCCTCTCCATGGTGGGATAATTTCCGGGGGCGGGGGGGGGGGTAGGGCATCAATTAACACAGAGTCACAGACCAGAAAGGCGATTCCCTTTCCAACCTTTCCTGCTTAGCCAAGGACGAAGTCACAGTTTGGTGTTAGTGTGTCTCTAATACCTGTCATTCTGCATTTTTAATGAAGAGAGAGCACGTCTCAGGCCCCGAGCCTGCGGCAGGCAGCACCATCTAACCAGACGTGAACAACATCATTTTGGTTTTGTTATATTTATTTTTTCGACAAAAGATACCGGTTTCCCTTCAGCACAGCAATAAAGAGCTTACTTGCTAAATAATTTAAGTAGAAAGCCCAAATGCCTGACACAGAGAAAAATGAACAAAGGGTTCCATGCACGACAGAAGTTGAAGAGATGGTCGTGCCTACGAGCAATTCTAAGTATCCTCATGCGGCGCCCCCTGCCCTCCGAGAGCTGGTATTTGCTTCGGTCCCGCAGGTTCTCTCCTTCACAAACCTTCGACTCTGGAAATTGAGGAGGATTTAACGCCCCTCCCCCCACTCTGTGTGGTTCCCACACCCCTGCCCAGAAGGAGCATTCCCAGCATTGCTCTCCCAGCGAACCCCTGCTCCTGCCTCAGAGCTCAGCATCAGCCTCACCTCCTTCGAGAAGCCCCTTGCTACCCCTCTGTGCACGACACATGCGTCCTTCCGCTCTCTGCCTCCCATGCACCTTGCTTACCCCCGCACTGTTGCACCGATTACACCACTAACGCCGCGCTGACTCGTGTAGACAGCAGTTCCTCGAGGGCAGAGGCGTCCTATTCCTCTTCCTGCCCAGCGTGCCCAGCACAGGGCCTGGCACGTACCAGATGCTGCGTGAACGTCGAGGGAGACACCGTCTCCCAGATACTCTGCAGGTCAAGCCAACAGCCTGGTGCTCCGGGGTTAGGGACAGATCAGAAGTGCAATCCAAGCTGACACTGGCCCACACTGTCTTCAGGGTAAGTCATGACCGTGGGACACCCCCGGGGCTTCGGATCCCCTCCCCGTGCAAGTGAGACTCCCAGGCCGTCACAAAGGGACAAGCATCCTCCCCATACGTGTCGCCTGGCCAGCCGGAAGTGTTAGAGGGGACCTCCTCTTCCCTGCCGTTCTAGCCGGGTGGAAAGGCCTCAGCGTGACTAACCCCTGTCACTCTCCACGGTGACTTAACCAGCCGGCAAGTTTGGGAGAAGGAGCCAAGGACATGGTGGTCAGCAACCCACCCTGAGCCTGCCGGCCGGGGACACCTGCAGTCACGCCACGATGCTGGTGAGCAGCCAGGTAAGTCTAGCAGGACGGCAGCGGCTCTCCTGACCACCCTCTCCGGCCACCTCCACCAGCGACGGGGCCCACATTTCCATGTCCTGTACTCTGATGCTTGACTCCACTGGTTCATAACTTGGTCTTTCTTACATACCCCCCCCCCCATCCCAACAGGTATAAAGTCTTGGAAATCCACAGAGGCCAGAGGTCACAGGTGCAGGCAAAGTACCCTACCCGGGCCTGAGTTGTCTCCCAGGGGAACTGGCGATCAGCACCCAACTGGAGGTGCTGTCGGAAGACTTAGTACCCCATGCCAAAGCTCCAGAGTCCCAACCCCTCCGAGGAGTGTGAGTTGTGGGAGAACCACACCACGGCACGGACCCACCCTTCCTGGGTTCACTCATTTCCCCTTCCTGCTTTCATCTTTCCCAGCTGGCCCGCCAACCTCTTGTGGCGACCTTGGTAACCCAAGCCTGGCGTCCCAGTGCAGGGATCAAGGGTGCCTGAGTCAGATAAGACAAGCTAGGGCTTGATCCTCCTCCCCTCCGCTTACTGCTGGCTGACCGGCACAAGTGACTTCCTCTTCTGGTGCCTCAGTTCCCCTTTCTTTAAAGCGGCACCACCAATAATACCAACTCCCAGGGTATGTGCTCGGCACGGTGCCTGGTGCACAACAAACGCCACCCGTGGTGGCTGCTTTTGTGACTCGCCCATCTGGGCCTGTTTCTGCAGCCCTGGCCTCCAACGCCCTGTGCTGTTTGTGATTTGGGACTGACACTCCTACTCTGGCTGCACCGCATCACCCAGCCCTGGGGGCGGGGGGCACACACAGGATACAGCCCACACCGCCTCCCTGTAGGGCCGAAGCATAGGCAGGTCCCAGGCTGTCCAGATACTGGCAGAGTTCTCAGGGGGAAAAACCCTGGGGAGTCTCTTCTGGGGATCTTGGGGACTCAGGACATGGCCCCCTTTGGGGGCTGGCTGAGGGGGAGTAGAAGGCAGAGATCGGAGGGGAAGCGCGAGATCCGGCACTGGGCTAGCCTCTTGGGCCGCCAGGGACAATGGGTCCTGGTGCTTGTCCTGACTGGCCTGGGTTCTGGCCCCAACAGCTGCCGCTGCCAGTTCTCAGCAAGGACGTTCGCAGTAAATAACGCCTTTTCCCAGACAGCATATGGCCTTGGCAGAGTTAGGCATGCGGGGGGCCCAGACTCGCAGCCGCGGAGGCTCACTGCCTAAGCTGCTCTAAGTCAGGCCACGCTGGCAGCGCGGCCTGGGCCACTGGAACAGGTGTCTCTGTGCACCGGGCTTGAGCGGAGCATGGGCCCTGCTGGGAGGCTGGCGGAGATGGGGCTCTGGGGAAGAGTGCTCACCTTCAGGATTTCTACTTAACAGAAGCTGAGGGGGTCATTTTCCAGCTTCACTTATGGTCAAGGTGGGGTCAACTGTCTACACACCTGGCTATGATGAACTCCTCTTCCTGCATCAACGTCCTCTGGGAGAACCCTCTCACGGGCCCCTGAACTTGGCCACCTCTTGCCACAGGATAGTAGCAAATACGACACCTGTAGACACTTCAAAAGCTCTAGTGCATCAGGGCTTGTCCTCTTGAGGCTCCCGGAACCCCACGGCCACCAGGGAGTGCGCCCAGGCCAACCAGTGGGAGGGTGGGAGACCACATGGAGATGGGCCCCCATCATCTCAGGGGTCCTGGGCCAAGCCCCACACACCAGCCAGCCCTAGTCACCCTACAGCTGGCCGTGGATGCCTGAGTGAGCCCAGCCAAATGCAGGTGAGCTTGGCCCAGGCCAGAAGAACGCCCAGGTAAGCTCCGGCCCAAATGCCAACCTGCAGAGCCACCCAACTTAATCAACTGCCATTGTTTTAAGCCACTAATTCTGGAATTGCACAATAAAGCGTGTGGATCTGACATCAGAGATTGCCAGAGGAGAGCCACACACAGACACATATCTGTTCGGAACATCTCTGAATGGTCATTTATAAAATCTAAACAACAAAGGGAGTGGTTAGGTATTCAAAACTCTCTGTACCGGGGATGAAAGGCCCTGTCCCACTGCTGTCTCTCTTCCAGCGTGGTAAAGACGTGGCTTTAGCACCGCAGCCACGGGTTCAAGCCCAGCTCTGTCACCCAAAAGTTTTAGTTGGCTATAAGGAGAAGTCAAGGGCAAAGGATCCCAGAAGCTTAAAAATGAAATAAGTCTTAACAAACATCTAAGTGTCTGCTCTGGGCCAGGCTCTGAATGTAGTGTTTTAACCATTCCTTTCTCAGTTTTTTCCCCTCTACCACCACCCCAACCCCGACCTCAACCCCCCATTAATAACCCATGGCATGGAGCCCGCTTTTGTGGGTTTGAAACCTAGGCCCGGAGCTCTAGCACTGCTGTCCCTTGGGGTCGAGGAGCCAGGGTTTGAAATCTGCTCTGCTAACTCACAGTTCAGTGTGTTCACGACTGCAGGATTTCTGTTCCGGCGAGCTCCTGTCCACCACTACTCACATGCCGAGTCCTTTTCTGAGCACTTTACATGAATAAAATAACCCTTAACTCTAACCCCACTGCGTGGAACTACTGTGGTCACCACCTGACAGATGAGGGAACAGAGGCACAGAGAGGGTAAGAAATCTGTGTGTGGTCACCAACGGTGAGGCGTGCTCGAGCCAGGGCTTGCCACAGGGGCCTTCTGCCTCGAGAGCCCATTGTAGCCAGACTGTTCAATGTTAGGGACTGGAAGTCATTGTAGAAATAGCTCCTTATCATCTGCCTCTTGGAAGCTAACACTAAGGTCCCAGGCAGGGTAGTAGGTTGCCTGCAAAGTCCATGTTTTGGATTCTTTGAGATGAATTTGGGAGAATCCTGTGTTCTGGGATCCGGAGCTACCCCTTCTTGTGCCCTCAAGGGAGCAGCCCAACACCTGGTGGTGGGCGCCGGAGTGGCCAGTTCGGACGCTCACAAGGGCCACACAGGTAACAGGTGAGCGGGCCGGGCCAGGTGGGGTGGCGGCTGCACGCCTCGCCTGAAGAGGAAATCCTTTCTCCCTATTTTTGTCAGAAAGCAAAAATATGGGTTCACCGTTGCCCTATTTCCCCATTTTCCAAGACAAGTCAGAACTTTAATATTTCCATGTGCTATTTTTAAGTTGGCACCCAGTAGAAAAAAAAAATATTTTTTCCCTCAAAATACCCTGTGAGCCAAACAAAATTTCTCTGGGCCAAATATTGCCCAAGAGCGGCATTTGCTACATTTGGTATAGGAGATAAAACTCAGGGTAAATGACAATAAAAATCAGAATGAGTTTAAGGGGGAACTTATCTTCTGGAAAATAAGTCTGGAATAATCATCTTTAGGGTCGATATGAGAAGTGAAGGGTGGATTATTAAATAGTCTTTCACTCGGGTTTATCTCCAGGGCCTGCCACTTGACATCCTAATACTCAGCTGACAAATCACACGGCTGTCCCCCTTCTGTGTAGAGAGCAGATTTACAAGCCAAGTTCTGAAATTTTCATCTTGGAGTGTCTGCTGTGCTGCCGGTCTCTGGGTATCTCCGGTACACAGATCTCGTTTCCGTCAACAATAAACAGACCGTCTGGAGAAGCACAAGGCACCATCTGTAATCATTCCAATGGCACCCAAAGAAATGTCTGCAGCCCTGCTCCATTCCCCACAGGGCCATTCCGGGCCCATCTGCACCTCCCAGGTGAGCCTCCCCTGGCCCTGGAATGGGGTTCTGGTCCCCTGCCAACATCAGAGTCAGACACCCGGGTTTCTAGCCCACGAGGTGCCACCAACAGTGGCTGCTCTCAGCACAGGAGCCTGCCTAGCTTTCCCGGGACTTTGCCTCCAAAGGATCCTGGACCAGGTTCCTTGCTTCATCAAATATTTATTGAGCATCTACATATGCGAGGCACTGTTCCAGAATCCAGAAGCACCCTGAACAAAAGAGACACAAATCCTTTGCCTTTATGGGGATTGTGTTGTTGTGGGGAGATGAGCAGCACACAGGGCGAATTCACAAAATTTATGGCATGGGAGGTGCCAAGGTGAAAAAATAAAGCAGGAACAGGGAAGGTGAAGGGTCAGGGAGGTTAAAATTTACCAAGGGGGTTCAAGGAAGGCTTTCCTCAGAGGGGGTGTTTGGGGGGAGACCTGAAGGAAGTGAGGGAGGGGGCACGAGGCTCTTGGAGGAGCAAGCGTTCCTATGTAGGCGGGGCCGGAGCCCCGACGATGACGGGGTGCAGGCCAGGCACAGGGTGCCCAGAACGGGAACAGAAACGGGCAGGAGAGATCAGAGAGACCAAGTGGAAGAGGTCATCGAAGAACTTGGATGTTTACTCTGAAGGGAACCAGAAGCAGAGGAGTCACCTGATGGGACTTGTGTCATAACAGATCTCACAAGGCTGCGGCGCTGGGGACTGAGGGGAGGAAGGGGCAGAGGCAAGAACCGGGAGGCTGCTGACAGTCATTCACCAAAGGGACGACAGTGGCGTGTCGAGAGTGGGCGAGTAGCAATCGGACGGTGGGGACAACCAAATCCCCAAAGCCTCAGCTCTCCCACCTACCGCAGCTTACTGAGGATTCCTGGTGGGATCTGGGGGGCGGGGGATGGATTCTGTTTTGTGGCTGGTATATACCGGGGAGGGGGTCAGCCTAGGCGGCACACCCCAGGGGCTGGAAACTGGGGTGTGCAGATGGCGCAGTGCAAATTCCATGGGAGCCACTTACCCCCTAGGGCCCTAGGCCCCCCTCTCCCTGAGCCTGAGCATCCTCACCTGCAAACACAGGGGTGTTAATAACCGTACCCTCCTTTAATTGTGAGAATTTAAGACTATGTTCGCAAAAGACTTCATAGTGAGTATTCAATAAATGGTAGCTATTTTTTATCCAATTTTCTGAAGGCACCGGTGACCCAAATAAGGTGGAGACTCCAAGGCTTCACACTTTCAACCTAAGCTGCACCATGGGTGATGACAAATGGTTCCTTCTGCTCCCCGGGCCCAAATGAAAAGCAGGTTGGGGGGCACCTGGGTGGCTCAGTTGGTTAAGCGTCCGACTCTGGGTTTCGGCTCAGGTCGCGATCTCAGGGTCCTGAGATCGAGCCCCATGTTGGCCTTTGTGCTCAGCGGAGAGTCCTCTTGAGATTCTCTCCCTCCCCGACCCCCTCCCCCCGCTCATGCTTGCTCTCTAAGAGAAATCAATCTTTAAAAAAATAATAAATAAAAGCAGGTTGAAGATCTGGGGATGGGGTCCAGGCCTACTCTATAGTCGTCAATCAGGAAAGCGAGTGTTGGGTGGGCAAAGCAGATTGCAATAACCTACCCAAGCTTATGGAGCTAGAAAGTGACAGAGCTGGGCTTGAACCCGTGGCTGCGGTGCTAAAGCCACGTCTTTACCACGCTGTCCCCGCAATGGGATGGAAGACTCCTGCTCAAAGATTCGTGCAGCGGGGCTGGTGAGGAGCCCTTCGAGCCAGGCCTGCCTCGAAGGGCTCGTTTTACAGAGACCTCCTTCTCTGGCTCCACCGGGCTTCCTTCTGTTCTTTGAACCGCCCAAATCCTATAGCTGCACGTCACCCTGTTAAACACCTGTCAGGAAAATGCTAATTTCATTGCAGGTCCCATGGCTGTTCAGACGATCACAAACAGGTCCATCAAAAATCCTCAAGGGACAGCACTTAGGAGAGATTCCCCCTGTAGGCTCGACTGCTGGAGCCTCTTACAACTGCTGCTTCATTAATGGGCCATCTCCATACTTGTTAATGTCTAATTACTGACACTAACGGGCCCATGTATTTTAAAAATGAAATTATGGGTTTTATTCAATTAGGAATTGCTGAGTAAATCTGGCAAGGGACATCAAGCACCAGTGGTTAAACAGACACCCCCAGCTCAGGAGACCCCAGGATGCTGTGGCAGCAAAATTCACTCCAGAAAGAAACAAATCAATGCCCGGACTTGTAAGCCGGAGCACGGCCGTGGATGAATTCATCTGTAGATGAACAGCAGTCCTGGGCAGGGCCCGGGCTCAGCAATGGATCTGAGACTTAACTGCTAGTGACTTTAAAATATTTCCTGACTTGGCATTCTCTGGCTGATTTACATGGAAATAACGCATCAGATAAGCAGAAAGGGGGAAAAATGAAGATCCTGTGTAATCCCACCAAGCAGAGATAAACACTATTAACAGTGTGGTGTACATTCCTCCAGACTTTTCATGTTTCTCTTTGGGTGATGTTGTGCATGCAGAGTATTTTCAAAAAGCAAACAGAATCACACTAAATGAATGTGGCATTCCCATGACTTTTTAAAACTTGGTAACACACACTGGATAATATTCCTTTATCAAAGTTTGCATTCAGGGACCTCATCCCCGGAAACAGTTGCATAGTATTCTCTAACAATCTCCTAGCCTGGATATTTAATATTCAAACAAAACTTACAAAACAACTTTGAGGTGAAATACGTATCTACTCTTTCTTCCCTTGACGCTATCTTTGAAAAGCAGAACTTCTGGGTGTCACTGAGTCTAAGGCTTTTCAACAAACGGCCAAATTCCCTTCTAGAACAGTTACACTAAGTGACACTAAACCAGCCCTGCAAGAAATATTAAAAGGGACACTTTGAGTGGAAAGGAGAGACCAAAAGTGACAGTATGAAGGTAGGAAATAAAAAAAGCAGTAAAAATGAATATCTCTGTTAAAAGAAATCAAGGATTTCACAAAATAATATTCAAAAAGGCACTGCAAGAGGACAGTTCTCACGTTTCCCAACCGCACAGGTAAAAAAAAAAAATGTTATTATTTCACTTCATTCTTCTCATGACTATGGAGTGGAGCGTTTTCCTTTCATTTGTAAATTGTCCATCTGGTTTTCAGCTTTTACGCATTGTATGTTGTGTACACCATTATCCACGTTACCTTCCACTTTACCTTTATGATTTCTTTTTTAGTGTACAAATGTCTTTATATCTCTACGTAGCCCAATTTCTTGGCCTTTTCCTTTACATTTTCTGTCGAGTGTCACGCTTCGAAATTTTCCACCATTCCATAACTATAAAGCGGTTTTATTTTTAAATCTAAATCTGTAATCACCTTGAGACATTTTGATACACGTGAAGGAAGATTTGTTTTCCAAATGGCTAGCCAGTTGTCCCAGCACCGGTTGTTGAATAAATCTTTCCCACTGACTCAAATGCTACCATATCATATGTTAAATTCAAAATTTTTAATGGATTATCTCTTCTATTCCACTGATCTTTCTTTTATAGCAGTATTATTGTTTTCATTATTACAAACTTCTATTTTATTTATTGTTGTTGTTTTTCTAAGTAGATTCCATGCCCAATATGGGGCTTAAGCTCATGACCCTGAGATCAAGCTCTACAGACTGAGCTAGCCAGGTGCTCCAAGAAACTTGTATTTTAATAAGTACATGGGAATCTTATTCCCCATGTTAACAATTTTCTTTCTTTCTTTTTTTTAAAGATCTTATGTATTCATGAGAGACACACAGAGAGAGGCAGAGACATAGGCAGAGGGAGAAGCGATATAGGACTCAATCCCAGGGCCCCGGGATCACGACCTGAGTCGAAGGCAGACGCTCAACCACTGAGCCACCAAGGCATCCCAACAATTTTCTGCCGTATTCTCATTGATCTCCAGATGAGCCTTAAAAGTCAGTTTTTTCTTAAAGTTTTTCATTGGGGTTTCCATTTCACTGAATAAAAGGAATACATTAAGGGGAACTGACATCCAGGTACATTCTGCACTGTCCACTTACATAGGCTTTCTGTTTACGTCATCCAGTAAAGTTCTTCATGCAGATTCTTCCTGTATATTTAAGTATTTAACATTTTTGTTTCTGTTGTAAACAACCCTGCCCACATACACAGTGCACATATTACTGAACTGGTTACTCTGTGTGTGTGTGTGTGTGTGTGTGTGTGTGTGTGTCCCCTTTGCCAAACTTGCTAAGCTTTCTTATTCATTCTAGTAGACTGCCAGTTGGTTCTCTTTGGTTTTGTGGGCACACAATACTATCATCCTCTAATTCATGAAAAAAAAATGTGACTTCTTTTTAGGATTTGTATCTATTTTCTCTTTTTTCTTTTCTTATTGCATTGGTGATTCCTTCCAGAACAACACTAAGTTACCACAGTCATTCCAGTGTTGTTCTGGGTTTTATTTATTTATTTTTAAAGATTTTATTTATTTATTCATGATAGTCACAGAGAGAGAGAGAGAGAGAGAGAGAGGGAGAGAGAGAGAGAGAGGCAGAGACACAGGCAGAGGGAGAAGCAGGCTCCATGCAGGGAGCCCGATGTGGGATTCGATCCCGGGTCTCCAGGATCGAGACCTGGGCCAAAGGCAGGCGCCAAACCGCTGCGCCACCCAGGGATCCTTGTTCTGGGTTTTAAACATCATGTAGGGAGCCAGTCAGATAAATAAAAAAGGGTATCTTCCAGTCCTAATTTAGTATTTTGGTTTTAGAAATGACCACTGACTTCCAGCAATGCCTAACTTAAAAGCCATCCAATTCTGCATTTTTCCTTCCTTTGATTCACCGAAGTGCCTTGGTTGTGTTACTAGGCATCCCAATGACAAGCCATCCTTAGCATTCTTGGAAGAAATATTACTTGGCTACAACATAGTCTCTCTAAATTCTCTAGGTACATATTTCTTTCTATTTGCGCCTGTGTCATTTGGGTTTTCCGCATCTGTATTCAGAGTCTGGTATCAGGGCAATCCAGTTAACTTGCTAGTAAAATAAACAGGGAAGTATGTTTTTCATACATATGTCTGGAACAGCATAAATAATCTGGTTCCCTGAAGATCTCACTGAATTCATACATCAGATATTTTTGGTCTAGCAGCTTTTTGGGGACATTATTTTCAAATATATCCATGGTTATCAGTATATTTTCAGTTTTTCTATATCTTCTTGAGTCAATTTTATAAGCAGACCTTTTTCTTAAATGACATTTTACCTAATAAATGCAATATATATATTTAAAATCTGTTTTGTCTAACATTGTGTATTTGAGGGTTTTTTTCTCCCTTGATTTACCTATCAAGAGATCCATCCTGCCTTAAAAAAAAAAAAGCACACTTAAAAAAAAAAAAGCATACTTGAAGGGTGCCTGGTGGTACAGTCAATTGGGTGTACAGCTCTTGGTTTTGGCTCAGGTTGTGAGATTGAGCCCCACATCTGGCTCAGTGCTAAGCGTGGAGTCTGCTTGAGTTTCTCTCTCCCTCAGCACCTCTTGCTTTTGTGTGCTCTCGTTCTCTAAAATAAATTAATTAATAAAAAAAAAGGCAGCCTGGGGTTATTTATTAACTATAGTATCTTGAGGCCATGGTCCTGGAAATAGTAAATGTGTGATTTATATGTACCCAGTCACTACAATAGATACATCCCAGGTTGACATTTCCCCTTCTATGAGAAGCCCCTTCACCCCCAAGACTGGCCCCCTGTGGCCACGTTTGGACTGAATAGCCTGTCCACCCTCATCTGGACTGGACCAGCTGCAGACATTTGGTTCAGGCTACGGCATTTGAACAAACCATCTCTCTGAGAACTTGGAACTGAGGATCAGAGATGCTAACTCATGTTTGCCATTTGCTCCAACAGGTAACTGCTGGTTTGGTTTCTGGCTACAGTCCCTCATCAGGTCCTGCCCTCATCAGGTCCTGCCATATTTCCTATACTACATTCCAGGAAATATCCCTATAATTTTATAATAAATCCCCTTTTCTGCTTTACCTGATTTGAATAAGGGCCTTCTCCTGTACACCCCTTAGAAAGATCCTCACGAGAGCTTAGCAAAACTCTGCTCTTTTTGGTTTGAATGGACCAATCTGGCCTTAGCCCAGACGCCTAGATTCCTCTGCACACAACCTCAATAATGGCACATGCCCCAGGCTCTGCCTCTCTCTGCGGGGCCCCTTGCCTTCATCTCCCCATGTGACCCCTCAAGATGTGTCATGTACTCCCTCTAGGACCTGTGAGTCATTAACTTCTCTATTTCAATTTCTCTTGTGGTCTTTTGTTGAACCTCCTCACCATCTGGCACCCTGTGCTCCACTTAACAAATGTTAATTTAGCAAAGTCTTAACACGTGGTCACATGAGCTCCATGATTAGGGGCTTTCAGATGGAGTGAGGAGCTCTGCCAAACTCAGCTCAGGAAAGAATAGTGGAGCCTGGTCATGGGTGCTAGGAGTTATGGAGGGTGAGAGGAGGGGATGGGAAGGGTATATGCCACTGAGCTTCTTGCATCGCCTGGAAAACTATGGGTTGTGCTAAAAATGAAATAAAAACTAACACGAAAAGGGCTTTAAATGGGGAGAGAATTTTTGCCACCAAAGGGGAAGATGCAGACTCTGCCGGACCCGGGGCCTCAGATGATGTCCTCAGAGCTTGGACTCTCTGTTTTGTCTATGTGGCAGGGCCAGACATCCTATCGGCCCACCGGCCCCACCGGAAGAATGCAGGCATCCTAATGACTCTGGCAGGAAAAGTCCTGCAGCAGACACCACAGTTTGTTTATTTTTCTAAAGAGTTTATTTATTTGAGAGAGAAAGAGAGAGTGAGAGAGCACAAGCTGCAGTGGGGAGGAGCAGAGGGAAAAGCAGACTCCCCGATGAGCACGGAGCCTGATGCAGGGGCTCAATCCCAGGACCCTGAGATCGCGACCTGAGCCAAAGGCAGACACTTAACCAATCAAGCCTCCCAGGTGTCCAGACACTATGGTTTAGCTTGTATCGAGAACCAACTGCCACAAGTGGGGGGACGGACGTTCTTGGATGTGTGAGATTAGGAAGCGGGTATGACGGCAGAGGTGCAGAGAGCACACCTGTGCCTAACAAAAAACTGGGGGGGGGTACAGGGATCTTGGGATGCCCGTGAGAGGGAGGGGCCGTTACCACATTATACACAGTTCACAGTCACGTCTGCCTTCATCTCGAGGCTCCAAAGGTTTTGTTGTTGTTGTTTTTACCCCAAGTGGAACTATTACCTGTCAAGTTCAAGTTCACGGGAGCAGGAAGCTCCTGCCTGGGAATCCCGAGGGTAGGCTGGCAGGGAGGTGGAACTTTTTTACTGGGCCACCCACACTGGCACTGCTGCTCACTGCATCCTGAAGGTGCCACGGGACAGCAAGCTCCCCGCTTTTACCAAGCTCAGGTGGAGAGCACGGAGACCTAACTAAACAGGTCTTCCTTGGCGTCTACCCGTCTCTGAGCTGTGCTGGGTGCAAGGGATGCGGCAGGGAACGACGCTGTCTGGGCTCCCGCTCACCCGGGATGTCCCGGGAGCAATAAGCAGCAGCCAGGCCCCCCCAACCCCAGCTCCGGCGGCCTCCTGAGCTCCGACTCTGATCTGGCAGGACAGCAGCGGGGCCCCAGGTGTCCGAGTGACCCAGGTCTACACCACGTGGCCCAGCAGCCCGAGGTCACCGGCCGGCTCAAACACTGCAGCTGCCAGGCAGGCCTGGGGACGTGGCAGGTGGGGGAGGTGGGAGGCCGTGGATGCGACTGCTGGGACTGCCAGAGTGACAAGTGCCTGCTTAGTTTGCCCTGAAAACCCTGTGGGGGGCAGCCTGGGGGGCTCAGCCGTTTAGTGCCTGCCTTCAGCCCAGGGCGTGATGCTGGGGTCCCGGGATCGAGTCCCACATCAGGTGGAGCCTGCTTCTCCCTCTGCCTGGGTCTCTGCCTCTCTCTCTCTCTCGGTCTCTCATGAATAAATAAATTAAAAAAAAAAATCTAAAAAAAATCACCCTGTGGGAGGCCAAAGCACTTCAACAAATCCACAGGCTCCAGCCAGCTCCACGATCTCTCTTTGAAGAAATGACGAGAAAGCTGCCCCGTGCATGAGGCACCCACACTGGTCGCCTTTAGATCCCGAGACAAGAACCCCTGATGGGCCCGCTGGTCCGTTCATTCAGGCGTTTATTCTACAAATGCTCACTGAGCACCCCCAGGGCGGGCTGCCGTGCTGGGCATGAGGGCCATGGTGGCAGGGGAGCCCCACTGCCTCCGAGCACCCGATTTGGAGGTGCGGCGGCCAAGCAGTGGAAACCGAACAAGTGGGAGCAACGTGTTCCGAAGAAGAGAAACAGGAGCGGGGAGCCTACTGCGGACAGGAGAGACCTCTTTGATGGGTACGCTGGGCCCAGCTTTGAAGACGATGGGGGAGCGGAGCACCCTAGAAGCAGGGGTGAAGGCGCTGAGGCAGGAACACAGGTCAGCGGTTTCAAGAAACACAGGGATTCCAGGGGGCCGAGGGGTGGGCCGGCGAGGTGCGGGAGGCCAGGCTGCAGACCAAGATCTGAGAGGCCAACACGTGAGGTCTGGACTTCATTAGTCCCACTGTCTCCCGGGAGGAGGCTTCCCGCCCAGCTCGGGATTAAAACTTAATCAGGGGTCAGATGATGGTGCAGGTGCCCGCCTAGGAGACGACCCAGGCCGGTCCTGGGGCTGCAGCTCCTCTGGCAACCCTGTCACCTCATCGGCCACCCCCAGACGTTGTGGGGCACAGCCCAGCCTCTGGGCATCTCAGAAACAAGAACCCCCTGCCCAGCAGGTACAGCGTCCACGCTGTTTGCACCAGCAGCCAATGGGGCTGGGCCACCTGTTCCGCCGCCGCAGGCCACGAGCACAGACAAGGTGGTGACCGGTGTCCGACAAGGCCAAACAAAGAGCCCCTATGTCCAAACCCTGAGACGAGACTGGCCGTCTCATCCGTTCCCTCCGCCAGTGACTGGGAACCTGTGATAAGCCAGGAATGGCTGTACGAGGCAGGGATGACAGCAGTGACCAAGGAGAGCCCACGCCTGCCAAGAGGGGGAGAGTGTCCCCCCCCCCCCCCCGCCACTGCAAATTAGGCAGCAGGAAGCGATCGCAGCTCTGAGGGAAAAAAGCAGGGCAGTGGGCTGGGGATTTTGGCGAGTATGGCAGGGTGGCTGCAATTAGGGGGAGAACCTCACTCCCACTGAAGCAGAGGGGCCAGTAAACAGGGGAGCAGGACCCGCGGCCGTCCTGGGGGACAGGAATCCAGCCAAGCGCAAGGGCCAAGGTTCCGAGGCTGTGTCCCTGACCTGGTGCCAGGGGAACAGTGATGTCCTAGATGTCGGGGTGGCAGGGCGGAGCTGGGGTGCACATCATCGCGGCTCCAAGTCCAGGTCCCCCTCATCCCTCTCACCACCTGCCCCAAGGCTACCTCTCTGTCAGGTCCCGCCTACTGCTGGAAATTAAGATTTTAGGTTTACTTCGGGGCACCAGGGTGGCTCAGTTGGTTAGGTGTCTGCCTTTGGCTCAGGTCATGATCCTGGGGTTCCTGGGATCGAGTCCCGCATTAGGCTCCTTGCTCAGCGGGGAGCCTGGTTCTCCCTCTGCCCCTCCTCCTGCTCTCTCTCATAAATAAATAAATAAATAAACAAACAAACAAACAAACAAACTCTTTAAAAAACATACGTTAGGTTTACTTCAGCTATAGATTGCTGCAATTTTCCATCAGGACAGGCAGAGGGAATTTCGAAGGCCGCGGTAGACACCTCCCCTGAGAAGCCAATGCTGGCAGGAGGCGACCTCCCGGCCCGCTCTGGCTCAGAACCGAGGAAGGTGAGCACGCTGGATTCCTGACACCAGCCCAGAAGGGAGACGGGCCAAGTCTGGCAGCGGCTACTCCCGACAGGAGAAGGAGTAGTAAAGTTTTAATTCAATTACATTTTCAGCAAATAATAACAGAGCACGTACTGAATTCAGTTGTTCTGGGCTTCCGCAAATTTGTGAGTCCCCAACATCCTCTCCCAAATTCCTGGAGGCAGTTTGCACTGTTTGCAAACAAGAACGGGAACCTCGAGTATCGCAAAATACTTCTTACCCGTCTCTCACGTGAAGGCTCGGCTCTCTCCAAGGCATGGCTAACATTAGACCGGGAAGATTGGGAGGGGAGACAGGATCAGAAAACACGAACTGAGGGGTTTTATTGTATTTCTCATCAGGAGACTTTGAGTTTTATTATGCTGATTATTGATGACAAATTCATCAACATATCCCAGAGAAGGCAGTGGGGTAAGGCTTTTCCCTCCCTTTACGATGCAGAAACAGGCTCAGAGAGGTAATGGGACTGGTCTAAGGTCACACAGTACAAAGCAGGGACTTGAACCCGGGCTGACTGCACATTTCCTGTTCTTACTGATCGGGTTTCCTTGCTAAATTGGCTACCTCCCTAGAATAGCTCACTCCTCAAATAGAAGGAACCAGTGCCAAAATAGGTCTTCCTAGAATTATATCCGTAATAATAGAGTAATCTAATTATCCCGTACTTCATGATCTGAGAATATAAAACACCTCGGTTATTTCAGCAGCTGAATTTTCTGGTTTAAAGACAAGTGCCGTCCATACCACAAATGTGTGTTTATGAATCCGCCTCCGCAGCCTGTGAGCTGCTCAAGAGGGCCAAGGTAGGTGTGATCCTTTTACCTCTGGTGTAGAGCACTGCACCCTGCATGTTGCAGATGTCAGGGAAGGTCTGTAAAATGAATGAATGAGCAGCAAGAGAAAAGCCAGCCTACTTGACGATCCCTTCCATCTCTCCTTCAGCTCCCCTCCAATGCACCGAGTGCCTTATTAATTATGGATGGGAATGGAGGCTCTGAAACAGAAGCCGATGTGGGTATAATCACACCCTGTGTTTGCATGATCATAAGTAGATTATTAAAAATGGATAAGGCAGCCATAATTGGGCTCCAGCCTACCAGAAATCTTAGAGGAAGCAGATGGAGCATTTGGGCATTTTCTGTGCTTTAATCTAAACCAGCAGAAAAAAAAATTGATTGGAAGATGGTCTTTCACATTCCATTATTGATGTGCAGACTATCATTAGCAAACAGGTCACTGTAAGAGCTTTCCCCAGCCCAGAATCAGAGACATGGGGATTTTATTTAGAGAGAGTTAAACTTTGTTCTGTTTGTCGGGCTCTTTTGAGAGTTTGGGCATTTGGCCAAAGTTGTAAGTGAATTTTTCCCCAAACACATTTCCCTTTCATTTTGAAATGGGCCTGGAAAGGAAATGATATTAACGCATTTTCAACTGTTTATGCTTTAAAATCATCTCGAATACTCATCAAGAGGCTTTGGTGGGAATACCAAGGGGGAGCTTTCTTAAAGGGAAATGATCCGGTGTAATGAACGTGCAGAAAGACACAGGAAGTGTCTTGTGAAGCAATGTTCCTATTTTCTCATGTAAAACTCAGGACTGTGAATACACATGATTTACAAGCAAAACACATGTAAATAATCAAGGAAGACCATTTACTGAGTGCTTATTCCATTGTGGGCATAGAGCCCAACACGGGGCTTGAACCCATGACCCTAAGATCAAGACCTGAGCTGAGATCAACAGCTGGACACTAATTGACTGAGCCACTCAGGCACCCTGAGTGCTTATAGTATCTTATGAAGCAAGTATTATGTCCACTTTACAAAAGAGAAAATAAAGGTTTAAGGTCAAGTGACAAAGGCAAAATCTGAACCCAGCCCTGTCTGAATCCATATCACATCATCATCCACATTTGTTATACAAATGGGAGTCATTACAATTAATATTATTTTGTCTCTAGACTTAGCAATAGGAAATATCAAAGTCATGGATGTGAGACCAAACAGAATCTTATTTTTAAATATTCAGGTGTTAGTGGTGCCTGGGTGGCTCAGTTGGTTAAGTGTCTGACTTCAGCTCAGGTCATGATCTCGGGGTCCTGAGATCAAGCCTCACATTGGGCTCTCTGCTCAGCAGGGAGTCTGCTTTGTTCTCGGCCCCTCCACCCCCAGCTCATGCTCTCTCTCCCTCTAAAATAAATAAAATCTTAAAAAAATTAATAAACATCCGGGTGTTACTTAGCCTCTCTGAACCTTACTTTCCTTACCATAAAATGAGGTGACAGTAATACATATCTGGGCTTTGTAAAATTTTAAGGATTAAATGACATACTGCATCTAAAACAGTCAGGGAAGTGTCTCAGACAAGATGTGACATATGAGCATTGAAGGTCATTGAAATTGAAATTAGGTAGCATTCGTTGAAATGTTATTCTTACAATCAAATGGTATCTCCAGGCATCAAATCTGAGGGGCAGGAAGGCCTTCAGAAATTACTCAGCCCTGCTCCCTCCTATAAAGGCCCAGCAGAGAGATAGGACACACTCAAGGCAGAGAGAAAAATCAAGATTGCCACTTCCTGGGTGCTCGGAAGGAACTTTCAGCTTGATGATATATCAGCTACCATGTGGAGGCAGACAAGGGCCTTTCCTGCTCTTCCAAAGCCTAATCTACTAGTCCCAGAATGGACTTTCCAGCAGTCTCTGCCACCAGAAATGCTAAGAGGTAAGGAATGGGGAAAGTATGGTTTCTTAGCGAGGGTATATGTTTTGAGGCTAAGCATGGGGGCACCGGAGAAGAACCATCGTATATTAGCAATAAGATTTCTATTTCTGAGAAATGACACAAGAGTGAGGACTTACATGCTTAAATATGCAAAAACAAGCTAGAGAAACGGCATCAAGCCTGTTGGCTCAGGAGAAGGAAGCGTGGCCTACGAAGAGAACCACTGAGTAACAGCACCTGAAGAGGCCTGCTCTTTGATACCAGCCTCTAAAGGTACCTTTATGCAGTTAGCAAAAGACCCCCCATCTGATACTTCCACCTGTTAGAAAATTAAAGAGATACAAATCTAGGTCTATGATCTGACTTGGGCCCCCTGAGATGTGGCATGGTTGCATAGTGCACAACCTGCCCGACTGTACCGATCAGCCCTGTTGGGTCTGTTCACAACTTGCCACTCTGTGGGAACAGGGCAGTTTCATGGAATTTAGTGGCGAAGTATTCTACAATGGACATCCATCGTTTGTGCCACTACCATCCATTCATCCTTCTTGTAGTAATGGTATCTCAACATTTCTTTCTTTCTTTTTTTTTTTTTTAAGATCTTATTTATTTATCCATGAGAGAGACAGAGAGAGGCAGAGACACAGGCAGAGAGAGAAGCAGGCTCCATGCAGGAGCCCGACGTGGGACTCGATCCCGGAACTCCTGAGGCAAAGGCAGATGCTCACCTGCTGAGCCATCCAGGCACCCCATGCCTCAACATTCCTTCTTGGGATCTGGACGTGGCAGATTCCAATCCCTGCCTGACAAGTGGACATACAACCCTTGCCTAAACCAGGCGGCACATCCCATGCCCCGGATCCGACGAGCAGTTCAAAGATGAGCATATGACCCAATCAGAGCCAATGAGTCTACAAGTAGACTTTTCCTGAAAATGCTGGGAAACAGAAAATATTCCTTCTGTATTTGGAATTGGGAAGATATAAGGGCTGAAGCCATATGGGCATCATGCTGTCATAAGGAACCTAAGGCTGAAGGGGAGGGAGGGATGGAGGGAGACAGACAGACAGACAGACACTTGACACATTGTTTCAGATACCCCTGAACCCAGCCATACCTGAGGCCCCAACGACTACTGAAGGCTTCAGTTACATGAGATAATAAATTCTCTTTTGCTAAAGCCAGCCTGTTATATTTATGTCTTTCACGCACACAAGATTCCTAAACTTCACTCAAAACCCTCCCGTGTGGGCTCTGAACACAGACACTTAGGCTATCTGAAACATGCCATGATACCCTTGTCGAATGTGAAGTCACAGTCCAGGGCTGGGATGCTCTGTGGCCTTATCTCCCTTCTCTTTTCTCCCAGGATGTTCAATCCCTGCACTTGCAAAAACCTCCAGCTCAGGATCCACTGGGCCGAATTACCAGAAAAACCCACCGGCCTCTATGTGGGAGGAGATCCCAGACCTGGATAGAACGCTCATCAACTAAAAAATAATAAAAAGAGGGTGCCTGGCTGGCTCAGGCAGTGGAGGATGGGACTCTTGATCTCGGTGTGGTGAGTTTGAGCCCCACAGTGGGCAGAGAAGTTACATTAAAAAAAATTTTTTTTAAATAAAAAATAATAAAAAGGAAAAAAGGACCATGAAGCCTATGAGATCTGTCATAAAATGGGCAGAAAAGACATGCTTTTGAAAATGATTTTCTGCAGGAAATGGAAGCAAATTCCAAACACATTTACTTTGTACTTTCAATAAAATTAAAGAAAATGGGGGATCCCTGGGTGGCTCAGTGGTTTAGCACCTGCCTTGGGCCCAGGGCATGATTCTGGAGTCCCGGGATCGAGTCCCACATCGGGCTCCCTGCATGGAGCCTGCTTCTCCCTCTGCCTGTGTCTCTGCCTCTCTCTCTCCGGGTCTCCCATGAATAAATAAATAAAATCTTTAAAAAAAATTAAAGAAAATGCAGACATCATGAATCAAAAACATGGATGAGATTTTAAAAAGAGATGAAAATGGTTATGGTTTCGAAGCAGAAAGGAATTCAACTATTTAACCAACACATTCGGTCCAGTAACAGCTGAATTAGCAATGCAGAATTGCAATTCGCTGGCTAAAAGGCCAAACTTGAGAAATTTCACCAGGATTCAGAGGCGGTCGTGGTGAGGGAGGGAATTGCTGGAAGCGGTGGGGCACACAGAAAATGTGTATCTGAAAAAAAAAAAAAAAAAAAAGGAAAACGTGTATCTGTGAACGAGATACTAAAGCAAATGTAGCAGGAGCAGTATCTGATACAAGAAACAAATTTCCTGAATTAAAGAAAATCCAAATCTGTGCTTTAAAAGAGTACAAATTGTATCACGGAAAAAAGAAAATTCATAAAGAGACTCCAAACACTAGACACACATCCCGATAAAGTTCTCACTTCAAGGCAGAGAACTCGACAAATACTCAGGGGAAGAGCTTCCCGACGAAGAAAAAGAGTCAGCCTGTGGCATCAGATAGAAGGCAATGTCAAGGTTTAAGGGTTCTGGAAGCCTGAGACCCCCGGACTCTCCACACACAGAGCCAGGCTGTCATTCCCGTGTGCAGCGAGAGGACAGTCTCTCAGCTACGGAAGGCCCAGAATGTTCCACACTCACATTCTACACTGCTGAACTAATACTCCAGCCTGTCATCAGCTGATTCAAAATACAATTCCAAGGCCACATGTGTCTGTGCTTATAAACAAAAAGTTGGATGAAATGGATGATTTTCTAGGAAAAGGTAAATCAAAATTGACTCAAGAAGAGAGTCAACAGGCGTTTTTTTTTTTTTTTTTTTTTTAAGAGTCAACAGGCTCACACTAATAAGCACGCCAGGCTTCTTGCTCCACCAGCCAGCCAGCCTCAGAGGAGGCCTGGTCCCCGTGGATTTTTTATTTGCTTTGGCTGCCAGTGCTGGGGAGATGCCTTCCACGGAGCCCTCCTGCACGGGGCAGCCTTCCAGTCTGGGAGGGAGCCCAACCACCACCTGCTTCAGGAATCTCTGCCTACCTGTGGCCCTCCCTCCTCCCCTGCGCATGGGACCGTGAGGCTGCCTTCCATGGTGGTACCTCGGGACCAAGCTCACCGCTACCACTGTAGCAGAAATCCCTTCAAGTTTCTGCCAAACAGGTAAAGCTATTCCTAGAAAGGTATCCCAGACCAAAGCAGACTTTCCTCCTATTATGTTGACTATTTTCATGGGAAGACAGAGGAAAGCAGGGGGGGTGGATTTGGGTGCCCGTCTTCTTCAGAAGTCCCAAATTCACCCTTTTACCCAATCATGGCCTCCTGAAATAGCAGTGAGGGAAATGTAACCAAATCTTTTCTCTTCCCTGTGGAAGAAGCTACGGAGAATCATTCAAACACAGGGATGTAAAGAAGCCAGACGCAAATGAGCAAATACTACATGCCACATTGTATGATTCGGGCGATGTGAAGTCTGAGAACAGACAAAATTAATCTTGAGTGACAGAAGACAGAATAGTGATTACCTCTGGGGGTGGTGGTGGTAATCACCACCACCTGGAAAGGGACACAAAGGGACTTTCTCAGGTGATGAAATGTTCTAGATCTTGATCTGAGTCGTGGTTACACTGGTGCATACAGATGTAAAAACTGATCAAGCCATGTCCTCAGGTTTGGTGCATTTTACTGTAT
Organism: Canis lupus baileyi; assembly: GCF_048164855.1. Lineage (NCBI taxonomy): Eukaryota > Metazoa > Chordata > Mammalia > Carnivora > Canidae > Canis > Canis lupus. The sequence goes on along the minus strand of NC_132845.1, from coordinate 54,762,117 downwards.
GCAAATTATATCTCAATTTTAAAAAACATCCTTCAAAGTGGGTGGAAATGGAAAAGGTAAGCTGGTATAAAATAGAACTGCTTGTTCGGTAGGTTAAAAAAAAAAAAGCTTCTATAATTTCTTTTTGTGCAGATTAGTCAGAACCCGATCCTTTTCTCAGTTTGGGAACCAAACTACATGAAAAGATCCTACGGGATGTGGGGATTTTATAAAGGACCAAAAAAAAAAAAAAAAAACAATTTTCATTTTTTTCTGAGAAAAGTCTGGAATGAATGAGGCTCCTCGGAGAGGCGAGTCACCACTGAATGCACGGGGTCGTCAGGGCTGGGGGGCCAGCCTCAAATGAGGACAGGAAAGGCTGAGCTTTCCTGCAGGAGGAAACAAGCAGTAATAACCAGCTGGAGAAAATTCTTCAGACAAATTGAACGTGATAGAGAGGGGAAGGGGCAGGCCGGGCCAGGCAGAGAGTCAGGCTTCAGGAGCCAACAAGAGGGTGACGTCTGGCTTGAGGGAGGAATCTCTGGGGCCCCCGGGGGTGCCTTCCTTCCCAAGGGGGTCTGAGAACTGGTAAGAATGCAAGCTGCTGTGCTTGGTCACCCTGGCCTGGGGGATATGGCCGGGCACCAGTCTCGGGAAAGAGCCATATAGGAGCTTGGGTCCTAAAACGTGGTTCCCTCGTTTGCCATCCTATCTGCCACTTGTTACCAATAAGCTGCATTAAAGACCCCCCTCCAGGGTGCCTGGGGGGCTCAGTCCATTAAGTGTCTGCCTTTAGCTCAGGTCATGATCCTGGGGTCCTGGGATCAAGCCCCATATGGGCTCCCTGCTCAGTGGGGAGTCTGCTTCTCTCTCTCCCTCTGCCCCACCCCCTGCTCGTGCTTTCTTTCTCTCTCCCTCTCTCATAAATAAATAAATAATAAATAGGGCATCCCTGGTGGCGCAGTGGTTTAGCGCCGCCTGTGGTCTGGGGTGTGATCCTGGAGACCTGGGATGGAGTCCCACGTCGGGCTTCCTGTATGTAGCCTGCTTCTCCCTCTGCCTGTGTCTCTGCCTCTCCTCTCTCTCTCTCTCTCTGAATAAATAAATAAATCTTTAAAATAAATAAATAAATAAATAAATAAAATCTTTAAAAAATTTAAAAACTCCCCCCAACTCAGGTTTCAAATAACTGTCAATTACTTTTGCTCACGTGTCTCTAGATGGGCTGGAAGTTTGCTCATCTAGCCCAACCTCAGCACTGCTGACAGTGGTGCCCAGAGAATTTTCTGTCATGGGGGGCTGTCCTGTGCATGACAGGATGTTTAGCGGCATCCCTGACCACAGAGGCCCACTAGGTGCCCAGGGCACCCCCCCCCCCTCCTAGTTGTGACAACCAGAAACGTCCCCAGACATTGTCAAATATCCCCCAGTGGGCTAACTCACTGTCAGCAGAGAACCATGGCCCCAGGCTGAGCAGGGGCTGGGCTCACCTGGGCTTGGGTCCAGGCGGGCACCGCACGTCTCCCATCCTTCTAGGACCAGCTGGCTACCTGGAGCATGGTCTTGTAACGACTGCAGAAGCACAAGGGAGTGAGCCCAATGACGCAAGCACCTTGCAAAATCTTTGATCATGTGGCATCGGCGCCAACAACCCTCCGAGCAAAGTGTGTCACATGGCCAAGGCCAACACCGAGGAAGGAAGCATACTCTGCCACCATGGTGGGGTGAGGCATGTGAATGCTTATGCAGTAATAATACAAACTCTCCCAGCCATCAACACCATCACTGGCTTGAAATTATACTAGTCTAGAAAGTTCTGTACTTATATCTCAAATTATCCTAAAGGACACACGGAGGGAATGTGATACAACCAGCAGGGAGGGGGAAACTCCCAGGAGTCAGGAGAATCCAGATTATATCTGAGAGCCTCCTCCTTCAGGAGGATGAATTTTCATCTGTATTCTTACATCCATGTACAACAGCTGGACTGGTCCAAGGAGGAGACAGCTGGTTGCCACAGAGAACAAAAAAATGGATGTGGAGCCAGAAGACCAGAGTTCTCATCCTGGCTTTGCCATTTGCTACGTGTTTGATCTTGCGCTGGCCTCTGGACTCCACAATGCCTTTGGTTTCCTCATCTGTAAAATGGAGCTACATTCATTTTGACCCAACAAAGCTGATGCTGGCGGTGGGGGGGGGGGGGGGTTACATGACATAACGTGGGTAAAAAGCACGTGGCTGTGGCTGACACTGCGAGATGACTCCATCAATTCCTTCCCTCCCTGCACACGGGCTCTAACACCCCTGTCCTTGAATCTAGACTGGCCTCAGTGATGGGCTTGCCTGATAGGACACAGCAGAGGGGATGTTCTGGGATTTCTGAGACCAAGTCATGAGGAGTCCTGCAGCTTCCACATGGACCTCTTGAAATGCTTGCTCTTGAGATGCTTCTTCTTAGAGCCCAGCTGCCACGCTGCCAGAAGCCCAAGCCGTGTGGAGAGGCCATATGTGGTCACTCCAGCTGGCAGCCCCAGCTGAAGCCCCAGGCAACTGCCAGCACCAACGGCCAGCCGTGTGAGAGAGCTGGACGTTCATCCCTGCAGAACCTGCAGATGATCACGGCACCAGCTGACATTTACTGCAACCGTATGCAAGATGCTATGCAAGAACCACCTGGCTGAGCCCCATTAGCCCCAAGGAACCAGGAGAGGTAATAATAAACTACTGGTTTAAGCGACCATGGGAGGTTGTTTGTTACACAGCAAAGATAACTGAAATAGTGTCATGCCCTAATAAAGTATCATTTTAGGGCTCTATCACCATATACATCTAGGGGAAGCATCCCATGCATTCGGCATTATCACAGTTATGATACCAAACAGCTGTGCTTTGTGCCACTCAGAAGATACTGTCTGTTATTCTGATAATACAGGATCTTGATTTTGCTTTGGAGGAACCACACTATCCCTGCATGTGATCCAGGACAAGGTTCCCATATGGAGTTGCCAGTTTTAGCAAATAAAACTACAGCATATCCAGTCAAATTTGAACTTCCGATAAATGACAATTTTTTTAGCGTAAGTATGTTCCCTGTAATATTTGGGGCTTCCTTATACCAAAGATATTTTTTGTTATCTGAAATTCAGAGTTAACTGGGAATCCTGTATTTTATTTTGTGGGAGCAACCCTAGTCCTATACCCAACCCCAGAAGTGGGGGTGATCTACACTAAGCTGAGAGTGCACTGTATTGCCCTAGCCATGGTTATCACGTCGGTGTGGCTATATTACTTAATCCAGGGCGATGAGAGAGAGACTCCCAGGATGTGTGTGGGAACTATTTGAGGGGACCCTGTCTCTCTTGTGGAGTTGGGTGCTGTGATGATGTGAAGCTTAGAACTGCCAGAACCCGAGGATGGAGATAACCCAAAGGGAGCAGATCTAAAAGATGGGAGCATCATGTGCCCTGGATCAAGCCTTTCCTGAAGCTGCTCCCAGACAGAAACATTAAGAGCCAGCACACACTACTGAGCACATTCCCCTTCCGCTTCCAGAAGCCTCCATGAGCTGGGTGTCTGCGTGATCATGATGAGTAGAGGTCCCCTGCTGATCTCGATCACTAGCATGAGCAAGAAACAAGCCTCTGCCATGCTAAGCCACTGACACACCGGGGCTGTGCGTAACTACAGCGCAGCCGGGCCTCCTCAGTCTGTCTACGTGGACTTAGACAATACGACGGGTGGTTTCCCGCAGACAGAAGGTAAGCCGTAGTACTTCCGTGTGGCAACATTTTAGTCAAAGGCTTTTTCCTCCTTCATTTACACGGAGTCTCTGGGTGGGCTGGGTGATCTTAAAGAGAGGGAGCACTAGACTATTTTAAAGAGGTAAATGTGTATGTCTGCGAGCTCCTGCTGGCAGCGGTGAAGTCGCGCGGGTGGACGAGTGAGAACCAGGGAGTGAAAATCTCTGCTAAACCTGCTATTTCGGGCCCATGGCATGCTTGGCGGCCCTCGGGGCGTTTCAACGCACCAGGCTGGAAGTTCAGTCCCGTTTCCTAGATGAGAAAAACAAGGCAGGGAGAGGCAAGAACGCCCGCCCCAACCGCACGGTTTCATTGTCCCAAATCTGCAGGATTTAAAACGTTCAATGTGTGAACGCTTTTACAGATTCTCAGGTTGAATGCAAGATTTTAGAAAGCAGCTGGATAATTTTATAGCGCGTATAACCTGCTGCTAGGATGAATGCAATCAATCTAAAGGCCTCAGAAAATCACCACCGTCCACGGGAGAGTGTCAGGATTTCTACACTGTGCAGCAGGCGTGGGGATAATCACCCAGCCCCGCGTCGAGTTCTGGTCTAACAGACAGCAGAGAACAAAAGGGAGGGAGAGGTCCACCTGGAGTCCTTCGCTCCAAGACCAGCAGGGAGGAAGGAGAGTGAGAAGTCCGAGTCCCCAAGATCGAATGCAGAGGGAGACACAGCGCTGGGGAGGGACGTGGTGGAGGTGTGTGGATTCCACGACCACACTCGGAAGCAAGCCTAAGGCTTTAAAACAAAAACAAAAATGCGGTGCAGAAGTTGTTTTAGCTGGACCTAAAGCCACCATCTTTAGTCCTCTCTTTGGTAAATATTAGAGTTCATTTCTGTCCACGAATTTTTTTTTTTTAAGATTTCATTATTTGAAAAAGAAAGAGAGAGAGAGAGAGAGAGATCATGTAGGAAAGAGGCAGAGGGAGAAGCAGACTCCCCACTGAGCAGAGAGCCTGATGTGGGGCTCGATCCCAGGACCCTGAGATCAAGACCCGAATCGAAATTACATGCTTAACTGACTGAGCCCCCCAGGTGCTCCCGGTCCACGAATTTTTTAAAATTTTTTAAAAATTTATTTATGATAGTCACAGAGAGAGAGAGAGAGGCAGAGACACAGGCAGAGGGAGAAGCAGGCTCCATGAACCGGGAGCCCGATGTGGGATTCGATCCCGGGTCTCCAGGATCGTGCCCTGAGCCAAAGGCAGGCGCCAAATCGCTGCACCACCCAGGGATCCCCCTGTCCACGAATTCTTGATAGGCCCCCTACAATGTGCAAAGGCGTATGGGAGGCATAATCAAGAAGAGGACGCTTTACTTATTTACGGAGTATCTGCTATAGGTTCTGTATTGGGAAAAACAGTGTACACTTCCTCACTGAGCCCTGGTAACAACACTCAGAGGTCTTTTCATCCTTGTTTTCCAACTGAGGAAATCGAAAGAGGGTGTGACCTTGCCCAAGGTCAGAGGGTCTGCAGAAGAGGCCCACCTGACCCCCAGATCCATCGTCTCTCGGCCACATCTTGCTGCAGCCATGTAACAAAGAACAAGACACAAATGCGGCATTTAAAGAGCTTATCAAGGGAGGGGGGGGTTGGGGGGAGAAGATGCATAAAATAAGAATTACAGGATTCCAGAAAACACGTGAGGCTGGCCTGATCAGGCAAGAATTCAGGGAGAAAATGAGACTCCCAACTGAACAAATGTTCATTTCTTTCTTCTTCTTCATCTTTTTCTTTCTTTCTTTTTTTTTTAAACATCGTGTGTTGAGAGTTAATCATGCTCCTTGCTCTATGGCTTATCATCACCGTTGGTCTGTGCATGGTCCTTTTCTTACCTATTTATTAATAATGTATTCACCTCCGTTCTCATTCTCCTCTGCCACAGGCAATCCATTCTCATATATTTAATGTGTATCTTTTTCCTTGAGTATGTTCTTGCAAAATGTATATTGTTTTGCATGTGGGTTTTTAAAAATTTACATAAATGGTATTGTGCTGAAAATCCCATTCCTTTTTCCTGCATTTGTCACTTGCCACTATACTTTTAGGTCTATCTGTGCTGCTTTGTGCTCATCTACTCTGCTGAGCCCGAGCACCGCAGGGGCCTCTGCGCCAGGGACCCCCCACCTTTGCCTCCCACCCCACTTTCTCAGGCCAGACACTGCAAAGGATGGTAGCCACCTCCCTACCACCGTTATCACATCACTGTGACTTTCTTTGTACATGTCTTTTACGAAGCTCTGTGAGAGTGTCTTTAGGCTCTCTGCCCAGGAGTGGAACTCTGGAGTTTGACAGGTTTCATTTGGCAGTAATGTCAGACTGCTCTGCGGAGTGACATCCGTCTGCCTTCCCGGCAGGGATCCAGGAGATTCCTCATATCCCCATGTCCATGCCACCATGTAGCGGTATTCTAATTTTTGCTAGTCTAATAGGTGTGAAATGACATCGTGAATTGTTTTAATTTTGAGATCTCCTATGACAAATGAGTTCACAGAACGCATATAGATTTTTTGCCTACTATGTGCTTGGCACGGTGGGGATAGGAAATAAGGCCGTGACATGTCTGGATCTCACTGAGCTTACATGAAGGCACCGGGCAAGGTCAAGCATATAATAAGGGAAGCGCTAAAGGCGGGAGGACAGAAAGGGCTTGCACTGAGATTTACAGGGGACACCACTGTCTACAGCCAAAAATAACATATTAGCAGATGTTGACTGGTCCTCTTGCCCCAGTGTGGCAACCAGTCTGAAGAGTCTACTCATGTCTATCCATCCTCAAGTGGCATCAGACCAGAAGGATCTTTTGTTAACGAGAAGAAAACTCAATTTCAAGAGACTGGGACTTTACCAAAAGCTGATTTGCTTTAACACAAAAGCCTTCTCCTTCATCGTTCTGCTATGTTTCTTATTGAAAGCAAATGTAGCCACAACTAATGAGACATCATGAGGCCCCATAGCAAAGTAGTCTTAGCCAACGTGAACTTGCCTTTCAAGAGAAAGGCTAGATAAGATATTACAATAACAAATGCATAGGTGAGTTCACAGAAAAGAAAGGGAAACCCCTGAATGCCAGAAATGAAGAGAACACTGATGGTCAGAGTGTGCCACAGTGGCCCAGAGAAAGAAGAGATCACATATGGGCTTTAGTTGAGGAGTTATTATGTCTGGAAAAGGACTGAAGGTGTGACCCTAAACTCATGTGAGATTACCTAGAACCGAGACCCCCACGCAGAGATGGGAATCTTGGAGATCCCATTGTTGGAATTGAACACTGGACAAAGTCTCCCCATTGGGCCAGGAGAACTGCCTGGAACTCTGTCTTCACTCAGGGCTCTGGGAGGAAAACCTAAGTCTCAGGACACTAAAAGCCTGACCCTGTGCTGTGTTTAGGACACAAGAATCCCAAAGCAAGAAATTAACACAAAAGTTTGTGCCAGTGGGGTGGGAGCAAATGCAAAGCCACTCAGAAGAAACACTTCACACCCAGGACACGTAGCACTCACACGGCAAAAACAACGCTGGCTAAGATGAGCTCACAATTCAAAAATTACAAAACATGCCAGGAAATGATCCATTGCAACGGAAACTAGAAATATGACAAAAAGGAAGTGGATCTTCCAAAGAACTTAAGATAATAAAGCAATTTATTTTTTTAAAGATTCTTAAATTTATTCATTTTAGAGAGACAGAGTGAGTGAGCAAGAGCATGGTGAGGAGGAGAGTAGAGGGAGAAGCAGACTCCCTGCTGAGGCAGGGAGCCTGACATAGGGCTCGATCCCAGGACCCTGGATCATGACCTGAGTGGAAGGTAGATGCTTAACCAACTGACGTGCGCAGGCACCCTGATAATAATATAGCAATTTACAAGAAACCATAAAATAAATATTTTCTAAAGCTGAGGTGATACCCCAATTAAAAATAAATGGAAAGCTTTTGAAGTACAAAATAGGGCGTTAAATAAATAAACCTTTAATATAATTGAAGAGATCGGAAGAAGAAAAAGAGAACACAAAGGAAAAAAGGGCACATTATAGGGGAGGAAAAAAAAACCCAGGCAAATCCAAGTTTTGGCAAAAGTTCTAGCCTTCCAAATAGAGCCTCTTTCTTGCTAAGAATGGATACTCTCAAACAAATGCAAACTACAAAGGAAATTTTCTATAGTTCAGCACAGAGAGCCTAAGAGAGCCTAAAGAAGGAACACGGGAGAATGTGAAGTGCCAGCAAATATTCACCAGCAGGTGCAACACGTGTCTCAGGGGAGGTCCCCAAAGGAGGAAGGAGAGAATGTGGAAGTGAAAGCCCTCAGAGAGATGATGGCTGAGGATTTTCCAGAACTGACAAGAAGGCATTAAACACCCTCAGGTTTAGGAAACAAAACGTGTCCTGAGATAGCAGAAAAGCAACCAGAGATCCCAGACCTGCTGCTTCCTTCCAGAAGAGTGACGAGTAGATTCAGAGCAGATTTCTCCATGACAGCAAGGAATTTCAGAAGATGCTGGGATTATGCCTTCCAGGATCTGTGGGAAAAACAGCCACTGACCTAGAATTCTGTACTGCTAACTATTAATCAAAGATGAAGGCAAAATAAAGACATTTTCGGGGGTGGGGGGAAGATACTGGCAACACGGTGGCTACAGGGCCTACTCTGGGGGACAGCAATACAACTCAGAAGGAGAAGAGAAGCGAGATGAGCGAAGGAATTAGGAAAGCTCTACACAGCTATTTACTCTTTCACGGAGGCAGTAAAAGAGTAAAAAGAGTTTTTCCCCCTTTCACCCAAAGATCAGATATGCACCCCCTGCTGGGGCTGTAACTGAAATCCTACATGGTACCTGGTCAGAGGACGTGGGGTGGTGACAACACCCTGTACATGAGGTTCCTGGATTCTTTGGGAAGAAGGTGCAATCCCGACACGTCCTAAGATGGTTTTGGTAAAATTGTACGGATGATGCCTACAAGGCTCCGGGCAGGAGAACTTGGAGAGTCGTGGAAGCAGAGGCGGCAGGGAGGCTTCGGAGCCGCCTATGGCTTGGAGCAGTGGAGGAAAGGGGAGTGGGGCCTCTGGATAATCCTGCCATCTGCTCTGGAACCACGTTCCTCTCCCCTGGCGGCGTGAGGCAGGTCACGGAGGGAGCGCTAACTATGTCACCGTCCCCAGCACGCAGCTGGATGACAGCGTCGCTACCTCCCACTGCAGCCGGTCGCTCGCCCTCACCTCTTAAATGCACCCTGACACCATCAAAGAATTCCTATTTCACAAGCTCCTTTGGGTAATTGCAAAAGCAGGCGGCATCGCTGAAATAATGAAGTTTCTTTGCCAAGCAAAGAATATGCAGACCAGGCTGGAGGTGACCTCCCTGACACGCGTACAGTGGAAATGATGTGGCATGAATTCCACTTAGGGAGTCTTGGGAAAATCTTGTGTTCTTTGACACAAGGCCACTCTCCCTGGGCGAAGCTGCCTGTGGAATCTCTGATTCCATCTGCTCCTACTTGCCTTTCTAAGTCAGGTGCCCATCGCCATCAAAACCAAAAGTCAGGATCGATTTGATGTCAAAGATGACATGCGCACTGCACCACAATTCAGCTTCTGTGCCAGCAAACAACATTGGCAGCACCGGCACTGAAGCTGCCCTTTAAGCATACTTGAAGGTAGTGTCTTATGTTGCACAATTTGGGGTTCCTGCCGCCCCCAGAAAATGACCATTTACATTAAAGAGCCGAAGTAAAAAAACATAGCTCTGCAAAGATCACACTCCTCCTGCACGCATTTGAAGGCAATCAACTTCCATTGCAATAAGATGAATCCTCTGCAAAATGTTGCGGGTACAGATTTATAAATTTGAGGGGGATGGGAATATAGCTTTCGGCATGTTGTCAGAAATTTATGAGCAAAATGGAGCTAGAAGCATCCAAGGCATTAATTCTAACTAGCAGGAGTGGCGGGAGGCGGGGGGTGCATATCTGATCTTTGGGTGAAAGGGGGAAAAACTCTGTATCATCTTAAAAAATAAAAAAAAAAAAACCCCAGCATTTAACGTGCTCCCTTGAGTTGAAGAAAAAGTGGAGTCGTGGCCACCCTGGGAAGGAAATTCCACATAACTCGCAGGAGCTACTTCTGCAGCTGCTTTTGTGCCAAAAAGAAAGCGGCGTGAGAAATGCTGCTCTAAGGTATGATTTCGTGTATCAAATGTGATTGACGGACCATTCAAAATTACAACTATTCTAAAGCCATAGGCAGAAAGGAACATTGTCGTGCTCCTCCTTCACTACGTACACTTTTGTTCTTTTCAAGAGCTCCTTCCAGATTTCCCCTGAGACGCTTTTTGCTCTTTCGTGCCTTTGCAGCCGTGAGCGCAACGGGCGCGTGGGGGGCACCTGCGAGCTCGGCTCGGCCCTGCCCCGCCGGGTGGCACAGATACTCATTCCTGCGACAAACCGTTACCGATGTTACCTGGTGCCAGGCACTTTGCTAGGCACGGAGGACAGAGCCAGCGACACGGCTGTGTCGTTCTATGTCCAGCGAAGGAGGGCCTTCTACAGGGTGGCCCCGGGCAGTGCAGCGGGGTGGGGGTGGGGGTCACCGAGATCATCACAGCTCACTGCACACATATGGGGTGACAGTGTCAGCTGCATGGGGCTGTGAGATAGGGGGCTGGGGTTCCTGGCCGGGCAGTGAAGAGCAGCGCTGGCCTGGGGGGCCAGCATCGCCACACCTGTTGAGCGCTACGGTAAGGACGCCAAGGCAGGGTTCCCCAGGAAGAAAGAGCATCCCTGGGCTCCTCTCCCCCTGCAAATGGCAACAGGGCACCCACCAGCTGACACGTGGACCCCCCCACCTGACCACCCACAAGAAGGAAGAACGGACTTTTTTCAGGGGCTGCCACTGTCCTTTGAACAAATTGCCTCCCCGTCTCTCAATACGTTCCTGCCTTTCCTTATGACCCCTGGCCTTTCATAAACGCAGCTCTAGAAGCTTCTGCTGCTCGGTTTCAGCAGCCGTGGACACCTAATCGATAGCTTTTCATAATGATTTTCTCCCCAGCGAGGACTCTGGCCCGAAGTATTCAGCTTACAGCACACCTAGATTGAACTACACGAGGATGTCAAAGCAGCCAAAGAGGCAATTTACCGGTTATGATTTTTAAGGGCTCGTTCTGTGGCTGCTGGAGGAGAGAGAAGCGTCTGCCAACTGTCAAAAATGCCTCTTTGATCCCCTGTTGTAGATACTGCCTCCGAAGGGTGATGCTCGGTGGGTTTGCTGGCAACGCATTCCAAAGGAATCCAACACGGATCATTCAAAATCCCGGGCCATGGAACGTCGTATTCGGAGTCCCGACTGTGATACATTTTTACTCAGAAAGATCCTAGAGCTGGAAGGATCCTTGAGTATTCTCCAAATTTGGCCAATCATAGACAACCTCCAAAATTCTGGCCATATTCTTGCATTAATGTTTACTTTATATTTCTTTTTAAAATCTACTTTTTTTTTTGTTTTTTTTGCTTACATATGTCTCTGTCTTTAGTTTTTATCTAAAACTTTGTTAGAACCCTACATGGAAAACCAATATGTCTTGCCACAGACAGGAGGCAACTGTAAAAACAAACACAGGGAAGAAAAGATTTAGTTTTAACTAGACGGTCTTGGAGATGCGTTACGGGCCCTAAGACCTTCTCTTGATATAATCAGAAGAAAGGAATGAAAATTGAAAAGTCAGTCACGTTCTATGTGTCTTGATGTAGGTCACGTGAGTGCGTATCACCCTGAATCACCTTGAAGGTCACCCCAGACCACCCGGTTCAGGACATGTTCATCTCTCAGGGCACCCAAGTCCAGACTCACTCTATTAGCATTCTACTAAGATCACTCAAATCATTCACCCAAGGTCAAAGACAAGTTCATGAACTTACTGAACCTACAACACAGGTTTCTTGTTTTTTGGATGTCACTACTAGACTGAGATTTCTTTCCCTCATGGCACAGGACCCTGAGCACCACTTAAGATGACTCCTTAGAGGTCCTTAGATTCCCCAGCAGGGCTGAGCTGTGGCCAACATACTGCTGACCAGCTATCCCTAATCAGCCCTTCCTCCTTCCCTGTGCCCCTCCCTCTCCACGGTCCTGCTTCCAGGAATCACTACTGAAACTCCCTGCATTCTCGTTCTTGTCAGACATATGGAAAGTCAAGGGTGCCAACCTCACGCACTCCAGATAAGTGCCAGTGTGCGTCATGCTGGATAGAAACTCTGGATACAAGAGGGCAACTCCTGTCCCACTCAGCAAGGGCATGCTGTCCTGGAGAGAGAGAGAGAGAGAGAGAGAGAGAGAGAGCGCGAGCACTGAAAGCCCAGGGATGCAACAGAAGGAAGGAGAAGAGGCTGTTGGTCAGCAAGAGAGCTAGACTGAAAAACTGCGCTCTGGTGAGAACCACCACAGAGAAATCCAGTAGTTCCAGGAGGCAAAAGACGAGTACCATGCTGGTTTCAGGGAGAAAGGGCTGCTTGCACCTTCAACTTCCCCTACCTCACCTTCCTTCCGCTAGTGACAGAAACAGGAGATGGCTATGTTGGTGTTGGGATGCTTAACTCACATGCCAGGAGTTCCAAGGATTTTTTTTTTTTTTACAAGGCGTAATTAAGATGAGACCACAATAGCCAAGACATGGAAACAACTCAAGTGTCCATGGACAGGTGAATGAATAAGGAAGATGTGGTACATATATACCATGGGATCTTATTCAGTCATGAGAAAGGGGGAAATGGGTCACCTGTCTACTGCCACAGAGGAGAGAAAGATCACCAGATACATGGAAAGATAAGGTTCAAAAACCCAGCATGAGGAATGACAGTACATGTTTATCAAATCAGTTGAGCTGCAAGAAACAAAAGTAATGTCAGAAAACCGCCAACTGCATTCTCAACGGGACTCAAGAAAACATTACATCCATGCATCCGTGGAGAGGGAACAATCTAGAGGCAATAATGGCTATAGAAGAATAACCAGTCTTGGTTAAAGTAAAAGCCAAGACTGGAGCTGGAACCCCAGATTCCACATGTTAAACTACGTATCAGTGAATAGAACAAGTCAAGAGAAGCAGCAATCAGAGGTAAAGGAAGAAAGTCTCAGAAAAGGGGAGAACCAAAGAGGACAAATCTCTAAAATCAAATAATTTTTTTTTTTAGTTTTTTTAAAAAAGATTTTATTTATTTATTTGAGAGAGCAAGCAAGCACAAGCGGGGGTGGGGGAGGGGAGAGGGAGAAGCAGACTCCCCACTCAGCAGGGGCCCTGCCATGGGGCTGGATCCCAGGACCCTGAGATCATGATCTGAGCTGAAGGCAGATGCTTAACCATCTGAGCCACCTAGGTGCCCCTTGAATAAGAATTTAATGGGAAAAAAAAAAAAGAATTTAATGGGAAATCCAGATGAATAGATAAGGTGGATGCTACTGATCAGAAGGGCTAGTAAGTGGCGAGATAAAGTCAGGAACACACCTGAACATATCCTGATTAAATGTTTTAATTTAAACAATAGAGAGAAATTATATATGAATCCAGGCAGGGCAGCCCAGGTGGCTCAGCAGTTTAGCACCGCCTTCAGCCCAGGGCCTGATCCTGGAGACCCGGGATCGAGTCCCACATCGGGCTCACTGCATGGAGCCTGCTTTTCCCTCTGCCTGTGTCTCTGCCTCTCTCTCTCTGTGTGTCTCTTATGAATAAATACATAAAATCTTAAAAAAAAAAACAGGGAGAGGAAAAATGAAATAGTTTGCAGAGGGGAAAAAAATGAATCCAGCTGACCTCAAACTTCTCCTCTGCCATATACACAGAAACACACATATAGATGCACAGACATAAACACACACACACACAAAGATAACAGGACCACATCTTCAGAGGTGTTTTTGAAAGATTTTATCTAAAATTTTTAAATCAGCCAGATTATCACTCATGCATGAGAAAAGCAGAAAGTCTCCAAATCTACAAGGGCTCAAATTAAAACAGGAACTGAAGAAAAAGGTTTCTTTTCTTCATAAGAGTTTGTCAACTGGTTGAGAGATAAGTAAGAATGAAGAACTAATGAGCCTGCGTGGCTCAGCGGTTTAGCACTGCCTTCAGCCCAGGGTGTGATCCTGGAGACCCGGGATCGAGTCCCATGTCGGGCTCCCTGTGTGGAGCCTGCTTCTCCCTCTGCCTGTGTCTCTCATGAATAAATAAATAAAATCTTAAAAAAAAAAAAAAGAATGAAGAAGAAAGGTGAGGCTCACTACACATAAACACAGACTTCTGCTGTTACTACAGTTTCAAAGCTGAAGTGAGACATCAAATGTAGCATTTGAAACAGAAGACACGTCATAAGAGAGGAGTTAGTCCCAATTACTAAGCAGCTTAGTCCTGGGCCATGGTGGCTGCCACTGCCCATTCTCTGTGGCTCCTGGGGATGACCTTCCCTCACTTCTCGGCTAAGACTGTGGTTTTAGCTGTAGTGCCTTGTCTGACTCTTCCCGTACCTACACTTTGAGCATGTCCACGATTACCAGCAGACAGAGTCTGGGGAAAAGGCTTCCCCTGGCCGCCCAGGCCACCATGCTGAAAATTAGCTTGAAAACTGTTTTCAAGATCATGCTAAGAAAATATCTTTAAGATACACTGAGTGCTTTATGAGGGCTAAATATTAGATTTTATCTGCTTCTTCTGCAGCATGCTTAAGCCCTTTGGGGAGTTTTAAAAATCTTGTGGTTACATGCTCTTTCTCATTCCTAATTTTGCCTATTTGTGTTAGCTTTCTTTCCTCCTCCTTGATTAGGTACCATTGACATTTCTTTTATTTTTTTTTTTACATTTATTTATTCATGAAAGACACACAGAGAGAGGCAGAGACACAGGTAGAGGGAGAAGCAGGCTCCCTACGGGGAACCTGATGTGGGACTCGATCCCAGGACTCCAGGATCACACCCTGAGCTGAAGGCTCAACCACTGAGCCACCCAGGCGTCCCTTTATTGATCTTTCAAAGGCTTATTTTTTTTAAATTAATGTTACTGCTTTCATAAATTCATTTTGTTTTCATCTTTCCAAAGGACTCCTTTCCTTGTCTATTACATCATTCGACTCACTTTTTTGGGTGGAATCCTTAGTCAATTCATTTTTTTCGTGTCATAAAGAAGCCAAGTTGCTGCTGCACCCAGATTTGGCTACATCTGACTGGTTTCAGCAAATATTATACATATTATCATTACTTTCTACATATTGCACACCTGCAGTTTTGAAATCCTTCATTTACCTGAGCAATTGAGGGGTGCAATTTTAGCTCTCAAGGTTAGCCTTTTTGCGATTTATAAGACGTGGCAATATAAACATATTATTTGGTAATACGGAGGAACGTAGAAGTCTCAGAAAGCCAAAGCAATCAAAATCGGTTGCT
Organism: Canis lupus baileyi; assembly: GCF_048164855.1. Taxonomy (NCBI): domain Eukaryota; kingdom Metazoa; phylum Chordata; class Mammalia; order Carnivora; family Canidae; genus Canis; species Canis lupus. The sequence continues at coordinate 54,746,909 of NC_132845.1, read as the reverse complement.
CCACTGCATGGGAATCAGAATGTTGGGAGATACACAGTGGGCTGCAGTTTTGATGATAAGCCTTATGATATTATTTAACTGTTTAGACGATGTAGGCATTATTTTGATAAATATTAAAATGACAAAAGTAAGTGGAGTGAAATACTGGGCAACCATAATATGGATGATGTTGTGGGGGAGGGTGGTAAAAAATATGGATGGTGTTGGGGCACAGGAGAAGTTGGGAGTCCTGATGCTCTATTACTTTTTGCTAAGGCTTTGCTTGGTCAGATGTAAGGGCAAGCATTAAAAGCACAGATATAGCTTGTATAACTTCCACTCCAATAGAGGGAAGAAAAGTAAGCTCCACTGATCCAATCGCAGAGTCAGGAGAGGGGAAAAAAAAGGAGGAAGGAAAATGAACAAAATAAATGATAGATCAAAGTCCAAATAAGCTGATAATCAGAACACACATAAACATGCTCTTATTGAAAGAGGATTATCAGACTGCAGAAAAATACATAAAAGCCAGCCAAATTCTATTCACCCAGAAACACATCTGAAATAAGATGGTGCTAAAAGTATGAAGTGAACCCAGAATGAACATCCTGAATCTCTCGCCATCTCTTTTAAAAAGACAAAAGTCTCTGAAAGTAAAAACTATTAGCCAAAATTTTCAGAAAATAAATATCAGTGGCCAGTAGACATGTCTAAATTTCTACCAAAACTTTTCAAATTAAAAGGAGATTATTTTCACGCATTACATTGGCAAAGATCATCAAATCGATTGCTGAAAATCAGCCATGACAAGGTTATAGGAGGAAAAGCCCTTTTCAGCTCTGCCAGTAGAGAGTAGAGATGCCTCTGCCATATTGTCATAGGGGTAGGGGAGGACTGCTAATTTGTCTCAAAAACTTTTTTCTTTCAAGTATGCTTATTCTCAAGTCCAGAAATTTTTCTGTAAGAGATTTATCCTCAGGGGGAAGAAAATGGACAAGATGCTTGTGGCTGACATTTTTAAATAATAAAACGTGAGGACAAGCTAAGTGTCAATATGATTATTGTGATTAAATGTGATTAAATAAATAATGGTCTAACTAAAGGCATTTTTATTTTTATTTTTTTAATGTGATTAAATAAATAATGGTCTAACTAAAGGCATTTTTATTTTTATTTATTTTTTAAAAAAATATTTATTTATTTATTATAGACATAGAGAGAGAGAGGCAGAGACACAGGCAGAGGGAGAAGCAGGCTCCACGCAGGGAGCCCGACGCGGGACTTGATCCCAGGACTCCAGGATCGCACCCTGGGCCAAAGGTAGGCGCCATACCGCTGAGCCACCCAGGGATTCCCTAACTAAAGGCATTTTAAATGATTCTGTAGATCCATGCATATTGTCAGGGAAGGATATCCATGTTATATTTTTAAATGAAATCGCAAGTTATAAAATGATGTAAAATAATATATATGTATGCATAGAATGGTATAGATTTGTCTGGTGGGGTAAAAAACAGAATGCTAACAGTGGTTCCAACCATAAGTACCATTTGGGGGACTTTTAATCCTTTTATCAGTTTCCTTATTTTGTCATAATGCAGTTTCTATTTTAATTTTTCAAAGAATATACTCACACAGCTCAAAAAAATATAAAACGTGTGTAGTGACAATCTCCCTCCTACCCTGTCCCTAGCCACCCAGTTTCTTGTGTATCCTTTCAAAATTTATGTATGCATCAGGAAGAAAATTCTGATATATATTATCCCCCTCCATTTCACACAAAGTGTGTTTTTCACCTTGCTCTTTCTTCACCTGAACAATAGATCATGAGAACTTCCCATGTCAGCGTGTATTTTTCTTTATCTGCTATGCTGAATTCCAGCATGTGGCTCTATCTTTATTAGCATGTTTTCTTCTTTACTTATAGATGAATTATAATCAGAAAAGCCTGAGTATTTGTATGCTGGGGACGTTGAGGCCAGCAGCAGATGTCAGACGTCTTGATATGTAGTATGATCATCTTTTTTTAAGATAGGTTAGTATGATTTGCTGAAGCTGACTCTAGAAGAGCCCAAACAGACCAGTAACCATGGGAAAATTGTAAAGTTGAGAAAATAGAAGCAATCTTTCCCTCAGGGGCTGGCACAGAGGAAGGGATGCTGGATGGGTGGGCATCTCGAACGTGCACCTGACCTCTGCTTCACTGTGGCTTCTGCACAGACCACCCTTTGCCTCCTCCCTGTCACCCACATTCATTTACTCCCTGGTCATGCCCCCTACCCCCGTGCCCTCCTGCTGCAGCTATTCGGGCTCCAGAGTTAACTGCAGCCACTTCCATGAATCTAGTCACCACCCATGGGCTGGCAATGTGCACACTTTTGCCTCCAGCCCAGGTAGGTGGCTTCAGTACGACCATCCAAGTATCGTCTTAGCCACCTAAGGCAAAGAAACCCATTCAAACCAAGCCCAGGAGGAAGTGGGGTTCAGGGGAGGATGCAGGGGAGCCTGGTGGCTTTTGTGGCTGCTTTCTGTTATAGGCGTGGTCACTGTGTCTGATTTCTGTCACCATGGGAAGAGAGAACATGACTGGGTGCCCCCCTTGGGCAGCAGCTGGGAAGTGAAGTCTTGCGGCATGCAGGGGCTCGGGGAGGCATGGGGTCTCTACCAAGTGCTGGGCAGAGGGAAACTGGGCACCTCCAACCTATGGTGCTCTTCCCCAGCTCTGGGGGTGCTCAGGCTGGACAGGGTGCACTTTGTCTCCGCTGGGTTGGTTGAGGGTGGAGGCTGGGGTGAGCAAGGGGATGCTGCTTAGTTCAGTCCTTAGGTTTGTCTGGTGGTCAGGAGGTCAGACACGCTATCAGTACACTGTGAACGCTTTTGTTTGAGGGGGAATCCTCAATTCTTCTTCCAACCGTGGTTTGTGACCCATTTCTCCCCACGCTGAATGTCCCCAGGACCACAGGCAGGTCTGCTACCCACCAGCAGGCACTCTGATCATGAGATGCATCTGCCACTGCTGCTGCCCACAGTCCCGACCTGAGACCCTCAGGGGGAAACCTGGCTGGATGTCTGTGCCAGCCCCACTGTGGCCCCAGACCTCAATGGGAACGTCCCAAGCTTTGCTTCAGCTCCTCACATCGTTCAGGAAAGGGGAGGCTGGGCTGGGGGGGACGGATTCTAATTCATAATCAGGGTGGAAGTGAGGAAGGCTGGTAAACTCCAAAAATGTGGGAACTGTTGGCTTTTTGGTAATGAGGATTTGGGACCTGGGATGCCTATTGGCGGCAGAGTTCCACAATCCCAGATGTTTTCTTTTTTAAATCAAGTTTTGGGTTTTTTTTTTTAATCTTTAAAAGTACTGCACAGTGAAATGGACTTTTGACTGGTGTTCGGCTCTATGAATTTTAACACGTGTATAGATTCATGTGATCGCCACCACAATCAGGATACAGAACGGCCCCATCACCCCCTAAAAAAATCTCCTTATCTGCTTCTTTACAATCATATCCTCCCCCTGCCCTAAACCCTGGCAACCACTGATTTGTTCTTTATCACTATAGTTTTGACTGTTTGAGGGTGTCATATAAATGGAATCATACAGTACATAACCTTTCTTTCACTCGGCATAATGCCTTTGACATTCATCCAAGTCACAGTGTTTTTAAGGAGCAACAGATAAAGGTTTTACGCAGGTCGTTTAAACTGGAATTGTAAAGCAACTTTGGGTTGGCCCTCAGGTAATAGAGTAGCGAGAAGCTGCTGGAACTTACCAAACCGAGAGTCCAGATAAAATTATACAAAACCGATCCAGGGGGGAAAAGAAAAATCTAAAAATACAGCAGAGCTGGATCTTCTCTTCCAGATCTTCACGTCTCCATTCGCTTTTCCCATAATGCCCCATCAATTTGCAATTAAAATTGGAATCACAGCTTTTGAAACCACCCAGACTTGGTAATGTCAGCCAGTCCCTCCCAAGCTGTTGATGGACCATGACAAGCAAGTATGATAAAATAATACAGCGACATCAAAGCAAGAGGGATCTAAGTGGGCTGGCCGGTAGGTCCCTAAAGTGTGCGACGTGTACCACCAGCTGAAAAGGAAAAATGTAGGTGGCCCATGGCCATGACCCATGATGCCACTTTATCACATCACCAGAAAATAATGATCTTTCCTTTTTCTTTCTATTCAAATCTTCCTATTACCCCATGGAGAGAGTCTCAGGTGCTAAAACATTGTTAATGCCTCTCTAATGGGCTCCATCCCCCATCCCTCTCCTCACCAGAAAGAACGAGACTGGGTCTCCGGCTCCAGCCGAGCGTGGCACAGACAACTCTACGGGCTGGAACTGAAGTGTGCTGTTTGGTTTCTACTGACTCTGTTTTTATGACAATTTTCTACTCAGGGCCAGTGGGGGATTCTCACATAGGTTGGTGACGTGAAGTTTCACGTTGAGGTGAATATGTTACAGCAAAAGTTATGAGTGAACTTTAAAGGTCATGTGACGTAAATGGAAGCTCTGTAGACACATCCCCAACTGTGAAGATGGTCTCCAAGTGACTGAAGGTCATGATGCGGTGTCAGATCTCAGAACCATGGTGACCCTATGCTTGAGGAGGCCAATAGACAAGGCTGGCCCCAGGCGTGACAGAGCCAGCTCTTCCATCCACGGTTCATGTATCCGGGGTCTCAGTACTGACCATGTAGAGGTCCCAAGGACCTCTCTGCCCATCACAGGTCTGCTTGGCTTGAAAGGGAACAGTGTCAACTCTGACACAACTGGTCCTCCTCAAGGGCAGCTGCCTCCTCGACTCCATCATGATCCCTCCCCCAGCCTCCTCTGCAGCCCCCATCCCAGTGTTTGTCATTCTGAAGGTGTCAACTCCTGGTGGAGGCTGAACAAAAATTCTCCCAGGCTGATCTCTAGGTCTACCCCTTGCCCATCCCTCTTAGCCTCTCCTTGCTAGCAAGATCCACTCTCCAAGCTAGACTTTTGTCTACACCCAACCACTGAGTTAGAGAGACAGGTACCTTTTGTGCAAGCCAGGTCATCTGTAAAGCATGGACCGCTGAGCTGCTCTACCCTATCCAGTTATGAAAGAAAAAAGAAGGATCAGAAGGCTGTAGAGTACTGAGCTGTTCTGAATGGCCCTGCGCACTGGGGGCCATGCCCAAGCTGCAATGGCAGTCTGGGGCAGGGGTGGCATCACAAACTCAAGATCCTCCAGGGACTCCAAGGACAACACACAAGAATGATAACAAGGGGTGCTGGGGATTGGAGGCTCCCTCCCTGGGGGCCAGTTCTAGAAGCACATGGGTTCCTCCAACCATAGGTCATCTTGGCTCTAGATTCTTCTCCTCCCTATTGGCCCAACTGATAAGACTCCAGTTTTCCTCCCCTTGAAAAGGTCCATGTTGTGCCTCTGTCTTCCAGGCATGCCCATCAGCTTAGTGACAGTCATACCTCTCCCGAGCACGATCCCGGAAGGGGGATCACAACAGGAATAAAATCTAACGTGTACTCACAACACTGAGTCACTACAACCACCTAGTCCCATCTTGCATAGGAGAAAGCCACGCTTAGAAAGGTGGCAACTCACCTCAGAGCTAATGCAGGCCATAGGCAGGACAGGCAAGCAGTGGTGCCTGTTTCTACGACCCAGCCTGTCCAAGTCATGAAAGGATGGTTAGTTACAGGTAACATCCAGCCCCAAAACATGCTCGGTTTGGTCCACAGCTATTCTACAGAACTTATGAATCAGTAAGACACAATTATAAATTGAATTTTGCTTTTCTTTTTTAAAGATGCCACATTTTAAGTTTTGTTCTAAAAAAGGAAAAACCTAGAAGATCTGGCAATAAATCTGTTGAGATTAACTAGTGGATGTCCCCTCTAAATGGGACAAGCACCCTCTCTGACTGGGACTGGTCTTGTCCTTTTTCTTTCCTGTCCCACAGCCAACGTCATTCACTCACGTGTGTGTGTGTCTACGGAGTTCCTGGAGGATGCCATTGTCACTCCAAACTGCTCCTCTGCAAGATGCAAGGTCTGGGCAGCTCAGTCACTGCCCCTGCTCACCATGCCATACTCATACCAGCTCAGAGCTCTCCGTGCTTTTTACACACTTCCCTGGGCATCAGCCACCCGGAGAGGGTAGAGGTGCTCAGGGGTGCATGGTGGAGAGATGACCTTGCTTGCACACTTGTCCTCTGAATGATGCCCAAATTTGAGTGCCTATCAAAATGGCTTTGACATAAATACTTCCCAGAGTCATTTATGCCCATTTCCCTTGCTTCATCCTCCGCAGGAAATAACTGAATCAAGTCAAGTTCTCTCTCTCCTGGAGAAATGACAGACAGGCAGACAGCGATCCAGTCAAGGGGCTCCAGGACTTCTGGTTTAGGGAGACGTCTGTGCTAGAAAGTACCAGACAGGAAGGGGGCCTCCAGTAGGGATTTTGCCACCACGGAGCTTTGCAATGACTTAACTCATTTTTCACGGAATTAATAATTCAGATCCCCCATGGTTTCAGCCAGAAGTGGCCATAAACTGCAGACAGTTTAACCAACCACTTCTGAAAATGGGGATTGATCCTGGGAAATGCTACCTCCACTTTCAGCCATCTCGCTTGAGCAAAATGAAAGCTGTTAGGTGATTTCATATCTTCATTAAAACCATCAAAGCAGAAACACTGCAAAGAGGCTGCCAAAGCAGAGAATATTTTCCCATGCTCTGGCAGCTCCGGGGAGGTCGGGGAGATTCAGATCCCCATTATCTTGCGGAAAGGCACTACAGTGTTCAGTTCTGTTTGAAGGGACCCACACATGCAAGCCCCCTCAATCTAGCAATGCCATCAAGGCTGCTCCCTCGTCATGCATGTTGATGAGGCTGGAATGAGAATGAGAAACTGGAGGACACATATACACCAAGTGGCATGTACCTACTCTGGGGCAGAGCAAAGCCAATTTAACCTTCAAAGGATCTCAAGACGTTACCTAAGAATGCTGCATTTGCAAAAAGGGCCTCAGAGATCCCTAGAAAGAGGGACAATGCCATCTCCTACCTATTTGGAGGAGACTCTGAAGCCTCCAAGCTACCACAGAACATGACTTTCCTGTCTTTGGTTAGTTCAAGGACAACTAGAGATAGACATCTGGCCAGGCAAGCCAGGGGCTGTTATAGGAAGAGTGTGAGGGTCAAGCCCCAGCCTGTCACTGGTCAGGGCCTGAAAGACAGCAAGCCATTAATGGAGGTAGTCGGCAGCAAGCAGCACCACCACCGCCCTCGTCCCACCTCGGCCTTCCTTGACACCCCACCCTCTCGCCTCGCCATGGCCAAATCCCTCAGCACATCCTGCATATGCACCTTCACACCGTATCTAGTGTCCAACACAGATGCCTTTGAGTAGGTGACATCTGAGCTGGAGCCTCCACAACGAGAAGCAGCCAGATCTAGGATACGGCAAATGCCAATGCACTAGAGCTGAGGCATCAGCTCCCCACAGTGCCTCTCTAAGCCATGCTGGGTGGGGACCCCTCCCCTGTGATCCCACAGGGCTGAAGCATTCTCCCTCTCTGCTAGTCTTGCTACTGGACTTGTGTGCCCTTCTACTCTTTAAGGGAGAGATCCTATTTCCCATCTTCACGTTTCCAGGGCTTAGCACTGGTATATAGTCTGTGTCTGGTATTTAGTCGGTGGTCAATAAATGTGCACAGGACTGAAATGAGAAGTGAAACTGTGGCATGAATGTACTTAGAAACAGCGTCTCTAGACGCCCCCTGCCCCCAACTTCAGCCACCCCCTTTGAATATCCTATCTGCCCCCTGAGACCCAAATAACACACTGCCTCGTCGTCCAGGAAGCCTTCCAAAACTCTCCCAGTTGGATTTCATCTCCTTTTTGTGCTGCTACAGCTCTGCCTGGATCTCTACATGGTATCTCTCACCATCTGATTTTCCATGAACATCTCATAACCGCATCAAACCATGAAACCCCGTGGCAGGAACCATACCCTACTTATCTCTAGGCCCTCAGCATCTAGCTCAATACAGACTAATAATGACAGGTAACCCTTGTTGGACACCTTCTGATGCCAGAAATCTGAGCACCTGTGCATGTTATCACTCATTCGATCCTCACAGCAAGCTACTGGGGTGAGGAAACAGGATTCATCCCAGTATGCAGATGGAACTGAGCCAGAGAAGCCGCTGGCTGGTGGACACACACCTGGCAGGGGCTGGAAGTGAGAGTCCAACCTGTTCATTCTGATTCCAGAGGTGAGTTTTTAGCCACTGCATGGAAACCACCTGCCTTGGTGCTTTTTGCCTCCTTAATCCCATTTTGAGGTCATCTCGCCCATGCCCTTTGAATCTGGGCTGTTCTCCCTTCTTCCAATGAGATGCTCCTTCTCATTCCCCCAGAGGAGCATGGCTCCCCCAAGAGCCAAGGCTGCAATGCCTTGCTCATCTCTCCACCAGCCTCAAGGTGGATGCGGGACTCCTTCACCCAGCTGTGAGAGCTGAGATCGGGGGTGGTGGGGGGCTGAGTTTGCAGGAAGCCAACCACCTCTTCATCAGTGTTGATGGCGATCTACCCACCTAAAGGCAAGCTCGGGGAGCCCTGACATCACAGACACCCTCTAAACTGCTGCTGCTGGATATCCAGGGACAGTATGTCCCAGGGACAATTCTCCCCTGTGGAGCTCCCTCTACGGAGCTGAGAAAGCAAAAGTGTCATCTTGTCCTGATACTAAGTTGGAGTCTCACATCATGCATCACAAAGTAGAAGAAGTAGAAGTAGAATTTGCATCCTGAAAATTTAAAAAGACAACTTGTCTTGCATAAGCCTCAAAAAAAAAAAAAAAAAAAAGGCTTGAGCCCAATTGCCCTAGGTTGCCATAAATTGTTGAGTCCCTAGTGGAAACAACTTATACGTCTGACTTTTGCAACACTGATGCCTTGCAGATGTGTATGTAACGACCCACATAGATCTGATCTGATAATCGTGGGGAAGAATGCGGTTTTTCCACCCATGGGAACAGTGAAAAAACCAATGGCAAGGTTTCGATTTGGTTTTATTTCCCCCTTTAAATACTGCTATACCCTTTATTCTGGGAAGCCTATTCTTCTGAAGGCTAGGCTCCCTTGTAAATACTGCAAGTCAAAATACTTCTCCGAAAGCTCTTATTTGTTCTAAGTTTTCCTCTGGCTGTCTCTTCCAATCATTAACACATCAAAGGAATCTGAAAGGGAGAAACCTCTCAGGATTTATTTAGGGTGGATTTCCTGCAAATTGTAGCAGTGTTTCCCCAGATGGATGTCGGCTGGATGGCTCATCTCGGTAATCTGGAGTACTCCACAGACCTGCTAAAGATCACTGGGTAGTTGTGAATTATTATTAAGTTATGAATTATTTATTAAGTATCATTGACTATTTCTCATGGTGAGAAAATTTGTTACCTTTTACATTTTGCTTCCACTCCTTCTATTCACCTACACCAAGGAAAAAGGAAAGTCTCATGCTGAAATTAAGATTTCTTTAACTGGCTCTTACTAGCATCCCCTAGTACCCTCTTTTAGAGGGCAAGCCACAGGCTTGGAACATCCTAGCCACCTGAGGAAGCAAACTTCAATTGCACTATTTATTCTTACGTTTCCCTTCTAATTGTGGCAGGTGAGGCTGGTTTCCCATGTAGGGTGGTTTTGAAATCAAGTTGTTTTTTTAAAAAACATGTGTTTTCACTCTACCTGCCTATCGTGTCTTAGGTTTACAAACACATTAGCACATCTCTAGAAGGACATGTGATGGCTCTGGGAAGAGGAACTGCACACACAGAAACAGGGGTGGGGAGGACGGAATAATTTTCATGGGACATCCTTTGTCACTTCTGAAGTTTACATTAAGTTTCCAAAATATTCACACTGAAGACAAAAATAAGCCCAGTTCTTTATGAAAAAGTTACACTCTTTAAATGTGCTAACTTAAACAAAAATATTAAGAATGTAATAGCAGAGGCCATGCCAGAGTTTGGGAAACATCACGAAGGTGGCATAAGGATGTCTGAAGCTTGGGAAACGCTGCTCTCAGAGGATGGTAGGGAGAGGTCCCTGGCTCCTACCCCGAGCGGATGCACTAGGTTTCTTCCTCAGGGGAGCTGGTGGCCATGGGCACTGAGCCTCTGATTCCAAAGCTTTGGGAAGACACTCCCAGTGGACTTGCGCCCAGGAAGCCACATGTCGCCCAAGCCCCAGGCAACCCGATCAGTAGCCCTGGCCCGTGTGCCTTGGAAGATGCTCAGTTATGCCCCCTTTCCCTCGGCCATTATCTTGCTGAGAAAGCCAACCCCCCCACCCTCCCTCCATGAACACAGCACTGGGCCAACAGCCCAGCTGTGTGGCTTGACAGGCAGCAATTACCTCTGAAATGCTAAGTTATTTCCACTCACTGGTGGCTTTACCCACCCCGTCAAGCTGCCCGTGGACTACAAAAGCACCACGGCCCATGCCTGCAGCCCATGAGGAGAACAAAGTGGCAGCAAAGGCTGGCCTACAGCAGCCTGGCACTGAGCCCGGCCCATGGTAGGCATTTGACAAATACACGGATTAACCTGTCCCGGGTTACCTCTGGAGGAGAGAGGGAGTCCCACAGGTTTAGATCGGGCTGCCACCTTTCCGACCCCTCCAACCTGACTACCCGCTCCCTCTGCTGCCAAGCCCTCTGGGCCTCCCCTCCAAGTCCTCCGGAGGTGAGGGGACCCTGATGGATAGAGAGCTGTGTGCTCCCACCTCCTCCCCACCCACTCTGTCACTCAGGCATTCAGGGCTGACTCACGGAGGTCTAAGCAAAGGGAAGAGAGTTGTTCTGCACTCTGATGCGGCAGATGTACGGGATCGTTAGCAAGCATGCAGGCAGTAGCACCTGTTGGGCACTGCCTCTGCCCTGAGCCTGTTAGGGATGCTCCGGATGCACCTCCAAATATCCAGGCGGTCCAGCAGCCCAAGAAGAACATGTCTGCTATGGCATCTTATTATCTCCTTTTGGGAAATCAGGCCACACTGTTTCTCATTTCAGGATGGACACTGGCAGGGAGATGGCATGGGTGACACAGATCTAAAATGGGTGCAGCTCCCTGAGCAATCAGAAGGGGCCCCTGGTGGCTGTAGAGACAGCAACCTGGGTGCTCCCTGCTGGGGCAGGGGATCTGCCACCTACTGTCGGGCTCTTTGGAAGATCCAAATGGGTCCCCACGGTAGAAGGCAGCTCTGGGGGACAGAGTTTCCACCCAACATGGAAGCATTACCTCACTGCATCTAAGATCCCATCAAATGTCAGGTACCCCCATTTCAGGGATGTTAAAAATGCAGGAAGAGAGGGGCTCTTAGAATCTTTGATAAATGATATTTTCACATCCCAAATAGCCTTAACAACGCGTGGCAGCTTGAAAAGCACTAGGGTTGTAGGGTCTTTTCCCCTTAAGTAGCCACATACCAGAGGCCTGGAGGATAGCATGTTCTAGGGTGAGCTCACCCACTGTCCCTGTAAGCTCTGGGGGTGGGGAGTGAAGCCAGCTCTTCAAAACATGTTTCTGAGCAATGACAGTTCAGCCTGCCCATCCTGAATGTTCCGAGGTGCCTGACAACCGTACACGTGCTAGAGCTAACTATTACATCTCCAGCGTGCTGCCAGGCTGACAGCAAGCGCACGAAGGACGGAGGATTTATGGACTCAATGATTTCATTTAATCAGCATATGTGACATCCTCCTGGACCAAGGCAGGAAAACTCCTCTTAAGACCTGTGTCTGCAGAGACGCTGTAATTGGGCGTGCAAGGGCACATGTGTGGGTGTGCACGCGCATGATTCTGTGCACACCTGACCGGCATGAAGCAGCCCATGTCAGGTGTTGCTCAGTTGGTTAAAGATGGCATAGACTTCTCCCTTTGGTCTTATTTCTTTTTTTTTTTTTTTAAAGTTTTTATTTATTTTTTAAATTTTTTTATTTATTTATGATAGTCACACACAGAGAGAGAGAGAGAGAGAGAGAGAGAGAGGCAGAGACATAGGCAGAGGGAGAAGCAGGCTCCATGCACCGGGAGCCTGACGTGGGATTCGATCCCGGGTCTCCAGGATCGCGCCCTGGGCCAAAGGCAGGCGCCAAACCGCTGCGCCACCCAGGGATCCCCTGGTCTTATTTCTTTCTAAAGTTTTGCTTTGCTATCAGAATTTGACTTCCTGATTGAAAGGGGCTGCAACCAGTGATAGACTGTATTCTTTGCTTTTGATTCCCTTTCTTACTGAGGCTGCTGTGTCCAGGGCACACGCTGTGTCTTCTCTGCCTCACACCCTCCCCACACCACCATCAATGCTGAACAAATAACCTGAGATGTGAAGCCTATAGTTTACAGAACAGGCTTATCTATCAAAATGTTGTCACCAGAGCACAGAGTCAACGATCATGTCTAAACTTGCCCATGGTGGCATTTCGATGCACTGAGAGAGGAGTCACGTCCTCCTCACACCCTGCCCTCACCCCTCTGCCATCCCCAAAAACTAGCAAAACGGAGAACACTTCCGATGAAACTGAGCACCTCCGCCCCCAAACTAAAAACTACTAGACAATGTACAGTTTGTATTTCTCTATGAAAAGTGAAGACCCCAAGTAATTCTGACTCACACCCAACCCTTGCTAAATGAGAACATCCCAACTATGATCTTAGATTGGGAGCGGCCTCTTCGCATATTGTCTTACTGGAGTTTCATGAAGGTTGTAAAGCAGGTCAGACATCAGTTCCATGTTAAAGGTGAGCAAACGGACACCCAGAAATGTGATGCCACTTTTTTACTGATGCTGAAGAAAGGAAGCAAGAGAGGGAGGGAGGAAAAGAAGACCAAAACCGAAAAAAGCAAATTGAAGCAGAGCTGAAATTACAACTCAAGATCAGGACCCTACCTAGTTGATCATGGAACTACTGTCCTGGGAACTAATTCCTCAGCCCCATCTGGTTAACAGCAGCCGAGGCAAAGCCCAGTAGTTCTAACACTACTAGTACTGACAGTGATCTAGAAGTGCTGGTAGAAGCAGCAGCCACAGTGGCAACAGTAGTAACACGGCTGCCCCATCTTTACATACTACAGACTTTTTTTTTTTTTTTTTTTTTTTTTTAAGATTCATTTGAGAGAGAGAACAAGAGATAAAGCGAGCAAGCACGCACACTGAGGGAGAAGCAGACTCCCCACTGAGCAGAGAGCCCCATGTGAGGCTCAATCCCAGGACCCTGAGATCACGATCTGACCCAAAGGCAGACACTTAACTTACTGAGCCACACAGACGCCCCTCTCACAGACTTTTCCAGGGCACTTTCCCACACAGTGTTTCATTCATTCTTCAAAACCACCTTCTGTGATGGTTGCTACAGGCCCTACTCTAGGAGGACCACAGTCTGCCAATCCCACAGCATCTGGACACCATCCCTGGTTCCCTCTTCAACCTACTGTGACTCTGCCGACCTGTCTAGACATCTAGTCGACCTCACCCTGCAGGCCCAGCTGCCATTTAGGGAGCTAAACTGGGAGAGGGCAACCAAGCCAGACACATGTAGGTGACAGAACTCAGAGAAACATCTAAGGGGAGGGATCCCAAAGCAGAGTGCTGAGCTCTCCTAGGGCGGCCAGAACTGGGCTGGTTCCTAGAAGGGGCTCAGGTGGAGACAAGGCAGGCACAGATTCCGGCTCCTGGTCTCTCCAGGTGGAAGCACTCCGTCTTCAGGCACTGTTTGTTTCCTCCTGGCTTCTCTCCATAGAAAGAAGGCTCTCCTTTGGGTTGAGGGTAACGTTGGATTTTTCTACTATCTCTCTGTTCTGGGGCCTCGGGACCCAGGAAGCTGTCCCCGGGGACTTGGCCATGGAGAGATTATAATGTGATCCACGGCCTGCTTGTCTGTCACTCTGAACTCCACCTCTGCAAAACAGTCTGCCACCATGGGTGCAAGGGCTCTTTGGCCATGCCTACCCAGCAGACGCTGGCACTATGGTGGCAAGCTGTGCAGAGCAACCACCAGCGCACTTGGCTGGAAACGCGCACACACACACGAGTGTGTGTATCTCTGTGGGATACAGCATGCCATTGACTTCTGGCTCACAACTTGCTCTGTGACCCCATTTAAGATGCTGTTTTGGGGCTACAGTTTTCACATCTGTGAAATGACACAGGCAGTGGGCAGAAAGAGGAGCATCCTATCACCTGCTGTCCAAACTCACAGAATTTGGGGATAAAGTGAGAACATGGGTTTTAAAGGATCACAAGAATCCCTGTCACTCCTGCAACGAATGCCTATTTCTTGAGTAGTAATAAAGGATAAAGCACATACAGAGAAATGTTCTGGAAAGTGTGGAAACAGCCTCCTAATGAGGCAGTACGACCTTAAGTAGAAATGGCAATCCACAACCTAACCCCTGGGCTCTGAGAGTGTGGGTCTGCGACGGAGAGAAGCACAAACCACACAGCCCTTTCTTGAGCTGTAGGCTCCCAGCCCTCCCGGGGAAGTGGTAAGATGGGGCAATCTGGTGCCAGACCTCTGGGCTAATCGTTCTAGAGACACAAAGGGTGATAGGGAGGGTAAACTCAGACCCTGGGAGGTAGGGTGGAGGGGGGAGAGAGAGAGAAGTGGAGCTGTCAGTGTGCTTGATGTTAAATAAAACCTACCAAGATTCAGCTGAGAATTTTAGCAGAATCCAAATGTGCTATAAAAGAAAAAAAAAAAAAAGGCATGGCTCCCATCTCTAAGGTTCACAGCTAAGCTGGCTTAGAATCACACATGCCAAGGTTAAAAATAAAAAGCAGCCATCCCTGAATGACACAGGCTCTGCAAAGGAAGCCTGGGGTAAGTTGTTTGCTGGTGGACCCAGGAGAGAGGAGGGCAGACGCTGGGTGTGGGGTATGGGGTTTACTGGAGGACACAATACCTAAAAGCTCAGAATTTTGCTATTTTGCACTTAAAAGGTACTTCGTACTGGCAAAGGGTTTCACAATAATCTTTCAGATTTTCCATCGAGGAAAGCCTGCTGTGCATTACCATGCTGACCATGGCTGACCCACACAGGGTTCTGCTGCCCCATGCGTTTGCCTCCCTCTCCCTAGGGTCTGGCTCTGACGCGGTCCTCGAACGCCCCGTACACCCAGACGGGATGCCTGTGAGTCACAGCTCGGGAGGCACCGGACCTACCGTTCTGTGTCACCCTATTCCATTCAGCCAACATAACGGTGCCAGGGCCACCAACAGGCTGGGTGTCTCCTGCTGGGCTCTACCGGAGACACAGTGTGTGTCTGCCTCCTAGGGACAGTGCGTGTCCCGTCCTTTGCCCCCACAACCATGAGTATTGCAGGTCAGGGCTAAGTGGCCCTGTTGTCCCCTTGGAAATCCAAGGGCCCCTTATTGTGAGCCCAGAGCGGTCCCTTCTTCTAATGAAGTTTTCATTTGTCCAATATGCTTACGACTTCTACTAACAGGTAGTAGCAAAAATCAGCTGTAGTTACTGTGTCAGCTACCATGTTACTCCTCCCCAGTTCCAGTACTATGCAGACATTTCTAGAAGGTCTTCAAGGGGTCAGGTAAATGATGGGAATTCTGGGACCCACGTGTTATGGGGAGCACATACATTATTTCACTCTGGGGGATGCCCTGACTCAGCCCACATTTGGGCCAATCCTGCACCACACTGGGTCTAGGAGGCAGATGGGCATTGAATAGCAGAGGCTGTCACCTTCCAGAAGCTTCAGGCTATCCCCCTTCAGACACCACCAGCCTGGGGGCCTCTCATCCCTGTCAGTGCAGTGGAGGAGTGAACAGTCTATGATTGGCTGTCCCTAGGACCCAGGCCAGCCCTTATGTGAGGCGCCGGCTGTATCCCAAATTCCATATCCTGCCTGCTGGTTTAGAAGCACCACCTAGTGCAGGTGTCTTTTTTACACTTTGAAGGCACTTTAGGAAGACCTTGGAAGGTTTTCCTGCCCATTGTGATGGATCTCGAAGAGTTTCAGGCATTTGCTCAAGCTAAGTGACAGAGGACTCAAATCCAGGGTTCCTTTCCACCACCCAAGACCACTAACTCAGAGTCAGAGCGACTGGGGGGGGGGGGGGCAGGGAGAGGTGGGTCTCAGCTCACGCAGAGCAGCAAATACCTGGAGCTGGGAATGACCCTCCAGAAGGGACCACCTTCATCCCCACACCTCTCTGGCCCGAGACCTCACCCAGGCGCGCGCCCTGCCGCAAGGGGGCCCTATTCCAAGCTTCCCTTCTCAGGGTCCCTCAGATGCCTGGAAAGATCAGCGAAGGTCAGGGGAGCGCCCCCCTGGCCCCCGGCACCCTGCTCCACCCCGGAGGCTGGACAAGGAGGCAGCCCACCGGCTCGCCCGGAGGTTTGGCTAGAGACACCCCTTGCGTTCCGGCGCCTCCAGATACAGCTGCCCTTTGCAGTTCTAGAAAGCGCGTGGCCGTCTACACCATCCCTGGGAAGTTCAGCGGATTTACTCCGTGGAGTCCCCCCCACGTGTCAGCCTGGACCCACACAACGAGCAGGATTAAGGGGGAGAGAAGACGCGGGAGGCGGCCCTAAGGATGCACGCGACGGGGGAGGGGGGCGCGGCGCGCGGCGCGCGGGAGGGGGCGCCCCCTCCTTACCTGTACCAGTCCAGCCCGCGGCCGTAGTTCCTGTCGAAGAAGTGGGGCTCGGTGCCCAAGGCCCGCACGTCCGGGTGCACGCGGATGAACTCCAGCACGGCCCGCGTGCCCCCCTTCTTCACGCCCACGATGAGGGCTTGGGGCAGCCGCTTGGTGCCCAGCCTGGCCGAGCCCGAGTGGTTGGCAGCCGGCAGGCGGGCGGCGGGCGCGCTGGGCGTGGGCCCCGGGGGATCGCAGGGGCGGGACTTCGGGAGAAGTTTCTGGCCGCCCGCGCCGGCCCCGCGCAGGCAGCGAGGCGCGCCCAGGAGGCGGCTCCGGCCCAGGTCGTCGCAGCAGCACAGGAGGCTGTAGCACAGGTAAGTGCAGGAGAGCGAGAGCGTGAAGGCGAAGAGCAGCCTGCGCGCCCTCCGCGGCTGAGCTGGCCCCGCGCGGCCCAGGACCCTATAGGCCATGGCTCCATGGGCCCGCGCCGGGGGTCATGGTTTCCGGGGGGCGCCGGCGGCGGAGCTGCTGGGGCCCTGCGGCCGCCTAGGGGGCAGGCGCGGCGCGGGCCCGGCTCCGGCCCCGCGGGGCGGGCGTGGGGGGCGCCGTCTTCTCCGGGCGCTGCCGGCCGGGGCGCGCACCATGCCCGGGGACCCCGGGCTCGGCGGCTCCTCGGGGCGCGGGCGGCTGCGCGCCCCGCATCTCCCCGTCCCGGGCCGCGGGGCTCCGGGCGGCGCTGCTCGGGTCTCACGTGCGCCGGCTCCGGAGCGCGCCCGAAGCCCGAAGCCCCATGCCCGGTCCCCGGAGCGCGGCGCCCCGAACGCTCGGTGGCGGCGCGGGCAGGCGGGCGGGCGGGCGGACCGGACGGTGGCGCTGGCGCTGGCGCTGGCGCGGGCCCCGCTCGGGCTCCTAGAGAAATGCCGAGCCGCGCGCGCTGCCGGCTCTATTTAAGGAGTCGCCTGACGTCAGCCGCGCGGGTCCCCCGAGCCGGCGCCCCGCCCTGGGACCTGGCCCGCCCCCTGCGCCCCCACTCCCCAGCCCCTCCCAGGGACGCGCCAGTCCGCGCGCTCCCCGCGCAGGCCGCTCCGTGACGAGCCGCCGCCGGCCGGGGCTGCCCAGGCATTGACGCCTGCCTCCCCACCACCCCCAGGGCTGGGAACCCCGGGCCGGCTTGCGCCAACACCCAGACCCGGGCGCAGACGCAAGCGCTCTGCACTGACCCACGCGCACGCACACACACACACACACACACACACAGGTGCACACGTACCCTGACCAGGACACACCCCCTCACCCCACATGGGCGTGGAAACACTGCCAGGGACGCTCCCCTGTCCCCCTCATCTCCACCTCACCAGGCACACGCAGCCCGGAATCGGACATCGTGCCGTGTGCGCACACACGCGCGGGACTGGGACACACGCGCTAGACGGGGATGGGTGGAGGAGCCGAGCGTGAGTGAGATTCCGTGACTATTCGCGGAGCTCCCTAGCCCCCCGCGCGCTGACTCATACCCAGGCGGCTCGCTGTGTCTCGCACCCACGAAGCGTGCGCCCCCCACCCCGCTGTCACCCCACCGTTCCCGGGACGCGGCGGGAGAGTGAGCCCCAAGGGAGCGGACTCGCGCGGCTGGTTCCCCTCTCAACGGCCGCCCCCTAGCGGCGGGCCGCTCCCCGGGGTCCAGGGTGCTGCAGACTTCCCCAGGGGCGCGAGCGGGAGCAGAGGGGGACGACTTATCCAGGAGTAGCTCCACGCCCAATGATTCCCCAGTAACCGCCCACAGTGACCATGCCCAGAACAGGCATGTGTGACCAACGCCAGTGCTGCCCTGAGTGGCCACACTGGTGGATCAGAACAGACCTACGTGACCGTGGCCAAGAACGCAGCTCATTTGTCGCCCCACAGCGGAGCCAAATCCCTGTGCCCAGATGTTCAGCAAGTGCTACCCCCACAGACTGTCTGAGGGACCACCATCCCCTCTGCCGTCCCCCCACCCCCCAAACTAAACATCCTTCTTCAGGGAATAACCTGATCAGGCTCTGTGGACCTTAGCCCAAGTCAGGGAGTATTTTGTCCCCCAACCAGGCCCATCCTAGAATCTACCACAGATCATAACTACCAACTTTGTTTCGAGCCCTCCGCACATTAACTCAATTATTTCAACCATAGCCTATGAGTTTGCTACCATTACCCCCACATCACCTCGCTTCCTTAATTCTCATAGAAGCTAACACTTATTGAGTGCTTGTTTGGTGCCAGTCCTGTGCCTATCACTTGCCATGCACTCCCACCTTATTCTTTGGAGATACGTACTCCTTTATGATCCCTGATTTACAGAGTGAGAGTAAGGCTTAATGAACATGTGTTCATTAATTAATTAATTAATCAATCGGTAATCAACAGGGCTGGGGTTAACCCGACTCCAGGATTCAAGCTCTTAATGACAATGCTTTGCAATTCCCTCTCTTCCTTTGATCATTCCTGACAGCACTCCAGCCTAGGCTCCTCTCCCAGGTGTGAACTAACACATCTATACTCATTACTTCTAAAATCTGACATCTGGAACCAATGAGGACTTCCAGGTGTAGGTTGAAAAGTCCACCAGGATGCTCACCTCCCTTCTGTAAACTCTGCCTTTAGTAATGCTGCCTCCGACTCCATCATCTTTTTCTTGTAGCTACATCACACCGCTGACATCTCAAGCTCACAGCCAAGTAACATCTCTGAGTGTCCCTTATAAGTGCAGCCAATTAAGGCATAGCTACCCCATACTGTGCTTGTAACAGTGGGCTTTTTGGACCCAACATGTGACGTAGGTCCTTACACATCTGACCTGATTAAATTTTATCTGGTCTCATCAGTTGCTGCTCCAGTTTTTAACAAGTGTCTACTTGAATCTTGAATCGCAATGCAGCTTTCATTTATTCAAAAAGAAAACATAGGAAGATTGAATTCCAGCAGCTTGACCCTTGATTCCAGGTGTACCTTGGGCAAATGGGTTGACCTTTCTGAGCCTCGGTCTTCTCAGCTGTAAAATGGGGAGGTAGGATTAGCTACAGAAACCTCCTGAGGTTTCGATGTTGTACGAATCTATGGCTACATTATTCAAGGCATGAGCCACTCTGTTGGCATTATGTCATCTCCGCATTTGATTACAGTTTAATTAATTCTCCATTCACATTTTTAATAATAAGGTCAAAACAAATATGTTGGAAGGAGCTCTAATGACCCTTGGCAGTTTTTCACATTGTGAACCTGTTATTTCTGCACTTCACTGCTAGAATTACAAGGTTTAATGTGGATTAATCCACTCTGACAAGAACTTTTTCCTAGCCAAAAAAAAAAAAAAAAAAAAAAAAGAATGTAATTCTTTCTCATTACTCTCTACTTGGCTCAATTTAAAAATTATTTTTATCTTTGAATTCGTAAGCTGTGAAATGCCTGGGTATTCCAGACCATCAGAGCCAGGCAGATTTGCCTCTTCAAATTTCTAACCAGAGTAGTGACCGTGATTTGGATAGAGTTTTTCTGGAGTTAGACAGTGGACGTGCCTGCTCATCATCCCCCACCTCTCTCTCTCTCTCTCTCTCTCTCTCTCTCTCTCTCTTTTTTTCCAGAAGTACCGCGGTTCTCCTTTGAGAGCATGAGGAAGGATAATGCACAGACGAGAACTGGAATCCTTCAAATTCAGACACTGTCCTAAGATCCGGCTACTTTTCTCCATCTTCTCTATTTCTCTTTGGACCTTGTTTATTTTCTTCACATTCCTGCCTTTTTACTGCCTTTACTTATAAACCAGGACAGAGGGACGCCTAGGTGGCTCAGTGGTTAAGTGTCTGCCTTTGTCTCAGGTTGTGATCCCTGGGTCCCAGGATTGAGTCCCACACTGGGCTCCCCATAGGGAGCCTGCTTCTCCCTCTGCCTATGTCTCTGCCTCTCTCTCTGTGTCTCTCATGAATAAATAAATAAAATCGTTAAAAATAAATAAATAAATAAACCAGGAAGGGCTACTGAGTCGCAAGCCAAAGAAGCTGATTTTGGCTAATGGAAGCAAAAAGGATTTGGAATAGCTCACACAGAAAAAGAACTTAGTGGTCACTCACAGAATTAGGAAGGCGGGGGAACTGGGCCCATAGACAGAATAGCAACCACAGGACACAGATCCTTCTCTTGCCTTCATTTTTGAGTCTTCTTTTGTTCTTTTGCACCAGCATTCTCCTGAATCTTCCTTTCCACTCTTACACCTTGCATTTAAGACTTCGAATTTGAAATTACAAAACAAGGAAATTTTCTTTCCTAGAAGTCTTTGGACCCAATCAAGCCGTATTATTCAGTTGTATTTCGGGATAAGTTTCCATTCTGTTCCCCCCCAAGAGCCAAGTTTTGTAAAATGTGAGAAAATGTTAGAACAAGGGTGGTTCCTAAGAGGCAAAGGACCATGAAATGGATTCACATGGGCTTGCAGGTTGTGTGAGGTGCGGAGTTCACATCTGATCTGGAGGGTGGGCGTGAATAGTTTCCCTTCAGGAACAGATGAGAGTGAGGATGAGAGGTTTTCCACGTGCTCTATTCTCTGGCTAAAATCAGGGGGTGAAAGTTCAAGGGACCAGATGCTGCCTGTAGAAGGGGATCAACTCTGGAAGGCCAGGAATGGTGGTTGATTTTAAGTACTTTGTAAGTTTCCAAACCTTCTGTGGTCTCCATGTTGGTTTACTTGTGCTGTTGGCAGTAATCATTATCATCATCATCATCATCATCATCATAGGCACGATGTATTGAGCACCAGACACTGGGCTAGGCATTCATTTAGATGCAGTACTTAATTTAATCCTCGCAAAAAAACAGTAAGATAGGGCTTGTTACCATCCCTATCTTACAAATACGGAAACCATCACATGGTTGGTTTTTCCATGTTCTCTCAGCTGCTGCAGGCTCAAGAGTGTGGAAACCAGTGCAAAAGAAAAGCATGGGTGGGGCGCCTGGGTGGCTTGGTCGGTTAAGCATCTGACTCTTGATTTTGGCTCAGGTCATGATCTCAGGGTCATGAGATCCAGCCCTGAGTCAGGCTCTGTGCTCAGCTGGGAGTGTGCTTGAGGTTCCCTCTCTCCTTCTCCCTCTTCCCCTCCTGCTAGGCACACAGGCTCTCCCCTCTTAAATAAATCTTTTTAAAAAAATCATGAATGGGGAGACTGATGATCAGCTTCACCCATGGCCTTCCCTGGGGTCAGAACTGTTACATGCCCCCACCTCCCATCCTGCGTTCTGTAACCCACACGATCTTCTGCTCATCTTATCTTACCATCTTGGCTTCTTAATGTGACTGTAAATGCCTCAGGGGCCAAGGACTAAACAGCTAGTTCCAAATCAGCCTGGTACTTAGAATCTGGGCTGCATATTCATGTTGGGACTCGCTTGGATTCTTCATCTCCTTTCTCCTCCTTGATGGACCACTGAACCACTAACTATTGCCCTGTTACAGCTTCCAAGAAAGAATTAATATTTCATTTCAAAATTTATCCAAAGTGGATTATTTGTAATGTTGGGGAAGATACTAACCTGTTCACTTGTACAATAATGTGGTAGAGCTGACCCAGAGTACCTGGTGACACTCCCTCTCGTCTCCTTGTCTTTAACCAAATGGAGGCAGATGAGAATGTCACTATTGGTAATCCCCAATTTATTCATTTCTGAAATACATATCTTAGTGGTATAAGAAGAGTATTTTTTTAAAAAAAGAGTACCTAGCTACAGAGGACAACTTAGAGACATATATCTGTTGGCTTGTATTGAGTTTTGTTTCCCTTCAACATTATTATTATAGACTATATTATCCTGAATATAGAAACAAGTGAAAATCCTGAGAAGCAAAAAAAAAGGCCCTAAATTATAATACTCAGAAATAATGATCACTAATGTTTTTTACATACTTCCAAATTATACATGTGTTTGTTAATTTGAGTCAGCTCTTATCTACCCTTTTGTAAAATGCTTTTTTACTTGACAATATTGTGAATTTATATCATTAAATACAGACCTAGGTAGGTCTAGTACTTTCAGAAAGAGAAAATAGCTTGCTTGCTTTCTGAGAATGGGGTAAGCTTGCAGCTACTATGAATGGAGAGAACCTAACATGCATGTGAACTAACTCAATATGTAAGTAAGCAGAGTGAAAGGGAAAGCCTGAGTCCCAGTAATAGTGTTTGACTGCCTGGATCCAGCTTTGCCTGAAGCTGTCTCTTCATAGTGGTTAGGAGTACAGTGTCTGAAAGCAGGCTGCCTGAGTTCAAATCCTGGCTCTGTGACTGAGATTAAACAAGATTATAAATGTAATGCGCTTAGAACAGAGCCTTGCTAACAGTAAGCCCTCAGTAAACATTAGCCATTATTATACCGCAGACTTTGTGATTACATCCATCCATAAATTCTTTTTTATTTAGTTATTTTGATTCATAGAGATACGTACTTTTCAACTAGGTCTGCATCTTTCAACCTACTTAAAATTTTTTTTATCAACCATTCAGACTATGCTCAGCAGAGTTGCTTAAGATTCTCTCTCTCCTTCTGCTCCTCCATACCCCACCATGCTCTCCCTCTCTCTCAAATAAATCTTTTTTAAAAAAATTATCAACAATAAAATAAAATCAACCTGTGTTCTCAGTAATTACCTAAGACCCTTCCTGTTTTGGATCCAACTTACCATCCTGATTCTTTAAATGCTTTTAGGGAAGTAACCACATATCCACTCTGGACCTAGCTCACAGCAAGTGTTCAGTAAATGCTTGTTAGATAAATAGGCAATATCCCCGAAGACCCCTTTACCTGAAGGACAACAATTTTAGCCTGAGGACCTCGCACAACTTCTCTTAAAGGACTGAATTTTCTGTTCATTGATCACCCCCTCATGGCCCCTCTGCACAGATAAACATGATACTTAGTCACTTTTTGCTTATACCATCTATTCCTTTGACCCTCTCTCACTGTGCTAAATTTTCTGGTTAGAATCAACTCTCTACCCACTCAGAGCCCAGTGCCTGCACCCACACAGCTGAACACAGCAAATGCACAAGCATGATGACTAGTCTCACTTAAAATTCATCATTTCTAATCTCAAGTGGACCCTTCACATTTCCTGGCAATCATGCTGCAATTTCCCTCGTCCATTCATTCTGAGTCCTCCTATATAACTGTTTGGTTCCTTCTCTCCTCTTCTCAAACCTCAAATAGCTCCTCCCCATCCTGATTATCTGATGGCCTTGCTTCCTCCATACTTCACTGGCTAATAGAAGCAACTGGAAGAGAGCTTTTACTGCCACCTCTACCCACCTCCCTAGCTATGTTCATATACTTTATTTTCTCTCTCAGGAACAGGAGTTCACAGTGCCTGTTTCTTGATCAGGCCAGCTCCTCCGTTTGTGTGCTAGATCCAGGGTGCGTCCGTCTGCTCAAGGACAGGGCTCCAGCAAGCCTTCCTTTCTTCTCCCTCATTTTCAGTGTCCCCTCTCCACTGGGTCCTTTTCATCAGCATATCAACGAAATGATCTCTCTCCCATCTTAAAAAGAAGAGAGGGAAGCAACCCTGTCTTGACCTCACGTCTCCAACTGGAACACCATTTATATCCCTCTCTGTAGCTCAGCTCCTCAAGAGTGGGCTCTACTCATTGACTCCCCCCTCTCTCCATCCCCTCACTCTGAGCTCATCCCAGTCAGGCTGATGCTCCCACCTCTCTTCTAAGCTGTTCTTCTTGAGGTCGCCAGTGACATCCATAGTGCGAAACTCAAGCCAGCCCTTCATCTTAGTGGGCCCTGAGTTACGCACAGCATTTGGCACAGCCAACACCCTTTTCTTCCTGAAACTCTTTGTCCACCAGGATTGGAAGATGCTGCATTCTTGTGGTGTTTTTCTCACTTCTGCTTCTCCTGGGTTTCTCCTGATGGCTTCTTTTTACCTTCATGACCTCTCACTTGGAGTACCCCAGGGATCAGTCCTTGAACATGATCTCTTTACTGTCAACCCTCCTTTAGTGACATCATTGGTCCCGTGGTGTCATATATACCCCGTGTATACTACTGCATCTCAAACTGATAGCTCCTTTCCCTGGAATGGCTACTGAGACACCTCTGCCTGGAGGGCAAACAGGCATCTCCACCTACACATGTCACACACCAAACTCTATTTCCATAAAACCTGCTGTCATTATCATCTAAATAAATGAGTGCTCTGTGTTGGAGACATTCGTTCTTTCAGAATTCCTCTGTCACACGGACTGTACTGCCTACAATACCACTGCATCTAAAGGAATGAAAGTATTCATCTACAAGGACAAAGGAAGTGAGGACACAACAGCTAATGAGGAATTAGAATAAAAACCTGGAAGTGCTACCTGGCACTGCAGAGATGAGAGAGTTGAAGTGAACTTAGGAACTGGAACCAGTGCCCAAGAGGATCGTCAAAAAAGCTCAGTACTAGGAGGCATCAGGTGCTGCAGAAAGTGGGGGATGAGGTGCTGGGCTGGGCAGCTGGCATCCTGGATGCTGAGTGCCATCCCACTCTGGGAACGTGTGCAGCCCACACTGGAGTCACTTGTTCTATAGAAGACCTGACTCAGATGAGCTCCAGGTGGGGAGATCTCAAACAGAGTGGAGAAGGAGAATGGTACTGGTATGAACTGGGGGGTATTTACTCCTGGGTCCCCTGCCAGAGTCTCCTGATTTTTTTTCTCACTTTGGAATGAGGCCACTTCTGAGACTCCTCATTGCTTGAGAATAGTGGGAGGGGGAGGGGGCAGGGACAGAGTTGAGGAGAATGATTTGGGCAGTTGGCAGTTTTATTTTGGGTTTACAGTCTCCAAACAATTCATACCAGGTTGATAATTCTTTAGCTCCCGGGGTGGATCCTCCCTCTGGATGAGCTGAGAAGCCACAGAGGGCTTTCAACAGAAGGATCCCTCTCATTGAGACTTTAGGAAGACCAGGTGGAGGCTATGTTGAGCAGTGGCTGGTCAGGAAAAGAGAGAACACTCTAGGTATTTCAAACAGAAATTATTTAATACAGGGGATTGGTTCTAAACATGCTGGAAGGGGGGATCCCTGGGTGGCTCAGCAGTTTAGTGCCTGCCTTCGGCCCAGGGCGTAATCCTGGAGTCCCAGGATCGAGTCCCGCATTGGGATCCCTGCATGGAGCCTGCTTCTCCCTCTGCCTGTGTCTCCGCCTCTCTCTCTCTCTCTCTCTCTCTCTCTCTCTGTCTCTGTGTGTGTGTGTGTGTGTGTGTGTGTCTGTCTCTTGTGAATAAATAAATAAAATCTTAAAATAAAAATAAATGTGCTGGAAGGGTGGGTGGCGCAAAAAAGGAAGGATGGAGTTACTGAGAAATTAGTAAGTGCAGGAGCCACTCCCACCCAGGCTGGGGAAACAAAAGGGAAAATGCCAACTTTCCTGAATTTATTTTTGTATATAATCTGAGGTAGCACTCTGATGTTTTCCAATTAGATAGGCAAATGTCTGAAATTAATTACTGAATAGTTCTTTCATCCCTTGTAGATATAAAATACTATGTTTCCCGTGGCAGCTGGGTGGTTCAGTCGGTTGAGTGTCCGACTCTTGATTTCAGCTCAGGGTCATGAGATCAAACTCCACATTAGGCTTGGTGCACAGTGAGGAGTCTGCTGGAGATTATCTCCCTCTCTCTCTGCTCCTCTCCCTCCTCACATGCTCTCTGTCTCTCTCCCTCTCTCTCTTAAATAAATAAAATCTTTTTAAAAATACTATGTTTCCCTTGTGTGGACTCTCTTTTTGGTTCCATATATCTATTTGTCAATATTTGCAAACAATACTGTCCTAATATGCATTAAAATGCTATTCAAGCAGGAATCAAAGAATAGAATGCTTTTGAAAATAAAAATAAGAATGATACACAGTTGACCCCGGAACAATACAAGGAGCTAGGGGTACCAATCCCTCATGTAGTAAAAATCTATGTATAACTTTGGACTCTCCCCAGAACTTAACAACTAATAACCTACTGTTGACTGCAAGCCTTTCCAATAATATAGTAGATGAACAGATATTTTATATGTTATATGTATTCTATACTGTATTCTTATAATAAAGTAAGCCAGAGAAAAGAAAATGATATTAAGACCATAAGGAAGACAATATACATTCACAGTACTGGACTTTTTTCATTAAAAAAAAAATCCACCTGTAAGTGGACCCGCATACTTCAAACTCATGTTATTCAAGGTCAACTGTACTTTTTTGGAAGATCTTAAAGTAAATGATAAAGTGGCAGTATTAAAACTGTGGTATTAGTTCAAGACAGTTCAGATAGAACGAGCAGTAGGGCAAAAGAGAAAACTCACAACCGGGCACTTGTGTTCAGCATGTGATGGAATTGCCATTTTGGTGTTGAAATTAGGGCAGTTTCTTTGCCAAAGAAATTCCAGGTGAATCAGAGTATTTAATGTTGGAAAGTAGGACATAAAGTAATTACCAGAACAATTTAAAATAAAACTTGATATACCTAAAAGTAGTGAAAGTTACCGCAGAGGATGAGACTGGGAAATTTAGCTACATACACAATTTCCACTTACATGCCTAAAAGTGTCAAATAAAATTAAATGCACCAAGAAAAACATTGGTCATATATATGACATACAAGCCCTACCGTAATACATATTAATATATCATCTATTATTAACATCGTATATAAAGAGTCTTTAAAAATCAGTAAAAAATGAACACTGCAATGGAAACACAATCAAAGCCCATGAATAGCCACTTCAGAAAAGAAATACAAGTGACCCATATACAAATGGAACTAATGAACATTAAAGAAGTACAAAATAAAATATTAGAGTTAATTACCAACCAAGATGACCAATAATCTGAATTATTGAAACTTTAGGAAGTATCCATCCATACCTTTGTAATCAGAGTAGGAATTTATCCCAAGGAAACAGATTATGGATACATACAGAGGTTTGCACATAAGGTGATTGGGTCATTAGTTTTTTTATTAATATAAAATTAGAAGCAATCTGAAAACTGCACTCGTTAGTTTTTGCTTAAATAAATCACGGTCTCTTGCTCTCTCAGTGCCAATCCTATCTCCACCCCAATTCAGAGTGTACTAGGATGGGGTAGGAGGTCACAGATGACAGAAGGAGCAAGATTGGCATCCCCCATGTGTGTCTGAACTTGGCCCCTGAATGATCTAGCCTGTTGGCTCTCAGCCCGGCTGCACATGAGAATCACCTGGGGTGTTTTTTAAAAAATTGCTTATATTCAGCCCCACTGACTGGTCCTGGGTGAGGTCTAGGCCTGGTATTATTTTTAAAGCTCCCTAGGTGATTCTAGTGTGCAGCCAGGGTCAAGAACCATTGCTAACCAGCACTCCCTTTAAGTTGATTAATTACATAGGCTATTGACCAAAGCTGGAACTAAACAGTTTCCAGAAGCCCCAGGGAAGCCAAACCATTGCTTGAGCCTGGCCGATCGCAAGTGGGCAGCGGCCAACCTCATGCCCCAAGAGACTGGCCTCCCCGGCCTTGCTACAGCCTGGCCAGCCAAGTGTCTGTGAGATTTAAAACCAAAGAGGTCACGGGTGACCTTGACAAGCACACTTACTGGCGAGGGATTCTTGACTGTTCTGTGACAAACTGCCATAACAAAGCTACACACCAGTTCTTGTTTCCATTTTTAGCCTCTTTATTACCTCCATCTGTTGGTGGAGATGCGGCGGCAAACACACGGAGTGTGAGCTGCAGCGTTATCTGGTATCATATAAATAAGGACCGCCAAACTCCTACAGCCTCCCACTAAGGGTGGGGGCTAATGCTTGCTCTGTGGGTCCCTCCTTCTGTCCCTTCCCCTCCACCTCTATAACATGTTTGCTGTTTACACTCCATTTCACACAAACAACTTTCTAGCACTTCCTTGCTTATCCAGTGATGGCCTGAGGCTTAGCCGCAGACCTTGAAAATGCTTATTTTCATCAGTGACTGCCTTTTCCCTAATCCCTCCCCCAGCCCTATCTCTGCCTCCAGACCGACCCTAACCTCTGTCTCATGATACTGGGAGCTCCAAGGACCATCACTCCTTTCAGATCATTTATTAACATACAGAGGAGGTGAGGTCTAGAATCCCTCCCCCTTTTAAGTACACGATGAGTGAATAAAAGGGAAGGGGGAGAGGTGTGGATCGTATTTATTGGAGTTCTTTAATTTTCTGTGTCCTGTCCACTGTGTTCAGATTCCTTAGAGACCGCAGGGAATTGAGCATATTCCAGGGCAGTGTGCCTTGAATTTCAGTCATTGACACGGCACCTCCTTGACTTCTGCACTACCTGTGTACCAACAACAGGATTACTTCTAGAACATTTCTTTATGTCATTCCTCTTTTTATACTTAGATATTTTTTAAATGAGCCTGAGTAGTATTTCCTAGTGTCGATGTCTCCATTTCTTTAATCATTCACCCATTGAAGGACCTTTGGGGTTTCCAATTTTGCCAATTGCAAGTAGAGCTGCTGTGAACTTTTCATGTGTGGATTTTTACGTGGACATACGTTTTCACTTCTCTGGGATAAATGCCCAAGAGCTGAATTTCCAGATCCAATGGTGCTTGTGTCTTGACTTTCTAAGACACCGCCAAACTGGTTTCCAGACTAGCCAGCCATACTGCCTTATGCTATGTGAGCGATCCAGTTTCTCTGCATCCTTTCCAGCATTTGGTGGTGTTAGTATTTTTTACTTTAGCCATTCTGCTCCATGCCTTGTGGTCCTTTGTGGGTTTTTTCTTATGTCTCCCTGATAGCTCATCACGGTGAACATCTTTCCATGGGCTTGTTTTCCCATCTGCATATCCTATTGGGGGAAAAGTCTTTCTTTTCATGTCTTTTGCTCATCCTCTAGTTTTTCGTTTGTTTACTGCTGAGTCTTGAGAATTCCTTCTATTTTCTAAATACTAGTGTTTGTTGGGTATGTACCTGGTGGTTTGCACACCTTGCTGCCTGAGCACCGCCCCCCCCCCAACCCTTCCACACGCCGTCCCCAATCTGCAGCTTGTATTTTCATCCTTTTCACCATTCCTTTGCAACACAGAAGTTCTTAATTCAATGAGTTCAAATTCTATCCTTTACTTTACAGATTGTAAAATGCTTTTGGTGTCTAGAGCTCTTTGGCTCTAGATCTGGAAGGTTTTTCTCTCAAGCTTGATTTTTTTTTCCCCAAGTCTTATAGGTTTACATTTTATATTTTATGTTGAAGATCTGCTTTCAATTAATTTTTGTTTATAACACGAGGCTTTAGGTCAAGGTTCAGATTTTCCCTAGATTTTGTGTATAAGTACTACTATAAATATGTTATTATGAAAATGAGTTGTATCATATCTTACATCCTGTTCTATAGCCTCCTTTTCCCACAGAGCCCTGTATGGTGGACACCTTCACACACCTACTAAATGTATTCATTTTTATCTGTGTGATAGTTTCTAATGAACATCTAATAAGTCATTGCACTGCTGTATCATGCTTTATTAAGGCAGGCACATTTTAAAGCCTTCTTACATCGTTATAATATCCATTTAATAGAATTCTTTCTAGCTTAAAGCAGGCAGTGTCAGTATCTGTTGCTTTAAGCTAAAAACACACAAGCATGTAAAAGGCTTTCCAAGAGGTTATTTAAGCATACATCATGTGTCCAACATGTTGGGAAGTGTGCTAGAACCTCAAAAACAGTTCTCTACTTGAATCCCTTCAGGCCCCAGTATTAGGACTGAATCTGAGAATCTTGCAGCTTCCAGCTTACCCTCCTCTTTGTGTGTGTTAGAATACACACAAACCCATGGTCATCATGTCCTTCATATATATTTCCAGTGTGTATTTGCAGGTTTACGTAGACTTTTTTTTTTTAAGGGGCCTGAGTCAGTGCCAAGGTTGAGGCTGGAGCTTTAGAGGTCATCCATCTCGCTCAGTGGTTCTCTGGGTGCACGTACCAGCATCATCTGGCAAGATTTTTCTATTTGTGCCTGCTCAGCCCTTACCTGACCTTTCTAGATTATACTCTTCTGGGATGGGACTTGGACCTGTGTGCTTGGGGAAACCCATCAGGTTATTCTCTTCTACACTGAGAGTGAAGAACCCCTGCTGTGGTCCAGTTTTGCTCCCTTTCAAGTATTCCAAAGTAGGGATTTCTTCATAAACACTATCTTGATCAGGCCATGATCCCAGGATACTAGAGTCGAGCCCCATATCGAGCTCCCTGCACAGCGGGAGCTGAGGGAGCAGTTCTCCCCTCTGCCCCTCACCCTGCTCATGCTCTCTCTCTTACTGCCCTCTTTCTCTCAAATAAATAAGTAAAATCTTAAAAAAAAAAAAAAACTCTCTTAATTGACTACCACCAGAAATATGGAGTTCACTCCAAAAACAGGGCATTCAACTATTCAAATTATTTGACCACAGTAAGTTTTCTGTACTGGGTATGAGTATACTTGTCTCACAACTTCTACCCACAGATTATTGTTTCATGATAACTTTGGGGAGCTGTGAGGAACTGTGCTGCCTGAGTCCCACCTCCAGAGAGTCTGCAGTATTGGTCTGGGGCGCAGCACTAGTACAGGGGGCAGGGCGCAGTTCGCAAAGCTCCCCAGGTGATTTGAAAGCAAAGTCAAAGTTGAGAACCAGTTGATGAAAGGCACCAGGGGTCGTAAATGAAAATGCCTACAGTGGCCAGGCAGGTAATGACATAGGGACTGTGAATCTTCCAGAAGGGACCTCAGCTACGCAGCTCTAGGCAACTGTTGCCGTGCACGAAGGTGAGCTCAGTGATATCAGGTGTAGGGATTTTTTTTTTTTTTTTTAAGAAAGGGCTAGAATTCCAGATCTTTATGTGAAATCCCAGGATTCTTAAACATTAGCAAGTGATATAAAAAGAAAACCACCCAGGCCAGATCCAGCCAGGAGGTTTGGGCCTCTACTCTAAAACATTCCAGTACAGGAATTCCTTCTGAGGTTTCTCAAGCTCAGCACAATCACGAATCAGGCTGGCTGATTATTTGTTCTCAGGGCTGGCCTGTGCACCGTAGGATGTTTAGAAGCATCCTTGGCCTGTACTTACAGGATGCCAGTTGCAGTTCTGCCTCCTCCCACTGGTGATAATCAATGTCTCTCTCTCATGGGGGGCAGAAGTGCCCCTGAGAATCACTTTCCTGAAACAATGCTGGTTGATTGCCTCCAGTGATGAGGGACTCACTCTATTGTTTGCTGGGTCTAATTTGCCCTCGCTGTAACCTGCGTCCATGAGTTACAGTTCCCTTTTCCAACGCCACACAAAAGCAAGCCTTCCAAATTTTAAAGTTGCCTCCTGTGCCCCCCTGCCAGGTCTTCTGTCCTACCTGCTAAATTCCCAGATTTGTTTCCTGCCTCACGAGGCACGTTTTCCAGACTGTTTGCCCTCTGCCAAATGCCCTCCAGGTTTCTGATGTCTCTCATAAAGTGCGGTGCCGACTTGAACACAACATTCCAGGTGCGGCCTGACCAGCGAGGCCAGCATAGGAGCTATTTCCTGCCTTGCTCTGAACATTGTGCTTCTATTAATGCACCTTTGGATCACATTAGTTGTTTTTCTGGCAACCACATCCCACTGTTGACTCAGACTGAGCTTGTGGTCAATTAAAACCCACAACTCTTGCTCAGGCTGCTCTGAGGCCAGTTTTACTCCATCCTGTACTGCTGCATTGTGTGTGTGTGTGTGTGTGTGTGTGTGTGTATGTGCTCACGCATGCGCACGTGCGTGCACATATGCACACAAGTATGCAGTTTAGCCTCATTTTAGTATATTGCATTTACCGCTGTTGAATTCCATCTCCTTGGTTTCAGCATATCATCCTAGTACACTAAATATTTTGAATCCATATTCATCATTTCACGGAAGAGCTGTTATGCCAAATTTTCTGTCATTCACAAGTTATTAGCTTGGCAGCCCTCCTGGGTCCTCATTTAAGTCATTGTTAGAAATGTTGTCC
Source organism: Canis lupus baileyi (assembly GCF_048164855.1). Classification (NCBI taxonomy): domain Eukaryota; kingdom Metazoa; phylum Chordata; class Mammalia; order Carnivora; family Canidae; genus Canis; species Canis lupus. The sequence continues at coordinate 54,714,255 of NC_132845.1, read as the reverse complement.
AGGGCAGTCTGGACAGGAGTACTTAGAAATTCCTGAGACAGCTTTCCTCCCACATGACACAGACTCAGTAAGATTTCAGCATCCCACCCCTCAGTCTACATTCCTGCCATTTAGCTACAGGATATTGGAAGGAAATTTATCCTGTTAAAACTGAGATACAATATTATTCAGCCTTTAAAAGAAAAGAGATCTGATACACAGCCACATGAATGAACCTCGAGGACATTACCAGTCACCAAAAGACAAACACTATGTGATTCCTCATAGAATCAAGGGAATAGTCAAGTTCACAGAGACAGAACGTGGAATGGTGATTGCCAGGGGCTGGGACAAGAGGGGACCTTTGAGTTATTGTTTCAAGGGTACCATTTCAATTTGGGAAGATGAAAAAGTTCTGGAGATGGATGGTGGTGATAGCTGCAGAGCAGTGTGTGAATATACACTGAAATAAACACTGAAGTGGTTAAAATTATAAATTTTATGTTCTGTATATTTTACCACAATACGAAAAAATAAAAAAGATATATAGTAAAAAAAAAAAAAAGCAGATATACAACCTGCCCAGAGTTTTCCGCACCTGAGGAATATTTTGTGGGGCTTCCAGAAGAGAAGGTAAAGTCACGTAGGCTATTTGGAGTATTTAACAGGAAGCATGAAAATCTTGTTGGCAGCAGGGGAGCCAATAGCCCTCATGTTCCCCAAACTGTCCTACCTCTGGTAGAGGAGATGCTCCGAGACGATAAACCATTAGTTCACTGTCATCACAAGATACCTCCCCGCCCAACCTCCCTGGTGAAGGAACTCACTTGTGCGTACACACACACACACACACACACAAACACACACACACACAAAACCAAGCACATGGGTGTTCCCTGGTCTGTGACCCTTCCGGTCAGGTCACAGATGAGGAGAGACTCCTCTACCCACCTGATAGGGCTCCCTCCATCAGACTACACTGTGAACTGTGGGGAATATGCCCAGAACGTAGATGGGAAATCTGGTTGCCAGCCTTGGCTGGGGTGGAGGGGGGAGGTAGAAAAAGACTCATGGAATGAAGTGGGGGGGTGGGGTTGACAGTTACGTTCAGTCTGGGGACTCAACCTCACTTAATGGAGCAAGATTCTCTTTACATACCTGTGTTGTTCTTTAAATTTCACTTTTAACAATTTCTTATTTCAAGCCTGAAGACCATTTTCTTTGTTGGAAACAAAGTAAGACTGAGTTCTTCTCTTAATCTGTCATCTGTTGGCACAACCCTGTCATTTATCTGCTTGCTTCAAATGTGCCCCCAAATCAATTTTTCTCATCCTTAACATTTTTGCAAGCCTTAGCTCTTTTTCTCCCCACAGCCTCCCTGAAACCATTCTTGTCCATGCTTAACAACTTTTATATTCATCTTTGGTTTTGTGTCTGCCTTTCCATTTTTTATGTAGTGATCATTTTAAGATCAGGACTTGCCAGAGAATTCCCTGTGAGAACACTAGTTTCTTTAGGGCTCCACTCCCCCTCCCCACCCCACCCTTGCCCCACCATGGGAATTATATAGAAAATTATCAAACATCCTTTTATAGGAGTTCCATATATCCTGCCTTGCATTTTTTGGCCATGGGACTCTGGCCTATGAAAATGTCTCACAGTTAAGCCATGGGGTACAGTAACTCATTTGAGCTCCATAGCTGCCCTGTGAGTTAGGCAGGGCAGATATTAATATCCCCCCTTCTCAGCCAAGAAAGATGAATCTCAGGGAGGTCGCATGAGGTTATAATTGAGACAAAGTTGGGGCACCGAGGTGGCTCAGTCCATTAAGCATCTGTCTTCGGTTCAGGTCATGATCTTAGGGTCCTGGGATCAAGCCCCACAATGGGCTCTCTGCTGAGCGGGGAGGCTGCTTCTCCCTCTCCCTCTGCTATTTCCCCTGCTTGTGCCCCCTGGCTCTATCTCTCTGACAAATAAATAAATTCTTTAAAAATAATTAAAAAAATAAAAAAATAATTAGACAAAGTTCCAGATAAGTTGACTCCTAGTCATCAGCAACAACATTCAGCAACAGTATTGATTCAGCAACACACACCATGGGCCAGGCTCTGTTCTAGACTGTGGTGATATAAATAAAGGCAAACAAAACAAACCAATGGTCTCATGGGACTTGCATTGTAGTGGAGGACAAACTGTAAATAAGTAAACAAATATAGAGAGTATGCCAGGTGGTGATAAGAAAGGAAAGATGTTGCTTTATATTAGATCAGGGGATATATTTGAAGGACATGAAGGAAATGAGGGAGTCATATGGATAAGTGGGGAAACAGAGAAAGAGTTTTTCATTTTTTAAAAATTAATTTATTCATGAGAGACACAAAGAGAGAGGCAGAGACATAGGCAGAGGGAGAAGCAGATTCCCCCTAGGGAACCTGAGGCAGGACTCGATCCCAGGACCCCAGGATCACGACTGGAGCCAAAGGCAGATGCTCAACCACTGAGCCACCCAGGTGTCCCAGAGAAAGAGTACTTCAGACAGTAGAAAGAGTCAGTGCAAAGGCCCTGAGGTTGGAATGTGTTTGGAGTCTTGAGCAATACACATGAAGCTAACATGGTTTAGAGAAAGAGAGAGAGAAGCAAGAGATAACATCAGAGAGTCCAAATCATGCAGGATTTTGTGAGTTATTTTAAGATCTTTGGTTTTTACTCTGAGGCATATAGGAAAGCCACTGGATTTCCTAGAGAGTTGGATGTGGCATGTTAGAGAAAAAGAGGAGTCAGTGATAATTCAAGGTTTTGGAATTTGACAACTGAAAGTTCAGAGGTGCCATTAATTGGAATGGAAAAGATTGTGGAGGAAGCAAATGGGAGTGGGGAGAGTGGAGATCAAGAGTTCAATGTGGACGTGCCATGTATGGGAATAAAGAAGATCAAAAGAGGAGCAAATGGGGTTGCGGGCAGAGGAGGCTAAGGATATAGAAGCATTTTTTGATCATGGGATAGGAGTTCTAGAGGGTTCCTGGAAAGGTTTGAGAGAATGCTGTAGGAGATGCAGAGAAGTGTGGGGCTGAGAACATGATTCCAGACTCGTAGATCCACTTTCTTCCTTGGTCACAGCATTTGGAGGTCTTAGCCTCTCAATTGTAAGGAGTTCAAAGCATTGTTTTTAGCCTCAAAAGTGTGCCTCCACCCATGTTTCTCACTTGAGTAAATGGCAACCATCTTCCCAACACACACACCTGAAACCTGAAACCTTCTTCTGTCCTCCCCTTCTCCACCCCATTCCCCTAATGCAATCCACTGGCAAACCTTTTTATGTCATCCTCCTATAAGAGAGATCCTAAATCAACTACTTTTCTCCACTATCCTGTGCCAGTCCAGGCTTTCATCACTCCTTGCCCGGTGTATGCAGAACCCTCCTCATTCATATGCCCACCCCACCCGTGACCTGCTAGCCTGTTCTTCACACAGCAGGCTAGAGATGAATCTTTTTTAAAACATCCATCAAATCGGGATGCCTGCGTGGCTCAGTGGTGAGTGTCTGTCTTTGGCTCAGGTTGTGATCCCGGGGTCCTGGGATCCAGTCCCATATGGGGTTCCCCACAGGGGGCCTGCTTCTCCCTCTGCCTATGTCTCTGCCCCTCTCTCTGTGTGTGTCTCTCATGAATAAACAAATAAAATCTTAAAAATAGAAAACAAAATAAACAAAAAATAAAACACCCATCAAATCATATCGCTCCTTTGCTTAAAACTTTTGGGGAGTGGGGAGGAGTCCAGCTCTTAACTGCAAGTTTCAAAGTTCTGCATCTTTTCACGTGGAGATCTTTGCAATACCACTCCCTCTGCCAGGATCTCTGACATGCTTTTCTGTTGTCTTCATACCTAAAAATCAACTTGGTATTCAATACCAAGGGAGTTAGAGCTTTCTTTCCTCCAAGTCATACAGGCACCATTGAGTCTATTGCAGCATTTATTGCAGAAGTGGAAAGGTCTGAGCTACCTCTTTTAAATACACTATTTTGTTTTTCTCTTGTGTTTGTATTTGTTTTAAAGACTTTATTGATTTATTTGAGAGACAGAGAAAGCATGAGTGGGGGTAGGGACATAGGGAGAGAGGGACTGAGAATCCCAAGCAGACTATGTGCTGAGCATGGAGCCTGATGCGAGGCTCTATTCCAGGACCCTGAAACCATGACCTGAGCTGAAATGCTCAAGAGTTGGACACTTAACTAACTGAGGCACCCAGGTGCCCCTCATGTTTGTTTTGGAAGATGATTATTTCCCTGCTTGGGTGCTTGCAACATAATTTCTTTACTTTCAAAACATAAGAGACATTTTTAGATTGTGTCTAGTGGCAATCTCCATCCATTAATTTTTTCCCCTAAAAAAATGAAGTTTTTCATTTAAGAACAGGACATTTTTGCTTATTATGTCTTTCATAATTCTATAGTCAGCAACCTGCAATTTCCTTGCCCTCTTTTATATTTTACTTCTGCTAGCTATGGTTTTTCCAATGCTGGGGAAGAACACGTAACTCTTGTGAATCGAAACCCTTGGCCAGACCAACGGTGGCCTCCCACAACAATCACGGGATGCCTTTTGAGTGTCTGGCCTGACTTCCCTTATGGGGTTGTTGTAACAGAAGCACAAAAATGTCTATTAATGGGTGCTTGGCTGGCTCGGTGGGAAGAGCATGCAACTCTTGATCTCGGGGTCGTGCGTTCAAGCACCACGTTGGCTAAAACTAAATAAACTTTTTTTAAAAAGTCCATTCAGAGATACATATAGCCCCATCCTCAAGGAGCAGAGGAGCCAAGGGGATGTAGTCTGGAAACAGCAAATAAGATTAGAGGCAATATTCTGGCCTTGATGTCTTTGTCAGGTTCTGAGTAGAATAGATCAAAGTTTGTCTTTATTTCCACAGCCAAAAAAAAAGGCCTCAGGCCAGAAAATGTCACTGCTAATTCAATTTTCTCCCTCTAATGTGTATGTCACTCAGCACCTTTTGATTTTGTGGCCATCTGTGGGCCGCTGTATTTTCTAATCCCATTAGAATGAATTTCATGTGGCCAGTTGCTTTGGTCTCTTAGAGGCACACAGGGGACCCTACGGATGGCCCCTCCACCTGGCAGGGACTTCAGTTATGAAGTTTGGGACTGAGTGTCCTATAAAGCCTAGCAGAGAAAAACAGCCATCCATTAAAGTCTTTCCCCAAATATCTACTTTTTCCCTTTCCTGCTTTTTTTCTTTTCTGAATAAAACAAGGAATTGGGGCGGGGGGGGGGGGGAGAAGTGATATTTCAGGAGGTTGTTTTTTTTTTTAAGATTTATTTGTTTGTTTGTTTGTTTGTTTGTTTGACAAAGAGAGTGTGCGTGCACACAGGCAGAGCAGCAGGCAGAGGGAGAGGGAGAAGCAAGCTCCCCATTGAGCAGGGAGCCTGATGTGGGGGCTCCATCCAGAGATCCTGGGATCATGACCTGAACCGAAGGCAGGTATTTAGCCGACTGAGCCACCCAGCCTCCCCACAAGTCGGTGTTTTTTCCTGGCAAAAGTTAATTCCACAGGGCAGAACCAGGGCTCCTTCCACAATGCCCCAAATTTGGGCAGAGTCACGGCTGAATAGTACAGGAGCCTTTTAAGCTCGGCGGAAAAAAAAATCGTTAAACATATAAAGCTTCCAGAATTTGTAATCCAAATCTATAAACAGATTTCCATACACTGATGTAGAGAAAACACAATTATCATTCATCATGGGTCCGTTCTTGTCAGAGCATCCAAGCTGGGGCCAGTGTAGCCCCTGAACTTGGGTTTGTGCCACCACATCCCACCTGAAGCCCCAACTGATGGGACAGGAGACAGACACTGGATAATTCAGCCCCCCAGCCACCCCCCATCCCCGCAGCTCCCCTCTATGTGTGTCGATCTGGGTGGTTTTGTGCACATCTATGGGTTTGAATCAGGAAATTACCTCTATTGATTTTGTCGGAGTGTGTGATACAAATTTACATTTGGTCTCCCCGCCCCCAAGCTAAATGCCAGCAAGAGGCCCCTGCCACACAGCCAAGCACACCGGCCATTCAGCCACTCTCCGAAGGTACTTTTATTGTGGTCATTTTAATTTTCAGATTCTTATTTGTGAACAGTTTCAAACATACAATAAATAACAGACATCTGTGTACCCAGAACCCAAACCTGTACAGTTTATTCACGTTTTCCCCAGATTTGCCCCAAATACGTATTTGGTCTTTATTTGCACATAGACTGTCGCAGGGAAAACAAAAGGCATCTTCCTCCCCCTTCAGGCACACCCCACCAGAGTCTCCCAACCTCCCTCCTCAGGTGGAAACATCCTGAAGCTGCTGTGTATCCCTTCCATGAATATTTCAGTATTTCTACTGAGTATGGCTGTAGCTTTTAAAATTGATACTGGAGAAATTAACACCATGCTCTCCTTATCTTCAACATTAGGATTTTGAGATTTCTCAACATTGAAAAATGTATATCTAGGTTATTTTATTTTATTTTATTATTTTTATCTATCTAGGTTATTTTAAATGCAGGATAGTATTCTGCTAAGTTAATAAATACCACTTTTTTTTTTTTTACTACACTTTATTTGGAATTTTCATTGTTGCCAACAACACTACAATGAATATTCATCTCAACCTCCCTGTGGACAAATGTGAGGGTTTCTTAATAGCAGAGTCTGATTCTTTTCTTTACCATGACCCCCAGAGTGCATACATTGACATTGCCACCAACGCACACGCAACTTCTACAACACCAATAGCTAATCTTACTAGGGTTAACACACTTTGATATTCTATTTCCCTTTCGCTTGCTCTGAAGGCTATTTAGGACTCTTCTGATGCCATGACCCCCTAATGGGTGGTGGCCAGGCCAGGGTATGTGCTCAGAGACATCTGACTTGGAGGGTATGTGTGCGCTAGTTTGTCTAGATGATGACAAGCCTCCCCAGACGTGCCAGCAGCTGTGCTGGAGGTTCCTGCCATCTCATATCCCTGCCAATGCTTGTCCTTGTCAGACTGGTCCCAACATTTTTGCCATACTGATAGGTGTACCACAATCTCATTGTTACTTCAATCTGTATTTCCCCTATTTCCACTGAACTGGCCACTGTACTCTTCAATGTGAATTTTTAGAATCAGCATCTGCATGTTTTAATAGGATGTGGGGTTTTTTTTTATTATTGCTTATGTCTAGCTATGTTCTAATTTCCATCAGATTTCTTCTTGGACATGTGAATTGTTTAAAAATATAATCATTTCCCTGGGGTGCCTGGGTGGTAATCAGTCACGCAGCAAACTCTTGATTACGGCTCAGGTCATGAGCTCAGGGTGGTGGGCTCGAGCCCAGTGTCAGGCTCTGTGCTCAGCCTGAATCCGCTTGGGATTCTCTCTCTCCCTCTCCGTCTGCCCCTCCCCCTGCATATTTTCTCTCTCTAATAAATAAATCTTAAAATTTTTTAAATAAATAAATCATTTCCCAAAGGGGTGCCCAGTTGGCTCAGTCAGTGGAGTGTGTGACTGACTCTTGATCTCTGGGTTCTAAGTTTGAGCCCTACATTAGGTGTAAAGATTACTTAAAAATAAAATCTTTAAAAAATAAAAATAAAAAAATACATAAATAAATAAATGTGTACTCATTTCCCAAAGGAATGAGGAGAGGGTTTGACTGCTTTTCTGACCTTCTGTTTTAATTTTCTTGCATCAGCAAGGAAGTAGTTTACAGGAATCCAATCTTTGGTATTTTCGAGACTTGCTTTGTAGACCTGGAAACTTCTTTTTATATTCTAATATTTTGGTTCTGTATCCTAAACATGTTCATTAAACCAAGTTTATGAATTGTGATATTCAAAACTGCAATATCCTTACTTTTCATTTCCTTTGTGCATCAGTTTCTACAAAATGTTGATTAAAATCCCCCTCCGTGATTGTAGAGTTATCAAATTCTTCTTGTCATTCTGTCATATTTGCTTTATCTGATGCTGTGTTGTTAGTTGAACATAGCTTCCAATATTTGTATTTTACTGGTGAATTTTTCCCTTTAATAATTACATCATGGTCATTTTATTCCTAGTTATTCTTTGTCATCTTATTAAAGTTTTTAATTAATTTATTTATTCATGAGAGACACACAGAGAGAGGTAGAGACACAGGCGGAGGGAGAAGCAGGCTCCATGCAGGGAGCCCGATGTGGGACTCGATCCCAGGACCCCAGGATCATGACCCAAGCTAAAGAGAGATGCTCAACCACTGAGCCACCCAGGCGTCCCTGTCATCTTAGATTATGTTTTATCTGATGCTGCTCTTTGATACACCAGCCTTCTTTTGGTCAGCCATTCACCTGGGATATCTTCTTCAATCCCATTACCTACAAAATTACTTGTTAGGTATATCTCAAATAAATAGCACAAAGACACTTTTTTTTTTTAATCCAATCCAAGAATCCCCGTGTGTTAACTGATGACAAGTCCATTTATATCTATTGTGATTGCACATTTGGATTTATTTAGACCACTTTATGTTGTGAGTTATTTAATATTATATATTTTATATCATTTCTATTTCCTGCTTTTTTATTAAATGAATTAGGTATTCTTTACTCTCTACTGTATTGAAAGTTATACATTCTATTTCTACTCTTCTAGTAGTTTCTCTGAAGTTTTTAATAAGCATAACTTTGTCTCTGTAGTTGATTGCTGTGCTCTAGATCACTAAGCGGACCTTAGGAAGATTAGCTCTCACCACTTTCCTTTCATTACATTCACGTTTTGTTAACTGGGTATTTTGTTTCCACCTCCCCCAACATCAGTTACTACTTTTTAAGAGAAATTCTTGTTTCGTTAGTGACAGAGGGCAGCAGTGTATTTGCTAAATAATACTTGTGGCACCCTACCCCTTCATTCTGTGGTCAGTATCCTTTTTTCCAGAATACATCCCTGGAGCATTAACCTCCCTCCACCTTTCCTGTCTAGAAATATTTTTTATGACCTTCGTTGTTGATGTTTAAATCGAGTATAGAATTCTAGACTGACAATTTTCTCCTGCAGGAGTTTGAAGGGACTCTTCCATTGTTCTGGGCTTCAATTAGGGCTATCGATCTGTTTTTTTTTTTTCTTTTTTTCTAAATATATATATATATATATATATATTTATTTATTTATTTATGATAGACATACAGAGAGAGAGAGGCAGAGACACAGGAGGAGGGAGAAGCAGGCTCCATGCCGGGACCCCAACGCGGAACTCGATCCCGGGACTCCAGGATCGCGCCCTGGGCCAAAGGCAGGCTCCAAACCACTAAGCCACCCAGGGATCCCTATCAATCTGTTTCTTTTCCAGATAATTTCACTGTCTTTAATGTTTTCATTGTCTTGGTTATTTTTCAGTTTCAACTTGATGGATCCATATGTATCCACATCCTGTTCAGAACTCAGCATGCTTCCTGAATTCTGAAAATTCCCATTGAATATTGCCTATTTCCCATTCTCTGTATTTTTTCCTCAGAACGCTCCTCACATCTGTTTATCCCTGTCTTTTATCTTCCTTGTCCATCTCTTCTTCTGAGACCTTTGTTCTGGGTGGTGTTCTTAGCTCTACCTTTTATTTCAGTAATTCTCTTTCCAGCAGTGTTTAATCTGCTAACACATTTATTGAGGCTTTATTTACTCTGTCCATGTTTTGTTTTGTTTTTTATTGGCAGACATCCTATTTTCTTCTTTTTCAAAGCTGATGGTTATTCTTTACATATTATCTTGTTCTTTCAGGATGATTTCTACTTTTTCTTTTGTCTCTTTAAAAATCTTAAATAGATTTATGGTGTCTTTCAGATTGCCATCCTGTTGCCTAAAGTTCTTGAGGTCACTAATTTTACTGGTTATGGTTTCTCCTGACTCTTCCTCACAGTTGGCCATTCCTTCCTATGGTTTGTGGTATTTTAATGATAGCTAAATTCTAGTGGAGACTGTTTATACCATGGGAGTGCCATGGAACCTAGGGTTATGGTAATAGTATTGTAGAATACTTTTGCTTTTGTGTCTGCAGGGAACTCTGGGGGGTGTCACTACTCTAGAACCTATTTTTAATGTGAACTTATCACTTTAGAAATCTGGCCCTTACCAGTAGCCTAAATTTTATTTTCAGCATCACTGTGAAGTGCAGAATTGGCGTCACAGTTTCTCATGAGTGAGCGAGCTGGTTTTGTTAATTTTCCAACCCAGAGCTCTGGTTAGTGACAAATCCCCTGGTTTGCTTCCATGGGCTGATGGGCACAGTTTTTCTAAATCCCTTTCACTGAGGATACAACCCTACCAGGGTTCTTAGGGTTACTCAATTCTCAATAGCTCCCAGCATCCTGGTAAGGACAGTAGGTGAGACAACCCAAACTGATAGGTAAGGATTCAGCTTTCAGTGACCAGCAATGCTGACTCAGCATAATACGGCCATGGTCTCCACATTCCCTGAGGTCAGTTCTTTCTCTGTTGGTTGTAGATACACATCTCAAACCTCAAACTCAGACATGCAACACATATGCCTTTTTTCCCCAGATTCACTTGATTATCGAACTGCATGCTCCCTATCCCTCTGATTTGTGGAAGAAGTTAACTTTGGTCCTTCTCAGGGCTAGTCACATCCACGTGTTTTGTATCCAAAGACTGGCTATGTTTGGTTCTGTTTTCCGTCTACCCAGGTTGCCAGTAATACATCCCCTGTCCCTGTCTGCATGGCTTCTTTGCATGCAATCCCTTTCTGTGCTTCTCCGTAATGTTTGCAGAGAGTCTTTTGGGAGGGTTCCTGTGGTCTCACCTACCTGGAAGCCCCACAAAGCTTTTCTTCTCTGAGGTTTGTGATCAATCCTAGCAGTGCCGCTGGGGGGTGAGGCTCATCTCCACCACCCAGGGACTCACACGGTGCTGTCTCGTTCCTTGTCTCCTTCTCTCCATCCCTCTCCTTTTTTCTGCCCCCGCCTCACACTGCTCATTCTTTTTTGTTTGTTTTAGATTTTATTGATTTATTCATGAAAGACACAGAGAGGCAGAGACAAGGCAGAGGGAGAAGCAGGCTCCATGTAGGGAGCCCAATGCGGAACTCGATCCCAGGACCCTGGGACCATGACTTGAGCTAAAGCCAGATGCTCAACCACTGAGCCACCCAGGTGCCCCCACACTGCTCATTCTTTCTCTCCTCCTCCAGTCTAGCATTTCTTAATTCTGGTGGAATAAATCTTGCCATTTCTTCAAGCCAGCATACTCTGTGTTCTTGGATCCCTTTTCCCTAAAGCCTTAAGCTTTGGGAGGAAAAGACCAAAAGGAAACCATCTTTTCTGATTTCCACTACGGATGCCCCATGAACAAGGGATCTCAGAGACTGCTCCCTACTCGAATCTGGGGAAGGAAATAGGAATATAGTGAAGAAGGGAAATTTGTGGAAAGAGAAAAAAAAAAAAACCTTAATACTTCATAATATTTTCCTAGAGTTGTAGTTAAGATTTTTGTTTGTTTGTTTCAGAGTCTGACATACTTGATTTCAAATCCTGGTCACACTGCTGCTAGTAATATGCTTTGGGGCTAGTTTCATAGCACCTCCTGACATGTGCCTCCTCATTTTTGTTGAGGGATAATAAGATTACTTATCCTGTAGGTTTGTTGTGAGCAATAAATGGGATAGTGGATGTAAAGCATTTATTTTACTACCAAGCACATGGCAATTTAATTAATAACTGGTAGTTAATCTCATGAACACAGTCATCGTTAGGATTCACTTTCTACTTAGAGCTAGCTCATCCAGGATGGGCTATTTAAGCTCAGTTCTCTCGTGTGTCGTGAGTATCAAGGGGTGCCATTTTGAAAGAGAGGACTTATGAGCCTTGAGCCACTAGGGCCCCATGCTTGCATTTTTCTGGAATCAGCTGGACCCCATCTTCTCCCCACCCCCCAGCTGGAGATGCTTCCAGGATTACAATGCTCCTCTCCAGGGCTGCCTGCAGCCAATAGCTGACTGATATGGGGGGTATAAAAGCCAGTCCCCTTGCTACAAGATAGTACTGACTCTGGAGAATTCTCTCTCTAGAGCTCTTTCCAGCCCTGAACTGAGGCACCCAAATCCATTACATCTTTGTGTAGCTTCCTTTATTTTTTTTTAAGATTTTATTTATTTATTTGAGAGAGACAGAGACAGAGAGAGAGAGCATGAGTAGGGGGAGGAAGAGAGAGACACAGACTCACTGCTAAGCAGGACTGACTCCCTGCTAAGCAGGGGCACAATCCCAGGATCCTAAGATCCTGACCTGAGCTGAAGGCAAACGCTTAACTGGCTGAGTTACCTAGGCACCCCTCTTTGTCCAGCTTCTTAAACTGCTTCATCCTGCCTCTCTTGGTTTTTACACGTTTTTCCTGAGAGCAGCCTCATCATTGCAAAAAAAAATCCTTCTCAGACTCTGCCTCTAGGAACCCCACCTAAGACAGCATCCAAATCCATAGTAAGGCTGAGAACACAAATATTTCTAGCACCGAAGATGAAAGTCTTAACTTCACCGTTGTACCATCTTTCTCTAAATTAGAAGTTATCTTACAGATATATGCATGAATGCCTAATATGATGAAATGATGGTTTATTTATTTATTTACTCAAAAAAATTTACTGAGGACTCATTATGTATCAGACAATATTATACACTCTGGAAGTTATGCAAAAAGCATAAGTATGTTTTAAAAAACCAGATTTTATAATGATATTAATAGTTACAGGTTATTGGCAATCTATTATATACTAAGATACTTTATATTTTATATCTAATACCCAGAACAACACTGCAAAGCTGATAGTATTTTTGCCAACTCTTGCTATAAGGCAATGAAGATGCAGAAAGGCCAAGTGACTTATCCAAGGTCATGCAGCTAGGAAGTGATAGAGGCAGGATTCACACAGAGATCTCTCTACAATATACACTCTTCACTACCTATTTTATTGCCTAGAATTTCAGTTGTCTGTTTAAATGTCTGCATCCTCCCCCCCCCCCCCCCCCCCCCCCGCATACTAGACTTGAGTTAATGGGCAAGACAAGATTTTTCCATTTTAATATCCCAGACCTAGGAAAATGCTTGACATAATACGCACCCAGAAGTGCTTGTGGAATCAATAAATGGGAATGGATGGGCAGGACTTGGGGGTGATCTGTTTCCAGAATTGATGCCATACCCTCTCTTTCCTGTAGGGCTCCAGTCCACTTCCAGTAAGAGGATACACGATCTAGCTTTTGGCAGTTCATTTTAGTTTAATTCAACACTTGCTATGGGCCTATTTCTGGGGGCCCGTTGTCCATTCCCAGCTAACAGTCAAGCTTGGCTGAGGCTGATGCAGCACATGAGTGGAGCCCAGGGCCTCGGATGCTGAGAACCATTAATGACAAAAGCAACTGGGAGCAACAGAGTAGCCAGCCAGCTAAAGGCAAATAAGATCATTCAAACTTCTGGGCATACCCTGGTATCTAGAAAGAGATTGTGTGCCCAGGTATGGCAATTTATTAGGAAATGTCAAGTCAAGAAAGGGTCTGTGAAGCAAGGAGATGGCTTTTCCAAAGGTTTGACAAGATAGCGTCTGACACAAGCTGCTGTTAGATGATTTGCCAGCCCCTTATCACTGAGAACCACCCATATTGATTGCTCAAAGCCACAGCTCTGTGTTTCTGCTGGCCATGGGCAATTGGTTCGGGGGCAGACACTTAACCCAAGCTTGGCCAATCACTTTCTGTCTCCTGAAAAATTTAACTGATGGCCCTGGAGCTGGAAGTTGTGTCAGGCCATGGCAGAGGTATAGAGGGACAGCTGATAGAGTCCTGTCACTGGGGTCCCCAGGGCCATCCTGGTCCCCACAGATCCTTGAGTTGCTTGTTCATCTTTTCCTTGGATTCTGAAAACTACTATATCCAACAAATTTCTTTTTTCACTTAAACTAGCAAGATTAGATTTCTGTTACCTGCAATGAAAAGAGCCGTAACTAAAACACTGCCAGATAAAGGTGGAGGAGAGACTTTGCATTGCTGCCTTTTATCTGTATTTATCCTTTCTTTGGTGTATTTTCCCCTGATTCTTGAGAGAGAAATAGAGGAGGCTTCTGACACTTACAGTCTAGAGGGAGAGGCAGACGTACACAAATCGTTTCAACACGATGTGGTAAGTGCTCTAATAGGTATGATAAGAGTGTCGTGGGAGCAGAAAGGAGAAACCATCTAACTCTGCTTGGGGCTGGGGGTGGGAAGGCTTCATGCAGAGCTGAGTCTCTAAGGATGAGTGGGAGTTCTGATATACCGATATATTTTCAGGAGCATCAGAAGAGTGTTAACAGCTTTTATATTTCTTAAAAGGATAAGCGATGAAAGAGGAAATAGAGTAAGGTGTAATTTGCTTCTGTCTTTAAGAGGTGTTTTAGTCGAGAAAGTCTAGGTTTTGCAGGGATAACGCTGACTCTGGAGTCTCAGTGGCTTTAATGCAATGAGTTCTGGTTCTTTCTCTGGTTCCTGGGTGTATGTGCAGCCAGGTCACTGGGAGCTGCGCTCCACAGAGTCAGTTAGGGTCTCAGGATGATGGAGACTCTGACGTCTTTTTGCTGCACCATCTGGAACATAGGGCCTCCTCGGTCATCATAACAGAATCATCATGACAGATGCTTTGGCCCAGGAGTGACACAGGCCACTCTCATGCCAGCCTAGTGTCATGGGGGTGACTCTGTGTCAACCTCCAGTGTGCCCTGGAGGACAGTCAGCACTAGAAGTCCCTACCCCCACCCCCGCCAGCAGGAGGCCACCATTCTTCTATCTAGATCTGAGTCTTGGTCCCTGTGCCTGAGACTGCATCTTGTTCATCTGTCTGAAATCCCACTCAGTCCTCTCTTGCACCATCAGTGACATTCTTGCCACATCAGAGAAATTGTAGGGATTTCTTGCTACTAAGTAGCAAGGACAGAGGGCAGTGTGGCTTTAAGACTCTCGGGAAACCTTGTGGACTTTTTGAAACCCATGGTGTTGTGGCAGCAGCGCAGCAGGCTTCCCCACCACTCGGTCATGAGGTCCTTTCAGAGAAGGATTAGATGGGCAACCCCCATCTCTTCTCCATGCATTTTCCCAGTCCCCTCTTGGGTCTGCTCAGCTCCCAGGTCCTCAAGCCACACTCCATGACAAATCCAAGGATGTCATGAGAAGCAGAAGAAATAAGCCTCCAAATGTCCAAAACTGAGTTCCTTATCTGTCCTCTCAAAACTTGCCCCACAGCCTTCCTCCCCTTCCTTAAAGGTAACTCCATCCTTTGACTTGTTCACAGCAACCTCAACTGTTCTCTTACATC
This sequence comes from Canis lupus baileyi, assembly GCF_048164855.1. Lineage (NCBI taxonomy): Eukaryota > Metazoa > Chordata > Mammalia > Carnivora > Canidae > Canis > Canis lupus. The sequence continues at coordinate 54,698,914 of NC_132845.1, read as the reverse complement.
TCACAGCCAGTATGTCAGGGAACCCCACTGGCGCTACCTTCAGTTTACACCCCAAACCCAACTACTCGCCACTTTTATTCTGCTCACCCTGGCCAGACAGAGCCCTTGGCATCTCAGGATTTTTCCATGACATTCCTCACTGACCTCCCTGCCTCTATTCTTGCTTAACTACAGTCTGTTCTCCACATAGCAGCCATCGGACCCTACTAAAATCTATGTTCAGACCATGCCATGGGTCTCTGTGTCCTTCAGAGGAAGAGCCAAAGTACTCACAGAAGCTTGTCAGGTCCCACCTGCTCCTCCCACACCATTCCCTCTATGACCCCATCTCCTCTGTATTGTTTTCCCTCTTTTCTGCTAGAATGGAAGCTCCCTGAGGGCGGGTTCTTTCTCACTTTAATTCATTTGATATATTACAACCACCTATTCACTTGATGCTTTTCTTGGCACATGGTAAGTGCTCACTAAATATTTGTGGAATAAATGAATGAAATCTGGTTTTATTTATTTTTTTAATAAATTTATTTTTTATTGGTGTTCAATTTACCAACATACAGAATAACACCCAGTGCTCATCCCGTCAAGTGCCCCCCTCAGTGCCCGTCACCCATTCACCCCCACCCCCCACCCTCATCCCCTTCCACCACCCCTAGTTCGTTTCCCAGAGTTAGGAGTCTTTATGTTCTGTCTGTCTTTCTGATATTTCCCAAACATTTCTTCTCCCTTCCCTTATATTCCCTTTCACTATTATTTATATTCCCCAAATGAATGAGAACATATAATGTTTGTCCTTCTCCGACTGACTTACTTCACTCAGCATAATACCCTCCAGTTCCATCCACGTTGAAGCGAATGGTGGGTATTTGTCATTTCTAATGGCTGAGTAATATTCCATTGTATACATAGACCACATCTTCTTTATCCACTCATCTTTCGATGGACACCGAGGCTCCTTCCACAGTTTAGCTATTGTGGACATTGCTGCTATGAACATCAGGGTGCAGGTGTCCCGGCGTTTCATTGCATCTGTATCTTTGGGGGAAATCTGGTTTTAGAGACATTTTCTTTCAGTGATTCCATATGGCGAATTTTTCTTATCTCTCTCCAGTCCTGGGATGTGCAATACCTATTGACAAGTGCCAGAAAAGTGGCAAATATGCTAGCGCATTTTCAACACTCAACGCTAAGGAGAACATTGGGTACATCTGAAGGTCATCCCCAAGGGATGAGACAAATAACATAAATCCTATAGATATAAGAGGGGGAAGGTGAAAGGAAACTTGCTACAAAGAATGCAGATCAACACAGGCGGATCCTATATCCGCATAAGAAAATGCAAAGTGTTAGAAAGTTCTAGCAAGAACCTCAGTGAGCCAGAGCAGCTGAATGTATGTCTCTACCATGGGCTGTGTTCATGAGGCTCACACAAATTCTTCCTTTCTGTATGTCCACCTTGAAAGCCAGTCAGTGCTCACACAGCATGTCACTGGAACCTATTCCTATAGCTTGACCATTCTGCTCCAGATGCTGCTGCTAGCATGGGGAGAAACAACATGGCAGTCTGGGGTGGTGGAAAGAGCTTCAAAGTCATACAAATATGAACTGAAGTCCTGGGTCTCAGTTCCTTCATCTGCAAAATGTGAGTAATAATATGTGCACATCTACCGTGGAGTTATTAAGAAATGGATGGTAAGACTCTGCACAGTACCTGGCATAGAGGCAGTTAGTACTCAGTCAGTGCCAACTATTTTATGTTCTGATCAGTAAGGGTGCTCCCATTGCCTATAGGCCCCTCAACACTGATTACTTGTCCAATCTATCACCTGTTGTATAATGATACCACTGACCCTGATCTGCCCCCCAGGACCCACGGCCGAGTCTGTCTACCAAGGAATCCATCTATTCCTGGGCCATAGCTCAAAGTATGAAGTGGCTTCCACTATTGGAAAAGGAACAATGTCCCTGGAGTCTTGGGTGGAGAAATTGGTTTTAGTAAAAATCCATTAGTGTAAACCTGCTGAAGGACCAAGTCTAATTCCACATGACTAGAGTTCAATTATGCTTGACCAAAACATTACAAATATAGAGAAAGTCCACATATCAGCTGCCAAACTTATTAAAAAGTTCTGTGAAGATCAAACTTCCCTAGGAGATTAGAAAATTAATATATAATGTCGAAGGTAGAAAAGGATGTTCTAAGTGTGATAACAAAGACAGAAACTACAAATTATAGGACTGGTACATTTCACCAAAGAAAAACTTCTTAATGTGTTCCAAAACATATTTTTAAAAAGACGAAATTTTCAAAACTGGTATGAATCATTTATATGTAATATATAAAGAGCGCTGACAAATGACTAAGCTAAAGATCAACTGTTCTATTAGAAAAAATGGTTAATGTACATGAAACATAAATTTACAAAAGACAAGGGTGCCTAGGTGGCTCAGTTAGTTAGTGTCTGCCTTTGGCTCAGGTCGTGATCCTGGGGTCCCAGAATCGAGCCCCACATTAGGTTCCCTGCTTAGCAGGGAGCCTGCTTCTCCCTCTGCCCCTACCCTTGCTCATGCTCTCTCACTCTATCTCTCCCAAATAAATAAATAAAATCAATTACAAATTTACAACAGACATAGAAATAGCTAATTTTAAAAATTCTACATCATTCAAAAGCAAATAGATGCAAATAGAAACAAGTTACCATTCCCAGCTATTGAACTGGCAAAGATTAACCAGAAAAATACTATCTATTGGCAAGTGTGCAGGAAAGTTAATATTCCTTTATATTACATTTTTAGGAGTGTTAATACTTTTCCAGCTATAATATTGTGCATACGCTTTGACCCATCAGTGATCACAAATGGGCACAGACATTTGGCTATCAGAATGCTTAATCAAAGCATGGATTACATGAGCAAAAAATCCAGAAACCAGACAATGCCAAAAGGAAGTTAATTCTCTAAGCTATAATACCTTTGAACAATAGAAGATGATCTAGTCATTAAAAATTGAAAGGAGGGGCACCTGGGTGGCTCAGTTGATTAAGCACCCAACTCTTGATTTTGGCTAAGGTCATGATCTCAGAGTAATGGGATGGAGCCCCCACATCAGGCTCCATGCTCAGCACAGAGCCTGCTTGTTCCTTCCCCTCTGCCCCTCCCCCTACTCATGCTCTCTCTCTCTTAAATAAATAAATAAAATCTTTAAAAAAAACTTAAATGGGAGGGGAAAAGTACCTGCAATAGATAACCCAGCCATTCAACTATGTCCATTCATCCTTCATCCAACAACTACTTATTGACTACATACTGCTTATATTTAGCACCACTGATGTCAAGATGAATAAAACAGAGTCCCTACCATCAAGGGACACACATTTTATAATGGGATACATTTAGTGAATGACACAAAAGAGCTGTGAACTGAGTGTAGCTATAACCCCTCTTCCCCCCTCAAAAACATCTGTTCTGGCAAGTGGTCCAGATTTGGGAGAATCAATAGCAGCACTCAGTGGTTCTGCACCCTAAGTAAAATGATGGGAGGCAGAGATGGGATCAAACTGAGAAGGAATTTAGTTGTTGAAACTCTAAACCAAAAAAAAAAAAAAAAAAAAAAAAAAAAAAGAAAGAAACTCTAAACCCAGAGGGAGAGTGTATTAGTTCTCTTGCTACATAACAAAAAGTACTACCACACACTTAGCGGCTTACAACAACTCACATTTGTTACCTCACAGCTTCTGTGAGGGCTCAGGGGCTTGGGCATGGCTTAGCTGGATCTTCTGCTCCAGGGTCCCACAGGGCTATAATCAGCCTTGTCGGCTGGGGCTGTGATTTTATGTGAAGGTTCAACTGGGGCAGAGCCAGCTTCCAAGCTCATGTGGCTGTTGGGGGGATTCAGATCCTTACAGGCTAATGGGCTGTCAGCCTGAAGGCCTCAGTTTCTTACTGGCTATTGGCCAGCAGTTGCTCTCAGATCCTTGCACTTGGGCATGGGCCTCCCCAGCATGGCCACTGGCTTCATCAGAGCCGGCAAGGGCAGACGGTCTGTTAGCAAGATAGACACTGTAGTCTTATATAGTGTGATCATGGGAGTGATATCCTGTCACCTTTGCTATGTGCTGTTGGTAAGAAGTCACAAGTTCTGCCTATACTCAAGGGGAGATTGCACATGACACAATGACCAGGAGGCAGGGATAATTTGGGACCATCTTAGAGTCTGTCCACCCCAGAGTACAAGAAAGAAACATCAGGTCACTGAAGTTGAGCCACAGGGGCAGCTAAATCAGCACAGCAGTGTGTGTTATGATGAAGGAATACCCCCAACTGAGCCCAGTGCAATGGTCTTGGCCTCACCTGCCTATCAAATGATGCCCAAATTTATGAAACAGTCCATTCAGTGGGTCTTTCTAAGCCTGAGTATGGTTTATCTGGGGCAGGAAACTCAAATACCCACAAAAGCCAGGCAGATAACATAACACATACAGCTGAAAGAGTAATAGGGAAAGGTGGGGACTATGGCAAATGAGCAATCACAGTGCTCTGCAAAGGGACAGGTGCTATGCAGCTCAAGGAGATCCCTGCCTGTGTAGGAATGCGGGCCTGCTCCTGCCAGAGTTTGTTTTTTTACAAAGAAGCCCCCAAACCACATCAGTACATGCAGTTTCCCAATATGTAAAAGTATTTGTGGATTAAACAAACACATCTGCAAGTCAGGGCCAGCTCCAAGACCCCAATTTCAGACCTAGACCCAGGCACCTCTGTGCCTCTTGCAGGGACACTGAGCAAGGCCACTGCTGAATGGCAAGCTGATATTTTTCACTTTGCTGGCTCCTGGCTGCGACTAACTTGTGCCCCTCTTTTGAGCTTCTGATTGTGTGAACTCACATTCAAAGCAGTCCAGCCTGCTGATTAGTTTTAAATTTCAGGAGCTTTAAAGTCTCCAAATTTGGAGGTAAGCAGACTCTCATTAAGAAGTCATTTGATAAAAATTAATCCCTCCAGGAATATCTTGGACTCAGAAGAAAGCCCCGGCTCTCTCATTAGCTGCTTTTAACTATTCGGTCCACCTTGGAGGCCCCGGGCCTCCCCGGGTTTGACTCCAAGGCTCTGAACGGCTGCCTGAGAGTCTGGGGATCAGAGGCCAGTGATCTAAAGTCACGGGAAAAGATGCAGCAAGACTTGGAACATGGAACTACAGCCAGCCCCCTGCCCCCTGAGCCCGACTCCTCAGATTTAATCATTTCCACTTGAGCCTGAGAATGAAGGGACAGATTTTCATCTTACTGAGTAGATTTCAGAGCTTACTGCGCCTAATCCTTGCAGATCTGTCACTGACCCACCAAAGAGAGTAACTACATGAACGTGTAGGGTCTACACAGAGGGACTTCTGGGAGGACAGCACTTCAAAGGGAAGCATCCCTCTGGGCTCATCCAGGAGGATGGCCCAGAAGGCTGTCATCTGCTTGCTGGCCGCCTTCCCCCTTGGGGTGGTGGCAGCACATCCCTGGAGGCCCATGAACCCATCGAGGATGGGCCTCCACTCTAATCTCTAACTAACCCAGTTACAAAGCTTTTATGTAAGTCACTGGTTGTTTTTAAGCAAGGTGTTTATTTTTTTTTCTAAATATCTCCATTTTGATGCTTTGAAAACCTAGCACACACAGGGTTTTAAAAAAATGCAAACAGTACAGAAGGGACTCCTATGAAAAGTCGGTCTCAGTCCCACCCCGGGGTCCCCATTCCCCACCCCACAGCACTCGCGGATAGAAGTTTCTCCGGGAAGAAAGATGGCTGCTTTTGAATTTTCTAATTTGGTCTCAAAAATAGCCTACAGCCAAATAGAGCCCACAGTAATGTAATTAAAATGAGCAATGGGGTTATACGCATAACGTGTCCGGGGGAAGCAAGAATCACAGACACAAACTCACACCCACAGAAAAAAAATCTGTGTCTGTGTGTGTGTGTCAGAAATTGTGTCTGTAGTGGGGGAGAGAGAGGGTATGTGTGTGTGGAGGATGTGTAGGTATAATGTCTGTGGACTTGTGTGTATGTGTGTGTGTGCTTGGTCCCCTATCTCTCTGAAAACCCAGTCAATTCCATGAACATTTATTGTGTGCTATGTGCCAGGCCCTGTTCCCAGTGCTGTGGCTTATACCAAGATAAATCATACAAGGTCTCTGGCTTTGGGGAGCTTACAATAAGAATAACTCACATTTGATTGGCCCCTTTCCCTTTACAGGGGAATTTTCAGGCAGAGTTATGTCATAACTCAGGCCTCCGCAGCCTGAGGCAGGCTGGAATGTGAGTGGGGGGGCTGGCAGGAGGGGCAGCTGTCTGGGGGAGCTGGGAAAGGAGCAGCCACAGAGGCCTCCAAGAGCTGCTGGCGACCAGGGGCTCGGGCTGCAAGCTCCAGCTCCTCAGGGATGTGCAGGGAGGTGCCACCGTCAGCAAAGCAGGGTGCTGGCTGCTGTGGCCTGGTAGCCCTGTCATCAGATGGCCCTGCCTCAAAGCCCAGCCCTGTCACTCATCACAAGTGTGATTCTGGGCGAATTACTTAACCTCGGTGTGCTTCTGTCTCTTCAACAGAGAGAAATGATCATTCCTCCTCCTACCGCTGATGCAGGGATTAGTGACATAAGGCAAGTAAACATGCGGCGCAGCGTTACAAAGTAAATGCTCAGTAAAGGGTGGCAGTACTGCTGTTCTGATCTCGTTATTACTCGGAGCACGGAACTCTGAATGTCTGTGATTTAATATGAGGCAGAGGATCCCTGGTTAAGAGAGATGTCTGATCAAGAGCCCTTGGAGGTGCTCACCAAGATTTCCCTTTCCATAGGAGCCCCTCTGATCCTGGCTCTCGCTGCTTTTCTTTCTTTCTTTCTTTCTTTCTTTCTTTCTTTCTTTCTTTCTTTCTTTCTTTCTTTCTTTCTTTCTCTTTCTTTCTTTTTACATATTTTTTTAAATTGGAGTTCAGTTTGCCAACATATAGCATAACACCCAGTGCTCATCGCATCAAGTGCCCCCCTCAGTGCTCGTCACCCCCGCCCCCCACCCACCGCCCCTTCTACCACCCCTTGTTCATTTCCCGGAGTTAGGAGTCTCTCATGTTCTGTCTCCCTCTCTGATATTTCCCCACTCATTTTCTCTCCTTTCCCCTTTATTCCCTTTCACTATTTTTTATATTCCCCAAATGAATGAGACCATATAATGTTTGTCCTTCTCTGATTGACTTATTTCACTCAGCATAATACCCTCCGTTCCATCCACGTCAAAACAAATGGTGGGTATTTGTTGTTTCTAATGGCTGAGTAATATTCCATTGTATAGACCACATCTTCTTTATCCATTCATCTTTTGATGGACACCGAGGCTCCTTCCACAGTTTGGCTATTGTGGACATTGCTGCTAGAAACATCGGGGTGCAGGTCACAGCATCTGTATCTTTGGGGTCAATCCCCAGCAGTGCAATTGCTGGGTAGTAGGGCAAATCTATTTTTAACTCTTTGAGGAACCTCCACACAGTTTTCCAGAGCGGCTGCACCAGTTCACATTCCCACCAATAGTGCAAGAGGGTTCCCTTTTCTCCACATCTTCTCCAACATTTGTTGTTTCCTGCCTTGTTAATTTTCCCCATTCCCACTGGTGTGAGGGGGTATCTCACTGTGGTTTTGATTTGTATTTCCCTGATGGCAAGTGATGCAGAGCATTTTCTCATGTGCATGTTGGCCATGTCTATGTCTTCCTCTGTGAGATTTCTCTTCATGTCTTTTGCCCATTTCATGATTGGATTGTTTGTTTCTTTGGTGTTGAGTTTAAGAAGTTCTTTATAGATCTTGGAAACTAGTCCTTTATCTGATATGTCATTTGCAAATATCTTCTCCCATTCTGTAGGTTGTCTTTGAGTTTTGTTGACTGTATCCTTTGCTGTGCAGAAGCTTCTTATCTTGATGAAGTCCCAATAGTTCATTTTTGCTTTTGTTTCTCTTGCCTTCATGGATGTATCTTGCAAGAAGTTACTGTGGCCGAGTTCAAAAAGGGTGTTGCCTGTGTTCTCCTCTAGGATTTTGATGCTGTGCTTTTCCTTTTAAACACCAGCCCCCCACCATGGCCTCAGGGAAACAGCAGAATTTTCAGTAAATCTGGGCTCAATTTTAAGGGAAATCAGCACACCACACATACAGAACCTGACTCTACCCCAGCCAGCCAGCTCACCATGGCTTTTGGGCCAGTCTCTCTCCAACAGAATGCCAAGGAAAGAGGCAGCAGTGAGTCCCTCACTTCCTGGCTCTGCATCTGGTGGGTACTAAGGTTTTGAAAGTATACACTAGACATCCCAAGTTAGTTCAGAAGGCTCCCTGGAGAAAGCAATGCTTGGACAGAGATCTGAAGAATGAGTTGGAGTATGTGGATGAGGAGTGAAAGGAGAAGTCAGGAACAGAACATCTTCAGGCAGAGGAGACAGCATATGCAAAGGTCCTGGGACAGAAAGGCCCATGGTGAATTTCAAAGGTTGAAAGAAAAATCGATGTGTCTGAAAAGTAAACAAAGGATAAAATAACAAAGCACAAGCCTAGAGAGGTAGGCAACAGCCCAATTGCAAGGAATATCATGGCCATGTGTGGTGAGGAAGAAGGAACACCTGTTAGAATATATAGGAAATTATATTACAAAGATATAATAATGAAAATACTAATGGAGCTAAGACGTAGCAATGAGTGGAACTGAATAAAACTTTCAGAAATTGACATAAATATACAAAAGGCAATATAGCATGTGGTCAAATGGGCATTCTTCCTCAGGGGGCTTATTCAAATAAACAGTGTTAAGACACGTAATAATCGTTTAGAAAAATGCATAATATCCCAACCTCACATCATACACCAAAATGAATTCTAGGTGGTTTTTAAAGTTTAACATAAAGTAGAAACCATAACGCCACTTGAAAACATTTTAGATTAATAATTGTAGGATTTGCGATGGTGAAGAATTTCCTAAGCAGGACATAAAGGCAGAAAACATAAAGGAAAAGGCTGACGAATTTTATTACGGCAAGAAAAAGTAAAAACCTATGTTTTTTAAAAACCCACCATAAATAAAACTGAAGGGCATGTGGTGCATGGCCAAATACAGCCACTAAATATGAAAATAGCCTTAATATTGAAACAGGTCCATCAACTCCAAAAGAAAAGATGAATACCCCAACAGAGTAAGAAACACAGGGCCTGAAAATGCCACTCAAAATAGAAAAATTGCAAACCGACTGATACACATCAAAAGCCCATTTCCCATCAGTAGGAATCAAGGAAATAGAAATTAGAACAATAACCAAATGTCAACTTTCTCCAATGTAATTGTTTTGTTTTTTAATATTTTTAATTCTTTATTCATGAGACAGAGAGAGAGAGAGAGAGGCAGAGACACAGGCAGAGGGAGAAGCAGCTTCCCTGTGGGGAGCCCGATGCAGGACTCGATCCCAGGACCCCGAGAACATGCCCTGAGCTGGAGGCAGATGCTCAACCACAAGCCACCCAGGTGCCCCTCCCATGGAACTGTTAAAACTAAGGGGAATTATGTGCTGGCTGGGATGCAGGACAGGGGCATTATTGTTTATGGCAGGCAGAAATATATGTAGACTCCTTGATCCTGCAGTTCCACTATTTCTAAGACTTTACCCTGAGAGGATGATGGATATATACAAAGTTGTGGTTCAATAATGATATTCTTCAGACTGCTTTTCACCATGGGGAAAAATAAAGAAGGGTTCACTGTTGGGAGAAGTTGGCTATGTACCTTATATTTTTTTCTTTAAAAAAAAAAAACAAGTGAGAGCAAATATAACAAAATATTAACAGCTGTTAATTGTACATGGTGGGTGTATAGGTGTCTATTCTGTTGTTATTTGTATTTTTCTGAAACTCTCGTTCTTTCCAGATTGTGGTCAAATATGTTGTTATTGGAGAATAATTGTTGACACGGGGAAAGAATCAAATATATTTTTAATGAAAATAAACATGGATTACAAGAGTATCTTATTTCAGGAACGGGGATGCAGAAGAAACCAAGGAGGTAGGCCAAGTTGTATGAATGGTTACATAATTTTTATTTTCTTCTTCGTGCTTTTCTGTATTCTCTAGAGCAAACATGTATTACTTTTGAAACATGCTAACATCAATATCTAAACATACTTAGAAAGTACGTCTTACTCCCCATGCTTTATGTTTCTGCACATACATCAGCTTCCTTTTTTAAAGCTGCAAAGGTAAGAAGGGCCAGTACATGTCACATTGGGTGTCATGTTGAACTTCTTGATGTAAAAAGATAGAAACAAAGTGAATGGGATTTAGATTTCTTAGATTTCCTTCCAGAAAGTTCTGATGTTTTTATCCATTCAGTCGTACTTGGCACCATGTTAATCAGGATTCTTGGGTTACATGTGACAGAGTCCCAGATCAAAATGACTGAAGTTTTTTGAAGAAATGCTTTGCTCACAAAGCTGGTGATCTAGGGGTTGGTGGATCAGGCTCCACTGGGGAAACCCAGTGATGTAATCTATCTCTCTGTCTCTCAGGTCTCCTCTGGATTGAATTCATGCTCAGCAGACTCTTCCCCGGAAGGCAAAGGTGGCCACTAGTGGTTATAGACTTTTATTTATTTATTTATTTTAAGATTTTATTTATTTGAGAGAGAATGCGAGAGAGAGAGAGAGAGAGAGAGAGAGAGTGCATGCACAAATGGGGGGAGGGGCAGAGGCAGAAGTAGACCCTCCCTGGGAAGCCTGGGTGGCTCAGTGGTTGAGCGTCTGCCTTCACCTCAGGGCCTGATCCCAGGATCCGGGATCAAGTCCCATGTCGGGCTCCCTGTGAGGAGCCTGCTTCTCCCTCTGCCTATGTCTCTGTCTCTCTTTCTCTGTGTCTTTCATGAGTAAATAAACAAATCTCAAAAGAAGAAGAAGAAGAAGAAGAAGAAGAAGAAGAAGAAGAAGAAGAAGAAGAAGAAGAAGAAGAAAAGAAGTAAGAAGAAGGAAGAAGAAGAAGAAGAAGAAAAGAAGTAAGAAGAAGGAAGAAGAAGAAGAAAGAAGAAGAAGAAGAAGAAGAAGAAAGAAGAAGAAGAAGGAAGAAGAAGAAGAAGAAGAAGAAGAAGGAAGAAAGAAGAAGAAGAAGAAGGAAGAAAGAAGAAGAAGAAAGAAGGAAGAAGAAGGAAGAAGGAAGAAGAAGAAGAAGAAGAAGAAGAAGAAGAAGAAGAAGAAGAAGAAGAAAAGAAGAAGAAAAGAAGAAGAAGTAGACCCTCCCTGAGAACAGAGCCCAATATAGGGCTTGATCCCTGGGCCCTGGGATCATGACCTGAGCCAAAGGCAGACCCCAAACCGACTGAGCCACCCAGGTGCCCCAGTTGTAGACTTTTAAATTACATTGTATCTCATTACATTATATACTTACAGCCATCAAAAAAGAGGGGGCCTCCTCCCCAGTGGCACCAGGCCAAGTCCTGGGCATGGCTCTCATTAGATCCACATATTCCAGTGTTTATGTCTGAACAAATCAACGTGACTAGGAAAAGCAAATTGATTGGCCAAAACTGGGTCATATGCAGTTTGAGAGAGATCAGCCCCTAAACCAAGAAACTTGAGAAAGGGGGAAGGGTCGTTTCCCAAGAGAAAATCCAGGATGCAGTTACAGGAATAAGGAGAACTGATGCTACACAGGCAAGAACCACAGTCTCCCTCTTCAAGGACGTGCTTGTTTTAAATGACTCCACGAGTGCGCAGGGGCCTGCCATCGAGTCGCCTCATTTGCCACGATGCAATACCCTTGGGAGGGTCTGAGGCGCCACCACGTTTTCTTAAAAGCCTCTTCATAAGGAAGGGTGGCTGGAACCTACAGCTCTGGTTTTGTCTCACCTCCCAGTGAGATGAGAAGATGAAAGTTTCCCTTTCAAATTGCTCACCTCCCAGTACTCCTTTTTCTCCCCCTACCCCCTGATTTATGGTGTCCAACACTTATCAGCAACTGATATATTAGATGTTTTACTTTGTTTGGTACTTATCTTTTGTCACTAGGAACTAAGCTTCTTGAGGGCATTTCTCTGTCTCATTCATTACTGTATCTCCAATGCCTAGAACAGTACCTGGCACACAGAAGGTATTAAATAAATATTTGTTGGTTGGGTGGATATATAAAAGGATGGATAAATGGATGGAAGAATGCAAGGATGGACAGGTTAATAAATGGATGGGTGGATGGATGGATGGACGGGTGAAAACATGATTTAATGAATTTCACCTCTAATCAAAAGAAACACGCTTCCCTTTAAAGCTTTGCTCCAACATTATTATCTCCACCCTATCCTGTAGCAGAGCTAAACCTGCTGGGTTATTCAAATAGTTAAATGCTAAGACAGAACAAAAAAGAAGCAAACACAGAGGGGAAAAAAGAAGAGAGAAACACCATGGCTAACCGGGCAAATTTTATCATCCTGCAACACTAACCTTGCTTCTAGAACACTAAAGCCCTGTCCCATTTCACATGCTATCTTGATGCGATGCTCCGACCCCAAAAGGCTGGTGCAACTTGGACTCTCCTTTTGGTACATCCCATGCCCCACCAGGAAGCTTCCTGCTAGATGTTCTCGCTATGCAGAACAAGAGAGCCTGAGCCCAAACCTGAGTGACCCTCATAGCTCTTTCTCAGCATCTTGTTCTGGTCTGCAAGACACACCTCTTTCCTGAGCAAGTAGCACCGGAAAAGCCTTATAACTAGACCCCCTGCTCCTACAGAAAGGAAGGAGTTTTGTCTCCCACCAAACCTCAACAGTATAACAATGCCTTATTTTAATATAATGATCATATTCATATAAAACAGGCAGAGAGGAAGGAGAAGCTGGACAATTGTTCCCTTACAGCCTTAAAGTCAAGGTTCAGAGACTACAGAATTTAAGGTCAGTCCGTGTTTATTGACTTTCTCAATTCATAAGCATTTTTTCTGACTGGTCCCTGATGCATAAGGCAGAGAACAGCCGGAAGAGGATCCTAAGGGCCCTTTGGAATGTGTTAGGAAAGCAACTCCAGGAACAAATGAAATGTTCTCCTTATCCCGGCAAGTGGTGTGTGGAATTGTTATGTTAGACCATTTGGGGGTGCTCACTGTGTGCAGGCACGGAGTTAGTCACTTCACATACTCAGGGTCATTGAATCCTTGTGACAACCTATTGTGATCCCCATCTAACAGCTAGATCAAGGAGATTAAGTGATCCTCCAAAGTCAGCTGGCTAGTTAGTGCCTGGGACAGGATTTGAACCCAGACCCTCGGACTCCTTCCTGACCACCCTACTTAACACGGCTTCTCATGACTATTGGTTAGACATGAAAGGAAATGCATTCTTATTTTTGTAGTCTCAGGCTAGTGACTGAGGCGAGTACAGGGTGACAGCTGGTTCTGTTTGCAGCCCACGTTTCCTCACCATGACCATCAAGGCTTTCAATTTCTCACTTCTACAGGTCTCTGGACATCATGATTACATTTGGCATCGCTTGATGCCTCCATTGCTAACTGTACCTGTGAAAAGATCCTACGCAGATCTCAGAAAAGATGCAACTGCAGAATTTATCCCAGAATCCCACCCCCCCACTCTCAGAGCTGCCATCCTCCCTGCTATCAATGTTGACTTATAGGCAATGGAGCATTTTTATATCAGAGACACAGAACTGACGCTCGCTACACAGCATTTAAACCTCCCCCCAGCAAAGCAGCCCCAATCAATCAATTCTAGAAAATCAGTGAACACTGTATTAGTCAGCTTGGGCTCCCATAACAAAATACCACAGACTGGGTGCCTTTAAAGAACAGACATTTCTCACAGTTCTAGAGGCTGGAAGTCTGAGACCAGGGTGCCAGTACGGTCAGGCTCTGGTGAGAGCTCCTCCCGGCTCGCAGAGTCACTGTCTCACCGTGTTCTCACCTGGGGGAAAGGGGCGGAGAGGGGGTGGGAGAGAATGCAAGCTCTCTCTTCTTCCTTCTCTTCTTGTCAGGGCCATAATCCCATCATGAGGCCCCCATCCTCATGACCCCATCTAAACCTAATCGCCTCCCGAAGGCCCCACCTCCAAATACCATCACACTGGGGAATAGGTAGGGCTTCAACATTTAAACTTGGGGGGAAGGACACAATTAGATCCACAGCACGTTCCCAAGCAAAATAGAAATTCATTCTTAAAACGCCACAGTAGAACAATACAAGCTGGTAGAGTAAGAGTTAGGGCAATAAACTCCTGGTTCCGTAAGAAGGTAGTAATTATATGTGCTTTATCACTGGAGGGCTTGAACGCAAGACCTTGAGATCAAGACCTGAGCTGAGATCAAGAGTCTGGCGTTTGATCAGCTGAGTCACCCAGGCACCCTCTGGAGACAGTAATAGTATTAACAGCTAACACTCACTGAATACTTACTGTGTGCCAGGAACTCACGGTTTATATGAATTTAAAATATTTTATATGAATCATCCTAAAATAGTGGGATGACGTAGATACTATTACACACCCATTTTACAGAAGAGAAGCGTGGAGTCACAGAGAGGTGGGATTAAACTTCCCTAGCTCATATGGTTAGGCAGTGACAACAGGATCTGACCTGGGCAGTCTATCTGGCTGCAGAGCCCTTGCACTTCATTACCTTATGCCGCCTTCCTAGTAGCTACCCTTGGAAGGCAGACTTAGTTAACCGACTCCTTTCCCAGGACACCAACACAGGGAGAGGTGCACCAAATCATTGTTCTGGGTGTTCCTGGGCAAGTTTCCTAACCTACCTGGGCCTCAGTTTCCTTACCTGTTAAATAGCCAATAGTATATACCTGATAGGGTCACTATAAACAACAAAACATGTAAGCTCTTAGTATGCATGTGACATATAATAAGTGCTCAGCACAATTAGCTAGGGGTATGACTATTATTACGCCTTCAGAGAAGCTCTCTGCAACCATCTGAAAAAGTCCCTGGGGACATGCCTAACCATTCTGTCCAAGGGGAAGCGACATCAGCAAAGCCACCCAAGTCCCTGGGCTCCATGCTCAGTACCACATAGGTGCTCAGTAAACATCTGTGTTTGAATGAATAAAGGAATAAATGCCCCAAATAACTCCAGCTCCAGTGACTGAGTCCTCTCTCACCCTACTGGAATGCACATTGATTTGTTCTGGATTTCTTGATAATTAATCTCTTGACAAAATTTAAGACCTGTTAATTACCCCTGATTAATTAGGGTGAACTTTTTAATTGCTTCCCTAAGCTGAAATACACTGTCAATAGGCCCCATAATTAGTGACCCAGTAATCAGTTTTAAACCAATTATCCCAGGGTAACAAGTGAAACTAGGCAAGAAGCACCCCAGGGGCTTGGGCCAATTTCAGTGGAACTCAGAATAATACAAATTGGCACTCATGTGGGTGAAGAATGCATGTTCAGTGTAATTGGAAATACGGATACTCATATTCTCTTGGGTGTTCCATTTGTCTGGGTTTTCACTGCTGTATTATTGGAAAACAATAAAATAAGTGTATTCCCCACCCACCCAATCAGGGCCTGGCACAGGTTCTCAGGGTTGCCAAAATGCCTTTGGGTACAACTAGGGCCATTGCATCAGGTTGTGCAGGTTGTATACAGCATAACTCCAGGGTGCCATTTACACTGTAATTATGGTCAATGTGAATAGCACCCCTAAAGGTTGTGCAGGGTATGGCCTGGGTACAATAACCTATGGGGCAAAGCATAGGAGCCTAATAATGAAGAATTTCTCCAAAGGTAGCAATGGCCCTGGAAGTGCTCTGAGCTTTCTTGAAATGGGGAAATGTAAGTGGCAGGCACCCCTCATGATCTATCTGGTGCAATGGAGTGGTATCACACACATATTTAATTTCTGCAAATCTAACTCCTTGGATTCAAAAGAAAAAGAACTGGTAACTTGAAATAGTTACAGGCAATCTTTTCTGCCACCTTGTTCAGTAAGTGCACACCCCAGAGCAAACCTGAAATGGGGCCTTGAATCTGCTATTCCTTGTGTGCTTTTTTTTTTTTTTTAGATTTTATTTATTTATTCATGAGAGACACACACAGAGAGGCAGAGACATAGGCAGAGGGAGAAGCAGGCTCCACGCAGGAAGCCCGACGTGGGACTCGATTCTGGGTCTCCAGGATCACACCCTGGGCTGAAGGCGGCGCTAAACCGCTGAGCCACGCAGGCTGCCCTCCTTGTGTGCTTCTGATAAAAGGAATATCACGCTGTGTGGAATATTTAAAGATTTGTACGTTTTAAATAGCCATTCATTTGATGCCCACTGAAGAAACAGGAATGTCCATCCATAGTGGAGGAGAACTATCTGGGCTGGTCTTTTTAAAAGATGGTATAATAACCTCCTAAGTGATTTCAAGAATAATTTTGACAATGTGAGCTTTTTCTCCTTTTCTGCCTACTGGAGAACCTAATATCCTTACAGTGAGGCAGCATTCTAGCCTGGGAAAGTGGGGTGCTAATTACCTGATGGGGGATCTCTTTTCTCTCAATGTGTGAGATTCCTGGTAGACCAGTTGGTTCTCAAGATACAGCTGGGACCAACTGCATGAGAAGGACTTTGGATATTTTTATTTTATTTTGTAAAGATTTTATTTATTTGAGAGAGAGAGAAATCACGGGTGGGGTGTAGGGGCAGAGGCAGAGGGAGAAGTAGACTCCCCACTGAGCAGGGAGCCTAATATGGGGTTTGATCCCGGGATCCCGGGATCGTGGCCTGAGTGAAGGCAGATGCTTAACTCACTGAGCCACCCAGAGGCCCCTATATGCTTGTTTTTAAAAATACAAATTCCTGGTCCCAACTCCAGATCTACAATGTCAGAATATCTGGGCATATGGCCCCAGAGTGTGCACTGTAACAAACTCTATGTGCTTCTGACACAGACTCCCAACTGCAAGCAGGTTAGGGTAGAAAAAGTGCCAGTGTTGTTCATTGCCTTGTCTTCAGTGCCCAGCACATGGTAAATGTTCAATGGATATTAGTTGACAAGTAGAACAAGCCTCTGGTCCTTTGATTTAGCAATCCACAGGACGGGAATTAAGATACCAGCCAAGGTGGACCTTAAGGAAGATGAGGAATAGACTGACCTCTTCCCCCTTCTCAGGGCTCCTCTAAGACCAAGGCCTGAGATCTGCCCCAGGAAACCCTCCAGTTCAGCATGTTCCCTGCCACCTGCGTCATGTCCTCACGGAAGTCATTAGCCATTCATTTAGTTCCTAATCCTCTAATCCAACTGCTTGTTGATTTGCCAAGTGAGAAATATGCAGAAACACAAGCCACTTGTTCCCAGAGTTATTTCCAGCTGGTGGGAAGGAGGCAGCTGGGGAAGAGGCTTTTGGTTTTGTTTTCTGAGCCAGAATGATACTGGGATGTGGCTCCCCCCCAGTCAGAGCCTTCTGCTCTGGGGGTTCCTCCAAGAGCATTTCCGAAAAAGATCAGGATACCTCAACAGTCCTGGGAGGCCTAGGGGCTGAGAAGCACAGCCGAATGCTTCTACCCTGAGGACGTAAGCAGACAGCTACACTTTGCACACACAGCTCATTCACGCAGCAGGTATCTACGGAGCATGTGTGTGCCAGGCGCTGCTGGGGGTGCTTGGGATACACCAAGGAACAAAGCAGAGTCAGATCCCTGTCTTTGTGGAGCTGCCAGCAAGCCCCCCGCACTCCTGATTCTCTGTCCCTTTAGCAGAGGATGGATCCTCTCTCAGGGCTTGAACTGCCCATTCCAGCCAAGTTCCCTTGCAGCAGTGCTCTGGGCTGCCCCAGCGACACATTCCTCCCAGGCTCTCTTCCTCCTTAGTTAAAATGCACGTAGGGCTAGTGACTTGACTGTGCGGAAGGCCACTCTGTGAGTCTGGACTGCACCCAACAGAAGCCTGACCCAAAGAAGCCTTAGAAATCCTCAAACATCTGTTGCTTCCATTCCCTATGCCAGATGTCCCCATTTGTCCCTCCAGATCACCCCTCTCCACTTCTCTTCATGCTGCTCCCAAAGGATGAGCTGTATGCCTTGTATCGATGAGCTTCCGTATCCTCCAGCTCCCAGATGGCTTTGGTCAGGGGGTGGTGCCAGGAGTAGGGGGGCAGGAGGGCAGGACATTTATTCCTCTGACTCCCTCTGAGAGGTAAGCTCGGGCTGCTCTGTCCCTCCAAGGAAGGTCCCTCTCAAGAGCTTTGCCCAATGCAACCCTCCCTTCTCTTGTTCCCACACAGTATGGATGGTGCCAGTTTCTTAACAAAATCTCCTCAAATTGTACCAATTTGAATGTGCCATCTCCTTCTGAATGGAACCTGACAGATATGCCCCCCTCTCCTTACATTTTCCTCAGTTACTCTCTGTGAAGAAGCTAACATCAAGGTTACAAACTCAGTTTCTCAAGCCATCTTGGGCTCACGATGTGCCTTCTTGGTAGCTGGGATGTGGGGCATGAGCAGATTTCTTTGTAGAAATCAAGATTCTTCCTACTTTTTCATATTGAATCCCCTGTCTACTTCACTCATTTTTGTTACCTTCCAAACTCAAGTAAGCATTTGTTGGCTTTGAAATACAGCTTTCACTAAATCTCTGTCTTAAAGCCAGCAAGGGAGAATTCAGAATGAGAGAGAAAATAAATGAATTAGGACTGAATTATGCTAAGATGAGCTAGGTGGATTTTAGAAAAAGTGCATGTAAAACTCCTCATTTTCTCACTCCCCCTCCCCTGAGCTATAGCCTCCCTGAAACATGGACTCTAAGAAAAAAGGCCAACTCTAGAAAAGTTAGAGTTTACAGGAGAAACCAACATTGATTTTTTAAAAAATCGATCTAGTATAACTACATACGGATGTTCATTTAGGTCACCATAATTTTTACTTTTTGGAAAATGAGAACTAACACATACTGGTTTAACACACTAGCTCTTTTTTCTTTCTTTCTTTTTCCTTTTTTTTTTTTTTTTAAGTAGGCTCCACACCCAGCATGGAGCCCAACATGGGGCCTGATCCCATGACCCTGAGACCAAGACCCAAGCTGAGATCAAGAGTCCTTGCCTTGGGATGCCTGGTGGGCTCAGTGGTTGAGCGTCTGCCTTTGGCTCAGAGCTTGATCCCAGAGTTCCTGGAAAGAGTCCCAATTGGGCTCCCCACAGGGAGCCTGCTTCTCCCTCTGCCTGTGTCTCTGCCTTTCTCTCTGTGTGTCTCTTATGAATAAATTAATAAATAAAATCTTAAAAAAAAAAGAGTCCTTCGCTTGATCGACTGAGCCACCCAGGCACCTCTAACATACTAGCTCTTTTAAACAGCATAAGAGTTCTATGAAATGCCTCTGATGACTTCCACTTTAGATATAAAGAAATTGAGGTTCAAAGAAGTTGTGAGAACACCTGGGTGGCTCAGCGGTTGAGCATCTGCCTTTGGCCCAGGGTGTGATCCTGGAGACCCAGGATCGAGTCCCGCATCGGGCTCCCTGCATGGAGCCTGCTTCATGCCTCTGTCTGCCTGTATCTCTGCCTCTCTCTGTGTATGTCTCTCATGAATAAATAAATTTTAAAAAAAGAAAAAGAAAAAAGAAAATCCATAAGAGAAAATATAAGAAAAAATATTTAAAAAAAAAAGAAGTTGTGTAAGTTGGCCAAAATTATACAGCTCCCAAGTGATAGGAATGAGAGTCAAACCTTTGTTTTTCCTTCTTTATTTCTTATAATCTCAGAACATAGGGTAGGTTAGAAGCAAGTTGAATATTTCTCATTATGTAATTAATGTAAACCTTGCTTTCTTTAGTTAATGATGCGGTGATCTTTCCACACCAGTGCATACCGATTTCTCCTCCTCCCCCTTAACAGCTGCAGAGCATCTGGATGAACCATAGTGGATTTAACTGCTCCCATACTGCTGGACACTTAGGTTGCTTCCCAGTGTTTCACTATTGAAAAGTGCCGCAGCAAATATCCCACATCTGTGTCTACCCCCAGGCAGATGCAGATGTACATATGGATACAGATACATACAGAAAATGAATAAGGATACATATAAAGATATCTTGGCATACTTTTGTGAATAACTCTACAAAGTAAATTACTAGAACTAGAATTCCTTTCTCAGTGTTAGGTCTATTTTAAATACAGAAAGCTACTGCCAGATTGTCTTCTAAAGTTGTTGGACCGACTCACAGTCCCCGCTAATGTGAATGCCTGTTTCACAACAGCCTCGCCAACAATATGCACTGTTACTACTCTTTGACCTTTGCCAGACCAAGTAAAAACTTGACCTTGTATTATAATTTTATTTGCATTCATTATTACTGTTACTTGTTTATTGACTACTTGTGTTTTTGTATAATTTGACTGTCCACGTCTTTTGCCCATTTGGGGCAGGAGAGCAGCTGTTCATGTATCACATACACTGAAAATCTCAATTGAGACGAAGTCGAGAGGTAATGCACGTGATGGCAAAAGGAACCTCAAATAGAGTCTCTGATCCAAAGAAATAACAGAGATCTCTCAAATGCTTTGGTTGCTGAGAATGTGTTGAATCCAGAGTCTTCACCTAATGGCCTCAAGGAAGAAGTGACAATAGTGCACAAACCAGGAAGGCTCGACAAAGAGCATCTTGGGATGTCCCCAGTACATGGCTGTAGTCCGTGCCTGTCACCTTGCCTTCCTAAGCTCCACACCTGGGCAGTATCCAGGTCAGGAACATCTGCCCCTGCAGCTGCAGGGAATGAAGCCCTGGTATGGGAAACAAACACAGACGAGGGCCACTATAGACAATGGCCAAAGATAAAGCTGCAGGAAAAAGCACATTTCTGAAGATGAGGTACTTAGAACTCAGTGAGGAATCTGGTAAACAGACTACAAAACATGCATCCAAAAATGTGCCTGCTTCTTCCAAGTGAGGGATGTTGTTCAGAGTTGGAAATAGGGAGAAGGGGAAGGGTAAAATGAAGGGAACGCCTTCCCATACTGAGAACAAAAAGGATTATGTTTACCCCACTAGGGTAGGTAAGGTCAAGTCATTTGCTTGTTGGATATACGAATTGCTGGGCTGCAACCTGATGCACAGGTATCAGAATCTTTAGGGGAGGGGCCTGGGAAGCTGTATGCTTGACAAGTACCCCAGGCGATTCACACCAGCAGGGAAGTTAGGGAAATACTGCTCAGAAACAGTGGTTCTCAATGCAGGCCGCACAATAGAATCCCCTAGGAGGGTTCAGAACAAAAGCCCTGAGCTCCATACAGGAAGATTTCTGTTTATTGGTCTGGTATGAGGCCCGGGCACCAGTTTTTGTTGTTGGTAGTGTTTTGTGTGTTTGTTTTTAGCTCTCCTGGTAATCCCACTGGGCAGTCGAGAACCCCCAGCTAGTTCCTCAGTTTCCAGAACCACCTGGGACACTAGAATACCAATTTTACCATCTAGACTGATCAAGATGTAGATTTACAGTCCTCAACCCTGAACGCAGAGAGTAAGACCAGTCGGGGGGTAGGAGGGGCTGGGAATAGGCAGTTATAATATCCACTGGGACCACTAATTCACTTGACCCACAGGTTAGGATCTTCTCCCAGGAAGACAAGTTCACATCATGTGTTAAGAAATAGAGATGGGATGCTAGGAACAGCAGCTCTCCAGAAGTAGTGTGTCTCTAGAATTAGTGCCAAATTGTTGTACCTTCCACCAGGCATCCTTCCAGAGGATTCTCTTGGAGTATGGGTCTTCCCATATCTCCCCCCTGACTACGAAGTCTAAAAAGAGGTGGGCTGACCCTGGGGTCATTTCTAATGGGTGTTCCTGTAGCGCAAAGGCAGCTTCTCTTGCTGGCTGCTGCTGCCGCACAAAGCATGAAAAGAGGCCTTGGACATCCCATGTTGTCCAGGGCTCCGGCCATAAACCACTGGCCTTGACCAATGTCGTGGGTCATAGCCCACTTGCTCCCTGATTCCATTTTTTGAGTGACTCGCCTCTCCTCTAGACCTGACCCTGACCTCCCAATACCATTGGGATTAGAGTTTCATCATATGAATTTCAGGGGAACATAGACATTCAGTCCAATGAAGCTCTTTTGGCCGCAAGTAACAGAAACACACAAGGGAAGTCACTGAAAATCTGCTGGAATATCAGGGACTTGACAGAGGTTTTAGGTATCCAGTCCTCGGCAAGGACAGGAACCAGGAAAATTGGGGGGCTCCTAGTGGTGTGTGTGTACTTTCCTTCTGGAGCAGTGACCCCCAAAATGGTGGTGTGTACACACCATTGGGAGGGACAAGCTATCTCTGAGATACAGGAAGAAAATGTCCAAATTCCTATTTTTATTTAGTTTTATCTCATTTTAACTTTTTCCCATTTTTGTCTGTTTGATAATATACATAACAGTATGATGCTTGTACAATTTATAAATAAATAAATGCACACCCATGGGGGTGTATGATCAAAAAATTTCTGTTAGAAAATACAGTACGCTATGCAGGTCCTTGCTTCTCAAAATGCAGTCTAAGAACCAGCAGCAAAGGCATCCCCTGGCACTTGTTAGAAATGCAGAAGCTCAGGCCCTGCCCTAGACCTACTAAGTCAGAATCTGCACTTGAATGAGACCCTGGTTGATTGGTGTGCAAGTATAAGAAGTGCTGCTTCCCAGCATCACCCTCAATCGAGTGTGACCTTTGACCTCTGTCCGTAGAAAATTCCAAATTCCCTGAGGAAGAAGCTGATTGGTCTAACTTAGCTCAAGTGTCCACCCCTGGACCTATTAGCTGTGGCTAGGAGGGGGTCAGGATCACTGGGCAGGAACATGGTTGCAGAGAGCAACTTCTATGGACAGAATAAGTGATCTAGGAAGTTCAGGAAAGAGGTGTCCACAGCACAGATATTTGGTAAACATCTGAGCTGTGTCAGGGTATGTCCGGATCCTACAAGCAGGACTCAGGTGACTAGGCCCCTACACAAACCAAACCCCAAACTCATATTAAGCAACTCAACCTGGCCTGATGGGAATAAGCTCTGACCTTGTTATTTGGCCGTGGGGCTCAGTTTTCTTTCATAGAGACAACTGAACCAGCTGAAGCCTGGCTAGGACTGATGGCGCATGGGGAGGGGTCACAAGTCACCCATTGTGTCCTGTGTACAAGCTAATTAATATGCTCTGCCCTGGTCTCTTAGTTCATGCAGGTTTAGGCAATGAGTATAAAACACAAGTGTCAGTTGGCTCAAGAGTGCTATGCTTGTGACAGCAGGACTTCATTCCCTTGTCCTAGTTCTCTTTAGGGGTCCCCAGTGGAGTGCCCCCACCCCGCCATGTACTCATGCACCTGACCACCAGTGGCAGCCACCTTGCGGCTCTGTCATCCTCTTTTTCCCAGTGTGGCTCCTACATGTCTACATCAGGCATCTACAGAGATGCTTGAAGGTGTCTCCCCACCCCAACCCAGCTGAAAATTCCATGCCCAGCATGTTGTCCTTGGATGTGCCTAACACTCCAAAACTCAGGGTTCCACGTAGGGCTGGGTTCTTTGCAAGAATGAGGAGGAGGGCTCTCTTCCCAATTCTGGACAACACCCCATGATCCAAGGACTCGGAGAAAATACACTGCAGTCTAGAGTTTCTTAAAATGTCATTTCCACAGCTCTATCAGCTCCTAAATCCAACCCCTGACTTTGGACTGGGAGATCTCTCTTCCCTCCATTCTCTTTCTTTCTTTGGCCTCTTTCCTCACCAAACTCCTATCTCCTCTCATTTAAGAACAAGCTTCTGTGGGTGTGAATGGACTTACATGCAGCCTGGCGAGGCGGGTGGTTAGGGAGAGACTGAGCGTTTTCTTCACCAGCATCAGCTAGTAAAGATGCCCAATTACACGTATAACCTTATTATTTTCTTATCGTTCTCTACCCCCAGGTAATTTGCTTTTCTTACATTGATCTGTGTTCCTTCTAAAGTGCCATGGCAACTACTCCCGCAGTTTGGTACCTGGCTTCTGTGAGCTCGTGGAGATGAGCACGGTGTGTAGGGACAGCCAGGGCAGAGCCAGGACAGGGCCGAGGTCCAGTGGGAGGGATCTGTGGGCTGTCACTCCCAGGCCAGGCAGGGAGGCCGCTTGACTTAGGCATGATTGGGGAACCACTGCTGCCATCTTGTCACACTGCTCATGTCTCTGGTTGGGTTTCGTTTGCATCGTACATACTTGCTTTATTTGTTCTAAGTAAGCGCTCAGCGATGTCCAGCTCAGCAGCTTCTGCACCTCAACTGTTTTCCATTGTCCCCCAACAGCATCCCTCAGAAAGACTGACATACAGGTGCATTCATTTTATCAAATGTAGGCAGTCTGCAGACTGCAAACGAGCTCAGTCTAGAGCAACAGCTTCGTGTTCTGGGGCAGGAGCGGGTTATCAGGCCCCTGCATTGGCCTTGGGGGAGAGCTGGCTGTGCCCACACTCCCTTGCTTGGATAGGGATGATCATCTGAGGCAAACATGAGTCCTTATGTTATAGGCTAAAAAATATCTAGAGGACTCTTGTGCTAGTTCCCCAGCTTAATGATGTGCTACCCTTCATCCGCCTGTGGAGTTTACCCAACTATCTTCCCCCACAACTGATGGTATTCCTCACTTCCTTTGTTTCAGGGTAATTATGCCTTTCAGATTTCCCCTCAGCCAAAGGCTTGGACCCTGGGGCTATTTCTTACCATTTTTGTCTTCTGCCTCAAGCATACTATCCATTCCTTTCCCTTGGCTTTGCCGTGAGCTTTCTCTTTGTGCAGAGGCCAGGTCAGAAAAGCCCACAGATCCTCCCACGTGTTGACTTGGCTGCCCACGTGGAATTAGCTCCATTCAGAAGAATGTGCCTTCCCCAACTCCTGTGGTGTCCCTCAGGCAGTGACCACAGTCCCATAGTCCTAAATCTCCTCCCACTTACTGTAGCTTTCCAGCTGTTCCCTCTCAATGGCTTCTCTCCTAATATAGAAGGTGGACAAGGTTTTACAAGCAGATTTTGATGAGCCAAGTTTATCTGCAAAGGACTATATTTTAGAAATTGAATTCCCTGCCAAGATTCTCCTTTGACAGCAACGGAAAAGTATTCAAAATGGGCCAGCCAAAGGAATCACAGCTAATGTAGAGTGTCCACCTCTGACCTCCTTGATGTACACACTACAATAGGAAACTGATTCTTCCTAGTTGGGTCAATGGCCAATAAATGGGTCAATGAATATGCTTTAATATGTGTCTCTCCTCCCATCAAGCTTGCTAAATAGAGGCTTTCTAGCTAATGTCAACTGCGGATTTCTGCCCTTACACTGTCTAGGTACCTATAATTAGCATAATTATTCCTGTGGTTCTACATTCCCGGACTGACCGTGCTTCAGATCAACCTGAAGGTGGGGAGCTATATCTTCAAGAACCACTCTTCTAGAGGATGGTAACACTGATCCATCAATTAATAGCCATTTTTCCTATGGATATAGTTTAATATAGTTAGAACAAATCATGGATAAGCATTATCTACTTAACTTGAGGATAATTATTATATATTGGTTAATGCTTAGCCCCGCATGGCTTTTCTCTCTTCTATAAAAAGTAAACTAGTAAAAATCCATCCTCCCCTTCCCAGCCCCATGCCATAATGAGCTTACAACAGCTGTCTCCAAACCAGTTTTTACTGACGAAGGGACGAGTAATCTACTTCCTTTTTTTTTTCAAGATTTTATTTATTTATTTATGAAAGACACAGAAAGAGAGAGAGACAGAGACAGAGATACAGGCAAAGGGAGAAGCAGGCTCCATGCCAGGAGCCCGATGCGGGACTCGATCCTGGGACTCCAGGATCATGCCCTGAGCTGAAGGCAGGCGCCAAACTGCTGAGCCACCCAGGGATCCCCTAGTAATCTATTTTCATTTGATCCACTACCTCAGGTGAACTAAAACTCTGGTAAAAAAAAAAAAAAAAAAAAAAAAAAAAAAAAAGGAAGAAGAAGAAATAAAAGACCTTTTGCTCCAGAATTACTTAAAATTTCACAAATTGTTTGCCCAGTTAGCTAAGCAGAAGTTCAGCTTAGCCTACCATCTAAAGAGATGACCTTGGTATTTCCTGAAAACAATGATTCATTATTTTGTAGGATAACTTCTCAAAATATTTGCTAACTTTATTTTTAATACATTGGAGGCTTGGGTCTTCTGTTCGTGATCTTACCTGAGAAGCAACAGGGACTGAGTATACTTTCTCTTCTACCGATCACCATTACACATTCTTCCATGTAATGGAAAAACAAAATCATCTGCAACTCTCCTTGGTCCTTGATCCCATGGAGAGGAAGTGGCTGCAAAATAGTGCAAACACAACATCTCTCCACTCACTCAGCAAGCTCACATGGAGGCCTGCAAAGGGCCAAGTTCCTGAGAACAAAGATGGGAAAAAAAACTGGTCCCTGGCAGCAGAAAAGTGATTTCCCAAACCGGGAGCAATTATCTAAAATACAGATTCCGGGGTGCCTGGGTGGCTCAGTGGGTTAAGCGTCTGCATTGGGCTCAGGGTCTTGGGATCAAGCCCCACATCCTGGCTCCCTGCTCAGCAGCTTCTCCCTCTCCCTCTGTTCCCCCCACCACTCTTGTGTGCTCTCTTTCTCTCTGCTCTCTCTCTCACAAATAAATACATAAAATCTTTAAGAAAAACAAACAGATTCTCACCTCAGGTTTCCTGAGTGAGTCAGATTCTCTGGAGGTGAGGCCCCCCAAAAGATATTTTACCAAAGGTCCCAGGGCATCAGATGCAGCCAGGTTGAGCCATCTGTATGATGGGAGAACTGCTGGCGGGGGGTGGGGGGTGGGGTTGGAGGGCGCAGGAAAGAATGAACTCGGGACAATGGCATGGACCCGGGGTAGGGCTTTTGGGGAGGGTCTGCGAAGAGTGGATTTACCCGTCAGGGTCCGGTTAGAAGACAGAAGCCATACCAGTGACTGGAGCAGGGCTGGATTTAGGATAAGGACTGTGGAAGAGGTGGAAAGTGGGCAACCAGGAAAAAGGTATTAGGGAGACCGCCCTGCGAGAAGCAGCTCCCCTACTCCAGCAAGGGCACAAGGGAAGAGGCTAAAGCTCAGCCGCCCAGGGGGCCCGGGGTTCTGTGAGGGGGACCCTGGCCAGCTGGCGGAGATGGATGATGGCTTCTCCCGCCACACTGCTTCTGTGAAAAAGCAGATCCCGGATCCCGGACCCAGCAGGGCTGGTAAGGAAATGTGCGAGGGAGCACGAAGAAGCGAGTCTGACCCTCCTCTTCCAGCCTCTCTGTCCCCCCAGCCTTGGTCTTCCGGCCTCTCTGTCCCCGTGGACAGAGCCTAACTTGGAGCAGCTGACACCGACCCAACACCGACACCGACACCGCCAAAAATGTGTTGCCAAGTCCTGGTCCCAGCACCACCAAGCTCAGTAGAGACAGTTGGGTTCGGAGGTGAGAGGCGATCATTTAATCACTACACAGTGGATGAAAGGAAAGAGTGGATTCACGTGGTAGACAGGGTGTTACTGAACAAATGAAATTGTGTCTAATCCTCACAATCCCATGAGGACGAGGCCCAGAGAGGTTAATTCACTTGTGAGAGGTCACACAGCAAGTAAGTGGTGGAGCTGAAGTCCCAATTAATTCCATGAGTTGGCTCCAGGCCTCGCAAAGGACTCAAATTAGGGTGTTATTCTTCCTTCCATAATTCTTTTTCCTGGCGCTGGCTTCCATTCCACTTCACCTTCCAGGTGGGCCATGTGTGCCCCAGGTATAATTTAGTTATGTGACAGGGAAGTTTTCTTTTTCTGATCTTCCGACTTTACTAGGATTTCCATGTAACTGGGTTGTCATTGATGACTGACCCACCTACATGGATGAGAGGGGCAGTCTCAAGCTGGATGTCGAATCATCCCCTCCAGTGCATAAGTGAGGAGGCTTTCCACCACCACTACTCCGTCCGTATCCCAGATCCCAGCCCTGGCTTCTCCCGGGTGTTGTGAAGGGGTGGGTGGGACAATGTTCCCATGGTGTATTATGACAGAGACAGGAAATCTGTGCTCAGGAGAGGCCACTCTACTGGGACATCAGACAAGCTCCTAGATGCTGACGCAAAGAGGTCAAAGCCAACGGGAACGATAATCCCTGGACCCAGAAAAAAGAAGGGACCTGCTCCAGGAGAGGCTGGACTCATTTACCCTCAGTTCAATTGCTTAGAATTAGACTTTGAACCCTACTGGTTCCTTTCTCATGTTCCTTCTCCCCTGTAAAAACAGATTTAAAGACCCTTCCCTAACTCCATATCCTGCTCCAGGCTTTATATCCCACAAGATCCTTCTTCACCTTTTACTCACTCTGATTTGGCTCCTGTCTCCATTTCCCCACAGAAACAGTTATTACTAAAGTGACAGGTAACCTACAGGCTCATAAATGCAACAGTCCTTTCTTAGTCCTTTTATCACTTGACTTCCAGCCAACATTCGGCATGGTTGACATGGCTTCCATTTTGAACCATTCTCTTCTGTTGGCTTCTAAAACTCAAATGTAGATGCAAGTCAGCTCGGCCTCAGTGAGAGTTCTTTAATCCCAAGCCACAAAAATCAACCGGGGGGTTGGGGATAAGAGAAACTTATCAGGAGGTTCTGAACTGGTTCATGGCATGAAGTTGACTCAGTAATATCTCCCAATTCTTCACCGCTCCTTGTATCCACTCTTTGTAATGTGACTTTGCAGCTCCTCCCACCACTGTAACTTGCTATGACTAACTGGACATTTGCAGCTGTGATACCAGAGAGGCTTGAAAAAGCACTGCCACTTCCCACTCTCTCTCTTGCTCCTTTGCCTTTATCTCGAGAACATGCCCGGCTAGCTTGCTGAAGGGTGAGACATGTTGGATACAGTTCAGTCACCCCATTTGTCCCACTGAGGTCACCTTGGAACTCTCTCAGGTCCCAGCTGACCTCCCAGACATAAGAGGTCAACTGGCAGTTGTTTCACTGACCTTCAGCTGGCTGCAGATACAGGAGTGAACCTAACAGAGACCAGAAGACCATCTATGTGATCACAGATTCATGAGCTGAAGAAATACTTGGGTGTTTTAAGACACTGAGTGTTGGGATGGTTTGTCAACTAGCTTCGTGGGGCAGCAATAACAAAATAACCACAACTTGGGTGGCTTATACAACAGAAATGTATATTCTCACAATTCTGGAGGAGAGAAGTCCAAGACCAAGGTGTCAGCAAGTGTGGCTTCTTCTGGGACCTCTCTCCATGGCTTGCAGGTGGCCACAAATGGCTGTGTCCCCACATGGTCTTTCCTCTGTGTGCCCAAATTTCCTCTTCTCATGAGGACATCACTCAGGTTGGAGGGGAGCCCACTCTGATGACCTCATTTTAACTTAATCACCTCCTGACAGGCCCTGTCTCCTAATACAGTCACATTCTGAGATCCTGGGGCTTAGGCCTGGAACCTAGGAATCTGGGGAAGACATATTTGTCACAGTTTGTCACACAGCATGCTTATGGCAATAAATACCTGGTATATGCCATCAAAGGCAAAACTGAAGAACTCCCAACAGGCTAGGAAAAGGCAGCACTAAAGATCCACAAAATAGGATCTAGCAGACAATCTCTTCAAGCAGATGCTTTCAAGGTGAACTAGCTTTTTTTTTTTTTCTTTTGTCTTTCTTTTTCTTCTTCTTGAGTGCAAAAGTTCCCTGTGAGGTTCTCAACTGTTAGGTTCCAGAGAAAGAATTCAATTGGCCCAGCTTGGGACCTGTGCCCTCCAGCACCTTGATTGACAACCCCATCAAAACTACATGCTGTGGCAGAGGGGTAGTTCCCTAGGGGACACTGAATGACGGCTGTCAAAAAAATGGGGCATGAATTCTGGGTAGGCAGGAGCATCATAAGTCTACTACAAGCTCTGGCTCTTCCTCCTGGTTTTGTAACATCCACTTTGTCCACACACAAGGCGTGCTGGCCCATGTTGGATGACAGACCGAGCCCCCTAAAGGCCCCTGGACCTTTGGAATCACAGCACAAAGTTGGCAGGATGGAATTGAATAGGGATTAATGTGAAGGCCTATACACGAGTCCACGGAAATAACAGTGGGTGGAGGACAAGAGTGTTGACTGACGCTTAGTGGTAACTTGTGTGGAGAACACCATAGGCTTGGGAAAAGCCTATAATGGGAGGGGTTGGCCAAAGATGGTAGGCTGAGGCAGGGCTGAAAGAAAAGGTGAAGGAATAGTTCCTGTTCCTGATAACTGCCTGCAGTTATCAGGCTCGCTTGGAAGAAGAATAGCCTAAGACTACTGACTGAGCACCTACTACACACCAGGCACTGTTCTAGGTGTTTTACTTGAAGCATCTCAGTGAATCGACACAAGCACACAGCATCATTATTCCCATTTTACAGATGAGGGGAGGGAGGCAGACAGAGGTGAAGCAGCTTGCCCAAGGCTGCACAGCTTTGATGGGAGCCAGGTTTGGACCCAAGCAATCTGATTCCAGAGCCTGTGCTCATAGCTGCTAGTGAGGCTGGCTCCCGGGAAGTGGGACAATGACATTCTGCTCTCAGGGGACAGCACCTGCTGTGTGCTATAGACATGCTAGGGGCTTTAAGACACACCAACTTATCCCCTCCTGGAAGGTAAGCGTTACGATCCCCATTTTAAACATAAGCCGCAATAGGAAAAGAAGCAGGACATCTGGATGAGTTGCTGAAGAACTAGGTGAACCTCCACTGGGAAGAAACATATTTAGGGGTACATTTAGGAGCAAGGCAAATACTTGAGAATTGTCAAGTTAAATTTATTCTGTTTAGCTTCAAGAGGATGAAGTGAGGGCAACAGGTAGACTTTTACAGCAATGTTTTTTTTTTTTTTTAAGATTCTATTTATTCATGAGAGACAGAGAAGAAGGAGCAGAGACATAGAGGGAGAAGCAGGCTCCCTGCGGGGAGCCTGATGTGGGACTCCATCCCAGGACCCCGGGATCATGCCCTGAGCCGAAGGCAGATGCTCAACCACTGAGCCACCCGGGTGTCCCTACAGCAATGTAATTTTGTCTCAAAATTATAAAAGTCTTTCTGATATAGCTTATTAATACTTATAATCATCCTAACTATATTAGTATACGTATTACGCCATTTAATAAGCATTTATTATGTGTTAAGAACAGCGCCGTCATTATATGAAATGTCATTTGAATAATAAAATCACAGCAACACTTGCTATTGAGCACTTACTCTACGCCAGGCGCTGTGCCACAGCTTTGAATGGTAGGCACTATTATTCCCATTTTATAATTGATAAAGTGCATCACAGAGAGGTTAAGTAAATGTATCCAAGGTCACATAGCCGGGAATGAACCCAGCAACCTGTCTTCCAGGCCAGAGTTCCTAGTAACCATGCAGCACTGTCCCCCCCGAACAGCAGTGAGGAATCAGGGGCTCATCTCAGGCAAACACTAGAATTCCATCACCCAGTGTGCGATTGTCCTGACTGAAGCTCCTCAAGAACACAGACCTGGGGGACTAAGAGCAGATAAACCTCCACACAAATGGGCTGTGTAGGCCCTCCCCCAGCCCCCGGGCCCAGCTTGCAGGGCCAGGATGCTCCACACACAACCGTTGCAGCCCTGCTGAGACCAGAGTGCATGTGTTTTATTAAAAGGAAGTGTTTACCGGGCCAACTCCTGGCAGAGCTGCAGCGGCAGTTTATTAGGACTTCATTTGGAGTGTAAATTGTTGCTGGTTTATAAAAAGGCTCTGCAGAGCAGCTCCGCCGGGATGGCCCCAATCCGCAGCACAGGGCATGTGAGGCTTTAACTAAATCATTGATTTCCCTCTGGAAGGAGCAGCCCAGATATGAGCCACTCATTTCGCTGCTTAGCTGCTGTCTTCTTGCACCTGGAGGGCAAAGGTGGCAAGATTCCCTCTTCCCTCCATCTCTGTACGTGCAGGCACACACGGGTACCAGCACGCACACACCACTGACTTCTCTGAGGGCCTGTGACATTCTGGTACACTGGCCCTCAAAGGCCAGAAGGCTCTGAAGAAAATCTGACTTTGAGGGGCATTTGAGAGCACGCTGCCCGTTGACTTTGTGTGTAGTTGTGATCCATCTCTAAAGTCAGACAGATTTGGGTCCAAATGCCACTTGGATGACCTTGAGCTTGGGATGTCAGATTTACCAAATAAAAATACAGAACACACAGCTAAATTTGAATTTCAGATAAACAATGAATAATTGTTTTGGAATAAGTATGGGACATGTTTGTCTGAAGTTTACATCTAACTGGGCATCCTACATTCTGGCAACACTCCCCTGGGCAGAGGACTGACCTTTCCTTTTTTTTTTTTTTTTTTTTAATTTTTTTTTTTTATTTATTTATGATAGGCACACAGTGAGAGAGAGAGAGAGGCAGAGACACAGGCAGAGAGAGAAGCAGGCTCCATGCACCGGGAGCCTGACGTGGGATTCGATCCCGGGTC
Source organism: Canis lupus baileyi (assembly GCF_048164855.1). Classification (NCBI taxonomy): domain Eukaryota; kingdom Metazoa; phylum Chordata; class Mammalia; order Carnivora; family Canidae; genus Canis; species Canis lupus. Next base: position 54,666,417 of record NC_132845.1, on the reverse strand, counting down.
TCCAGGATCGCGCCCTGGGCCAAAGGCAGGCGCCAAACCGCTGCGCCACCCAGGGATCCCGGACTGACCTTTCCTAACTAAGCCTTAGTTTCTTCATCTGTAAAATCTCATGATTCTTTTTTTTTTTTTTTTAATCTCATGATTCTTATGAGACTTGTGCAAAGCAATGCCTGTAGAGTGTTTAACACGATGGCTAGCACACTGTTATTGCTCAGTTAACATCATCTGCTATGTTTTCATTTCTCTACATGTCAGGTAACCCAACCTGCAGCCTGTTGTGGTCATTTGTGTCCCCGTCACCTCAGGATTCACTACAAGACTGATTCATCTGAATCTTTGTGTCCTTAATGCCTAGAAAGTTCCTGGAAAGAGTAGGTGCTAGGAATGGATGCTAAATAACTTAATTGATAATCAATTTAACAGTCACAAAAAACAAAGAGCTAGTGAGTGAAAAGTCAATGATCCTGGAAATATTTATCCAAAAAGTAAGATTCCCAACTTTTTTCTTAAGTAGACTACACACCCAATGGGGAGCTTGAGCTCACAATACTGAGATCAAGGCCTGAGATCAAGAGCCGGACACTCTACCAGCTGAGCCACTCACATGCCCCAACATTCCCAACTTTTTTTTAAAAGATTATTTATTAGAGAGAGAAAGAGAGAGAGACAAAGAGCAGGGGGGAAGAGCAGAGGAAAAGAGAGACCCCAAGATTATGACCTGAGCTGAAATCAAGAGTTGATGCTTAACTGACTGAGCCACCTGGGCGCCCCAAGATGCCCAAATTTTCAAAAGAAAGAGCAAGATTGGGACACCTGGGTGCCTCCGTGGTTGAATGTCTGCCTTTGGCTCAGGTCATGATCCTGGGTTCCTGAGATCGAGCCTGCTTCTCCCTCTGCCTGTGTCTCTGCCCCTCTCTCTCTCTCTCTCTCTCTCTCTCTCGAATAAATAAGGCCAAAAGGAGAGGGCCAAGGAAGGAGGAGAGACCAAAAATAATGAAGAGGCGTGTCCTACAGATGAGACAGGAGGGAACAGAGCCCTCTCTCACCTCTTGGGTAGGTGTGTTCACCCAACAAATACCTCTTGTACATCTACTGTCATATTAGGGCTTACCGCCCACTCTCACCCATCTCTGCCTGTGGTGCCGAGTGGGAAACACTACTCAGCCACTGAAAGAATGAAGTTGTTATGTTGTGCTTTACAAAGTTCTCCAACATATATTAAGTTGAGAGGATATTGAGCGGATCGTATGTTCTTGCTTATGCATGTGTGTGTATGGTGTGTTATATCACATAGAACATTCCAACATGGATGTAAAAGAAACTGCTCATAGCGGTTATCCCTCAGGGAAAGAAGGGGGAAGAGGGGGAGGTTTCTGGAACGGAACAGAGCTAACTTTGCTTTGTATACCATTTTGTGTTATCGGCTATTTGGTCATATATGCTAATTACTGTTTTTATTATTAAAGTAGTATTAAAAATATTTGGAGACCAACCAAAAATATTTTTATACTCTTTTCTAATTATATAATAATACATTCTGGAAAAACAAAAACGGAAAAACAGTTAACAACAAAAGGCACCTGTGATTGTGTCATTCAGAAATAACCACTGTTAACATTTTGGTGGGTATTCTATTATTTCCAATGTACATAACCTTTTTTTTCCCCACCCAGATACTAGTGTTTTGTATCCTGTGTTGTTGTTTTTTTTTTTTTTTTTTTTCAATATTTAGCCTTATGTTGGGGGCAGTTTCCTTACATCATTAAAATAGACTTCTGATTACCATGGCTATGGTACATTTATCACCTATTGCATTTAAACAGAGCCTTTTTTTGGACATTAGGTTATTCTGGGTCATCTAACCATTATAAATAATGCTGTAATAAACATCTTGTATATATATCTCAGATTACTTCCTTAATGAAAATTCTTTGATATGAAATTGCTGAAAGGCTAGACGTGTCTATTTTAATCTACATAAACACAGAGAAAAATGTTTATGCTATATTCAGAGAAAGGCAAGATATAAAATAGTATGACTCATTTTTGCACAGCCATATGTGGGTGTGTATGTGGGTGTATGTGTATACACACACACAATACACATTCCATATACATACATATATCTGTATGATATAAAAGATTGAGAAGATATACACCAAAAAGTTAATCCTTTGCTCAGGGTGGTCGGATCTGGGGTGATTTTTACTTTTTAGTCCTGTTCCTTCTAAAACGTCTACTGTAGTGGATACTGCGGTGCACCCCCCAGGTCCCTGCTCCAGCTCCGAGGCACCCCTGCCCCCAGCTTCTAGACACTTTCTAGGAATTGTCTTCAGCCGAAGGAGTGGCCTCACACAGGTCACACCTGCACTTCCAGTAGACATCTGCATCCAACATCTGGTCCATGCTGGCGTGCAAAGGCCTGGTCTCTTAATCCCAGCTCCGGAGCCTCCATGGGATCAGCGGGGGCCTTTGCTGTGATTGTATCACAGCTGATTTCTCCCTCTGGCTGGTCCTGCTTTCCAGGTAAGCCAAGCCACAACGAACACTTATTCACTTGCTAATGAGGAAAACTCAATATATAAAAAAATCCTTACGAAATGTCCTACTTTTTTTGTTCTAGATGATTTTCCACTACGAAAAAGTTGTCTGCTCTCTAAAGTGACCAACGAAATACACTATGATATCTGCTCCCTAGGGTCATGCAGGTAAAGGCACTAAAGGCAATTAATCAATTAGTTTGTCTTCCAATAAATCCCCTTCTAGTGGTGCCTGACCCTGGACAGCTGACATTTCCATAACCCACTTGCCACCTTACGTTGTGTTAAATGACTTCTTATTGTCCGAAACTTGGAGATTTTAATCTCATCTATTAAGCCAGCAGGCCCAGTAATTCCCTGAATGCATTTTTATTGACTTTGTAAATCAGACTTCCTCACGTCAGGGACTGTGACCAGGAGAGAGGTGTTTGTCTGTGAAATTGGCTGGACACAGACCATTGACTGTGATGATAACCGGTGATTTGTGGGGCCAGATAGACAAGCCACATGCACTAAGCAGATTAAAATATAACAAAACAAAAAGGTTCTATTACCAGGAATACTGGCAAAGGGCAGCAGGATGTTTGTGATAAAAGATAGAAAACAAACTAATTCCAAGTCTGGAAGGAAGCCCAAAACAGTGCTTTGCTCCCTCTTTGCTGAGCCAAAGAGAAAGTGTGCGGCTGCTAAACACCAATTTCTGAAAGCCCTATAGCAAAATCACAGAAAGCTTCACATTTTGCCCTGCCTGGGGCCCATATTCATGATGTTGTGCACACCTCCCTGCCTCTCGTGGCAGGAATAGCTTATAAAAGGTGCAGTGGGGAAAAAAAAAAAAAGAGGTGCAGTGATGATTTTAAATCGCTTCTAAGAACACGATTCTGGTGGTCTTCATCCCACTGAGGATGAAATCTAAACTGTTTGGCCTCTACCTACTGCTCTGACTCAATCCTTCATCACTCTTCTCCAGCCCCATTGCCTTCTTGCTGTCATTCTAGCAACACTAGTACTTCCTGCCCTCAGGGCCTTTGCCCATGCTGTTCCTTCTGAATGTGATGCTCTTACATCAAATATCTCCAAGTCCAGCTTGTGCACTTGACTCAGGTTTCTGGACAGACATCACCTCCTTACAGATGTCTCCCTGGTCACTCAATCTGAAATGCACCCCACTCCATCACTCTCAATTTCTCCATTAGCAAGTGTTTCTATTTTGGGTATTTACTGTGAACTGACATCACACCATTTATTACAGGTTTGTTGTTTATTTTAAACCTTGATCTTCCTGAGAACAGCAATCTGTGTGTTTTGTTCACTGCTATATTTCCAGGGCCTAGGGACAGTCAGTGCTCAGGTATTTGTTGAATGAATAAATTACATATTTTATCTCCTTTTTGTCTTCATCTAAATGGCCTAATTTATTCATTTATTTATTTAACAAATGTTTGTTGAGGACCTACAGTAAGCCAGGCATTGTACTGAATGCTGGTTCTCAAAGGGATCATATGTTATGTATGAGATTCTTATCCATTATCAAAATTTAACATGCCACTTAGCAACAGTGTCCCTACAGTTATTGGAAAATGTTGTGTGTGAGTTCCCCTTCTAGAGTACTCTGGGAGATTATTATTTTGTGACCGATTCCTTGCCATTGGGATGTGCACATAAATGATGTGTACATCTTCCAAGAGTCTAGACCAGTACTGTCCAGTAGAAATAAAATATGAGCCACATACATAATTCCGAATTTTCTAGTAGGCTTATTTTTGTTAAGATTTATTTATTTATTTGAGAGAGAGAGACAATACAAGCGGGTGGGGAGAGAGGGAGAGAAAATCTCAAGCAGACTCCTCCCTGAGCGTGGAGCCTGACGCTGGGCTTAATCCCAGGACAAACTATTAATGAGTTAATTTACATTCTTTCTTCCATACTCAGTCTTCAAAATCCAATGGCTCTTTTGCAACTACAGCACATCTCAGTAAAGATGTAAAAAAGTAAACTAAATTTTCATCAGAAATAGTTGATCAGGGGATCCCTGGGTGGCGCAGCGGTTTGGCGCCTGCCTTTGGCCCAGGGCGCGATCCTGGAGACCCGGGATCGAATCCCACGTCGGGCTCCCGAAGCATGGAGCCTGCTTCTCCCTCTGCCTGTGTCTCTGCCTCTCTCTCTCTCTCTCAATCTCTATCATTAAAAAAAAAAAAAAAAGTTTAAAAAAAGAAATAGTTGATCTGTATTTAGATTTCATAGTTGAAAAAGAAGTATATTCATATATCTCAATTGTTCTAAACAGAGTAGTGATTTTAAATTTACATTTAAACTAATTAAAATTAAATATAAAACTCACTTCCTCAGTTTCACTGGTCATATTTCAGGTGCTCAATAGCCACATGGGGTAGAGGCTACCATGATCGATCCTAAAAAGGACAGGAATGCATTGCCCTGTGCTTTTCCTTTTCCCACTGACTGGAGGTGGTACCAACTGGAAATCCAACTTGGACCAGAGCCGGGACCCATGTGTTGGTGTTGGCAAAACCACCCTTCCCATCTGTAGACAGTTATGTGAGAAAGAAAGAAACTTCCATTCTATTGAGGCCTCTGTATTTTTAGGTCCCTTTTGTTGGGATAGCTGAGCCTCTACCCTAACTAATACATCCACGGGAGACTTCCTATACCTCTCCATCCTAGCTTCACTTCTGAAAACATTAATTATTATTAATAATACCATCAGTACTAGTATGTCTCAGCTTACATTTTCCTTGGGGCGTTACATCAAGCACTCCTCAATATCTCAGCCTGCTATGTCAGCAAATTTTCAACTCTGGACTCCAGTGGATGCTCAGGATGGGCAGAGCCTGGCAGCCTGGCTCAGGCTCCACCACCATCATGGTAGAGTTCATGCATCAACTTGACCAAGCCTCAAGATGCCCACACATTTGGTCAAGCATTATTCTGAGTGTGAGATTCAACAAGGGTGTTTCTGGATGAGATTAACATTTGAACCAGTAGACAGAAAAGTAGACTGTCCTCCCTAATGTTGGTAGACTTTGTCAAATCAGTCGAAGCTCTGGATAGAACAAAAGGGCTGATCAGAAAAGAGGGAACTTCTCTGCCTGACCAGGAGCTGGGACATTGGCTCTTTCCTGTTTTCAGATCCTGAAACAGTGGCTCTTTCCGAGTCTCAAGCCTCCCAGCATTTGGACCAGAACTATAGTCTCAGCTTTACTGGGTCTCCCGCTTACTGACTGATTATAGGGACTTTCAGCCTCTAATCAGTCTCTCCCTGTCTCTCTGAGAGAGGGCTCCATTCCCTCCTGCTTCATCTGGAAGACATGTCTCTTCATTATATTTTGTATCTCTACCTCTTTCTTGACCTTTTCCCTCTGGGAGAGGGGAGGTGGGGAGAGAGAGGGTGGGGGGGAGAGGGAGAGAAAGAGAGATAGAAAGAGAAAAAGAGATCTTACTGGTTCTGTTTCTCAGGAGAACCCTGACCAACGCAACCACTAACTGGCTGTGTCACCTCTGCCTCAGTTTCCTCATCTGAAGAGAAATGATCATCCTCTAACTGTCTGTTATTATTTTATTATCACAACACACGGACTGTGGAGCGTTGTTGGGGAGCGGGAAATCTACCATACAAGCATGTATGGGGGGCATTTCATATGCAGGGTCTCTGGCTGTGCTTGGCCCTCAGCGTACAGAGCAAGGCCTTTACACCTCCCTCTCCTGCTCCCCTCAGCAGCTGGTGTGTTTCAGACCCACATCACCACCTCCTCTTGCCCCTTAAGTTAGCCCGGTCCTCTTGGATTCGACCCTGCCCTCCATTTCAGAGAGAAAGGATGGCTTCCAGGCATGAACCTGTTAATTAATTTTGTTTCATCTGTTCATGCTTTTGATCTTGCCTGCTCTCTTCCTCCTCAGGGACATTCCCTCCACATTAACTCTTCTCTGTTTCCTGGACTCCTAGCCTCAGAACCCATGCCTGGGGCCATCTTAGTGTGAAAAGCTTCCCTCTGTCTGGTCTCTTCCTAGCACCTCTTTTCCTTTCTTCCCCCTAGCCAGATTTCCTCACAAAAAAAAAAAAAAAAAAAAAAAGGCCTCTGCCCCTACCACTTCCCATACTTACTAGCACTCCTTCCAGAGGAGCTAAAGAAAAGGAACGAGCCAGGCAGATTGCTGGGAAAGAAGATTCCAGGCAGAGGATCAAAGTGCACAGGCTCCAAGGTGGGAGTGAGCCTGGGTTGGTTGAGGAACATCATGGCCACTGTGAAGAGTGAGCAAGGGGGCGAGTGATCTGGGGCTGACATCAGGGCACAAGCTGTGCCCACAGGTGGTGGGGAATTGGCTTTGGCTCTGAGTGAAGTGGGAGCCGCTGAAGGCTGTTGAGCAGAGAAGTCACGTACTCCCACCTACATCCAGAAAGTCTCCTTTTGCAGAGAAGCAAGAGCTGAGACAGGAGACCCATCAGAAGGCAAGTACAATAATCCAGCAAGACAAGATGTGGCTCGACCGGAAAGGAAGCGTCAGAAGCAGTGGGAGACACTGTCACACTCGGGCTAAGTTTTGAAGGCAGAGCCACGAGAATCTGCCGGAGCTTTGGATGTGGATTATAGGAGAGGGAGGGAGAGAGACAGACATGAAGGATGTCCTCAAGCTTTGTCCCTTCTCACCTCCCACGGCCACCTGCCCTACTTCCAAGGCTGTCGTGAGCTTCACATTTACAAGGACCTCACATTTAGAATTTTGGCCTAAACCTGTTTGTTCCCCAAATTGCAAAGTATGTTATATATATATATATATATATATATATATATATATATATATATATATATATATATATATATGGTATATGGTATATAAAATAATTATAGCAAGAAGATGTGAGAGAGATACAATGAAAAGTGAGTCAAATTCCTGTCCATCGTAGCTGGCAGTCAACAGAGAGTGTCTATGTTGATAAACAGAAATGACAGTTTTTGGGCAGCCTAGGTGGCTCAGCAGTTGAGCACCTGCCTTCAGCCCAGGGCCTGATCCTGGAGACCCGGGATCGAGCCCCGCGTCAGGCTCCCACAAGGAGCCTGCTTCTCCCTCTGCCTGTGTCTCTGGCCCCCTCTCTCTCTGTGTCTCTCATGAATAAATAAATAAAATCTTAAAAAAAAAAGGAATGGCAGTTTTTGCATGTTTGCTTGGCTATAGGGAGGTGACCACCCGAAGAAATAGTTTAAAAGGGTTAACACTGGTTGCTTCTGAGAAACAGGATTTTGAGCAGGAAGCAGTAGGGCAAGAATATTATTTTCCATTAAAAGCTATTTTGTGCTGTTTCTTTGTTTCTTACACCTTTTTTTTAAACAATAAGCGTGTATCCCTCCATGCCAGTATTCTTTAGCACAAGACTTATTATATCCTCTTGTGTTCTACCAGTGGTTACATTTCTTTATTTGTTTGGGTTTTAAAAATTCCCTGTATTGGCATTATAATGTTGATCTTGCTATAAATTTTTTAAAGAGCTTCAGCAAAACAGAAATGCTTTAGCTCCCAAATGACACTGCCTGTAAACACCGTTTATAAGCTTGTTTCCCACAACATTTTGAATGAAAGTGCTTAGTATTTCAGATCAAATGAGCTGTTTGCATGTTTGGGGTTCTCTGACATAGATCATGGCACATGTGTTTTACAGCCATAACATGGAAGCCATCACAGGGAAGCTAGTTGGCACGGTTTCCAATTATTATGCTGCTTAATAAAAATCCGTGCAAAACAAAACCAATCCTGGCTGGCTCCATGTTGCCTAAAGTCCAAGGCATGGAATAAGTAGCTTTTGTAATCTGGACCTAAACTCTCTCTCTCCTATGTCACTTCCTATGACACCCCCCCCTTCACGCCTCCTCCTGCCCACCTTCTCACCCTGGGTATTTGCCACTCTGGAGGGCAAGCACTTGCCAGCCTCTGTGTCTCTGTGAGGGTTCCTCCACCAGGTGATCTTGCCTTTCAAGGACTAATGAGAACACGACCTGATCAGGGACCTGTCTTTCTACTGCTAGGCCTATGGCCACTGCCCCAGTGCAGGCTGGTTCCCTAAACTTTGTTTTCTATCAGCTTAGACCCTTGGAAATCTTGGTGACCATCACCTACCTAACTCCATCTCTGAAGGCTGTGGGATGAGCAGCTGGGAAGCTCCCGGTGCCCCTCTCTGTGCTGCCCCCTGCAAGTGAACATTCACTCACGCATTCTACAAATCCTGGAACACCTCTGGTTTGGAGGTACTGCGCTAAGTGTCAGGAAGGCCCTAGTGGGCACAGCGCCAGAGACACAGTCTAATGGAAAAAGCAGTCAGTAAAATAAGAACAGCATCATGGGTACTTGAAAAGGAGATGTACAATGTGCTGGGAAAATATATATAAATAAGGGTGACTGAATGGGGGAGCAGAGTTGAAAGGAAGTGATGTTTGAGCTGGCTCCTCAACTCCGTGCAGCAGTTGGACAGGCAAAGGGGGCGGGTGGAGGAAGGAGTGTGTCCCAGCAGAAATGCCAGCACTCGCAGGAGTCCAGGAGGGCCTGGGGATGGAGTTCGTGGGCTGCAGTGACACAGGTAGAGGGGGCAGGAGACAGCAGAAGGCAGAGAGTTACACAAAGCCAGCTCCTCAAAGGCATTGCAAGTCCCTTGCAAGGGAGGTTGGACTTTGTTCACATTTCCAAGGGCCTCACATTTAGAATTTTGGCCTAAACTAGTTCCCCAAATTGCAAAGTATATAATATACATTATATATATAGTATATAGTATATAAAATAATTATAGCAGGAAGATGTGAGAGAGATACAATGAAAAGTGAGTCAAGCTCCTGTCCATCGTAGCTGGCAGTCAACAGAGAGTGTCTATGTTGATAAACAGAAATGGCAGTTTTTGCATGTTTGCTTTCCTATATGGAGGTGACCACCCGAGGAAATAGTTTAAAAGTCGTTGTTCTAAAGCAACAGGGAGGGACTCCTGGGTGACTCAGTCAGTTAGAGGGCAGACTTCCGCTCAGGTTATGATCTCAGGGTCCTAGGATCAGCCCAGGATGGAGCCTCACCTCGAACCCCATGTTAGGCTCCACACTCCCTGGAGGAGTCTCCTTCTCCCTCTGCCCCTTCCCCTACTTGTGTTTGCTTTTGTTCAAATAAATAAATTTTAAAATAATTTTAAAAAATTTAAAATAATTTAAAAAAATAAAGCAACAGGGAGCTGTTTGTGGAAGGGTTTTAAGCAGTTGGGGAGGGGCCCGACATGACCAAAGCAATGCTTTCTCATTCCTTTAATTTCTTTTAAGGGTTTTACTGTAGGGGCATCTGGGTGGCTCAGCTGATTAAGTGTCCAACTCTTATTCAGCTCAGGTCATGATCTCAAGGTCCTGAGATTGAACCCCAGGCAAGCTCTGTACTCTTGCTTGAGATTCTCTCCCTCCCCTCTTCTCCCTCCCTTATTTTACATGCTCTCTCTCTAAAATAGAAATCTTAAAGTTTTACTGTAATTATCACATGAAAATAGGAAATGAAAAAAATAAATATGAAGATTTTTAACTTGTAAATTCTTTTTTTTTTAAATTTTTATTTATTTATGATAGTCACAGAGAGAGAGAGAGAGAGAGAGAGGCAGAGACACAGGCAGAGGGAGAAGCAGGCTCCATGCACCGGGAGCCCGACGTGGGATTCGATCCCGGGTCTCCAGGATCGCGCCCTGGGCCAAAGGCAGGCGCCAAACCGCTGCGCCACCCAGGGATCCCCTAACTTGTAAATTCTTACAGAATGTTTACAGACATATTTCCTGACCTGTGTGCTTTTTCTGTCATCCTTATGGGTATTCCTGTTTATTTAATTTTTTTTTATTTTTTATTTTTTTAAATTTTATTTATTTATGATAGTCACACAGAGAGAGAGAGAGAGAGAGGCAGAGACACAGGCAGAGGGAGAAGCAGGCTCCATGCACCGGGAGCCTGACATGGGATTCGATCCCGGGTCTCCAGGATCGCGCCCTGGGCCAAAGGCAGGCGCCAAACCGCTGCGCCACCCAGGGATCCCTGTTTATTTAATTTTTTAAAGATTTATTTATTTGAGAGAGACAGAGAAAGAGAGAGTGAGAGCAGGGGAGAAGGGAAAAGGGAGAAAAAGTCCTAAGTAGACTCCACACTGAGCATAGAGCCCAACATGGGGCTTGATCTCATTGACCTTGAGATCATGACCTGAACCAAAACCAAGAATCAGGTGCTTCAACTGGCTGTGCCACCCTGGAGCCTCTATTTATTTTTAAAAGATTTTTTAATGTATTCATTTATTTTAAAGAGAAAGAGAGAGGGAGGGAGAGAGGGGGGGAGAGAGAGAGAGAGAGAATGCACCTGCAAGCTTAGGGACAGAGGGCGAGGGAGAGAGAATCACAAGCAGACTCCCCACTGAGCACAGAGCCCAAGGCTAGGCTCGATCCCACAACCCTGAGATCACAACCTGAGCCCAAACCAAGAGTCCAATACTTAACTGACTGAGCCACCTAGGCGCCCCAGTATTTTTGTTTATTCATAATTTTAATTAGTAGGTAATATGTAGATATTATAATGGATATTTTTATAAATTTTAAAAATTCTATTGTGACATTAATTATAGGTATTATAACAGAAAGTACAGAAGAGAAGAATATAAAAATCACCCTGAGGCTCACCAGGAGACAGGAGATAACCACCACTATCTTTTCCTGGGCCTAGATGCACGGACCCATATAAACCCTCACTGCCAACATGGCATCATTCCACATGGAACTCATTTGGCATTCTACTTTTGTCACTTAACAAATATTCTCATAATCATCTTATCATTAAGCATGTTATTCAAAAATTTCATACGGGGAATGTTCATGTGGAAATCTATTTATTGTGCATTTTTTATTCCTCTCAGAGTAATTCTCAATTCAGAAACCCCAGAAAAAAAAGAAAAGTCTCCAACATAAAAGTCGATCATAACCAGGTAAAAACCTTTTAAATGAATGTCCTTCCCATCTCTTATTTCCTATTTAACTGTTAATTTCTAAGAAAAACTCAGGTTTTGGGTTTTGTTTTTTTTTTTTTCTTTTGGTTTTTTTTTTAGAATGGGAAAGAAAAACAATTTGTCTTAGAAAAAAACATTGTACTTATCATTTGGTAGCTGCTTTTCCTTTAATAAGATGTCATGCACATGTTTCCACATTTGATAAATATTTCTGTGCCTGAGCTGGAAGATGTTGGACTTCTACCCTCCACTTTCATCGGGAGTCAGCCTTCCCAAATCTCTCTCGTCGCTCTTACCGCGAGAGCTCTCACTGCTAACACCTACTCTTCCTATTTCTTAGGCCTGAAATAGGTAGGAAAAAATGACCCTTTGTTTTAAGTGGCATCTCAAGAACTCCAACGTGGATTCCTGGTTCCCTCAGGTCTGCCAAATGCTAGAGATCTCTCCATGAATCTCCTGGTGAAACCAAAGTGATAACTCTCCAGGGAATAATGTGCTTCTCCCTCCACTAGATAGATGTCCATTTATATTTGCACATTTCTCAATTCTGCACCTATTATATCATACAGAGGTTAGTTTTCTCTTTCCTTAGTTCTTGCTGCTTTTTTATTTAAAGATTTTATTTATTTATTCATGAAAGACAGAGAGAGACAGAGAGACACAGGCAGAGGGAGAAGCAGGCTTCATGCAGGGAGTCCGATGTGGGACTCGATCCCGGGTCTCCAGGATCACACCCTGGGCTGAAGGCGGCGCTAAACCACTGAGCCACCAGGACTGCCCTGTAGCTATTGCTATTTAAAGAGAAATTTGCCTTAACACTCTACTGTACCTCACTACAGAGAGTACTGTGAGGGTTGATGTGGAAGGAATCAAGTTTGGTCTCAACACATGAAGCTTGCAGACTTGTGGAAGATACAGAAAAGAGCAGATAAATGTAATGCTGGGTAACAAGCACTTGCTCAGGTGTTGAAGATGGAGTGTTATGTATTATGGCAGGAAATAGTATCAGGAGGGAGCAGTTATAGGGTAGTCTGGGAAAGCTTCCAGGAAGAAGGGGCGGCTCTACTGAGACAGCTACTGCTCTTCCCAAAGTTATTAATAACCGTCTCATTGCCTCTTTTCAACCCAAAGGCCCCTCTTCAGTTTTCACTCTGCATGATTTCTCTGCAGGACTTCACAGTGCCCACTGCTCACTACTTCATTCATTCATCTATTTACCAAATACTTATTGAGAATATTCATTATGTGCTGATGATGGAGACAATACGGTGGGTCCTCGTTTTTTGTGATGACATCTCTCTTGATTACACATTCATCTTCAATCTTCTTTGTGAATTCATCTTCCTTTCCTCTATCAGGGTCCCGGTCTCCCACATTGCCCAGCAACCTCACTTACTCCTGTGACTTTGAGAAGTCTCTAATGACCCACAAATCTCTATCTCTAGGGGCACCTGAGTGGCTCAGTGGTTGAGCATCTACCTGTGGTTCTGGTCATGATCCCGGTCCTAGGATCAAGTCCCACATCAGGCTCCCTACATGGAGCCTGCTTCCCCCTCTGCCTATGTCTCTGCCTCTCTCTCATGAATGAATAAATAAAATCTTAAAAAAAAATCTCTATCTCTAAAGGCAACTTTTCTCCCAGTCTTCAAAATCTATTATCAATGGCTTCTTGGACATTTGATTTAAGCAGGGGAAGGAGTTTTGTCTTTTGAGTACCAAGCATGGTGCTAATTACTAGAACTAGAAGGCAGATTCCTTCCTCAGGTCACAGTCGAGTGGAAAGTTGAACCTGCACACCTTCAGGTACATTAAGCATATGTCCAAACGTGTATACCACATCAACCCTGGAATATGGGACATCTGGCCTCTGGCAGGCCTCATGTGGTAACACTACACAACTCCAAGGGTTGTCTACACTGTGACTAAGACCCTCTACAGTTGAACAGTATACAACCTACACAACTTTACATGGCAGCTTCCACTGGACTCCATGTGAGGCTGAGAAAGTGATAGGCTGGAACTGTTGGCCATGACGGTTCCCTTGGTGGTTCCCCCTGGTGATTCTTCTCCACTGGGTCAATGGGTTCGGCATGGATTATGTTTCTTCATTTTGAAAATAGTTCTTTATGAGCAGACTTCTGAAAATACCAGCCTCCTCCCCGCCAGTAAGAAAAGAGAAGCAAAGCCCCAAGGTTGTGGGACCCCACATTTAATTTTCCTTCTCTCTGTGAGGGCCCCAAGTAAATGTAAATCACTGAAATGAAAGAATTTCTTCACAGTCTAGACCCAAGGTTGCAAACAGGTGGGCTACACTATTTATGTCATGCGTGACCTTGCAGAGGTATTTTGAATTTAGCTGCCAACTAAGTCCATGTAAAAATCCAGATGTTCAGAAAACAAGGTAGCACCTGAGCCCACATTCCCACATGGCAACCATCAGCCCTCAGCGGAGGTAAAAGGCAGCCTCCCCTGGTGGGGGCGGGGCTTGTCTCCTAATTCTCTTCAGTCCCACCTCTACCTGGCACTTCCCTGACCTGGCTGGCCTCCTTCTGGCACCTCTCTGACCCCTGCAGTCAGTCATATTAACTTCAATTTAAAAAATTCTTTCCACCCAGAAATGACTTACTAATTATTTTATTGACTTGCAGAGTCCATTCATTTATTGGATTTTCTAGTGATAAGAAGTCTTGGCTACAAAATAAGAAATAATAAACCTTACAACAGAACAGATTCCGAGAGCCGTTCTAATCATTGCACACAAACAACATTTCCAAAAATCATCTCTGATCTACCTGGAAATGAGCTCAGAGATCTCTCAGAGCTGCTACAATTTGTGGTATCTCTAAGGCAGGGCTCCCCTGCAGGGGGATAAGGCCATTTTACATTAACTCTTTGTGACCTGAGCAGACACTGATGAAAGAAGAAAGACGATTCATAATCAACAAGCTCACAAAAGAACTACAAATCCACACAAGGTACAGCGGTTTCCTCCAAAAAAAGTACCAGACATTAAAAAAAAAAAAAAAAAAAGCCCAGTGAAGAGAAAGAACAGGCATTCTTGTTTCTTGTTTTGAGCAGTGGGAGCTGGTTTATCTTTTTGGAAAGGCTATTTAGAGGTATGATTCAAGAGAAGTAGCTTTATGTTCATATTTCTCGATGTTTGTGAGCATGGCTTTCTACCACCCTCCACTTACCAGTGGCTAATAGAGGATACAGATGGGGTGTCGTTGTCATGTCAGAGGTTTCCAGTAACTTCCGCTCAGTGTAGCCTGGACAGGACCAGGCGAAAGGAGCTCTTTGCGGTCTGATACCTTCTTGGCAAGGTGGTGTGTTGGCGAAGTCATGGGGAGAAGCTGGGAGGAACCCCACCCCCACCCCCATCCCTAAGTCACAGAGGTGTGGGATCCAAGCACGAGCAAGTTGAAACCCGGCTCCTGATCCCCTTCCCAGATGCCTCCCAAGGCCCTGGAACAGCCTGCAGGATAGGCTCCCTGGGCTAAGGCCAACCTGAAGGACTCCACCCCATGGAATCCCACACCCTTGAAGGGGCAGATCAATAAACCCAAAGAAGTAACTGATTTCCCCTACCAGTTCCCACACACACTTGGACATACCACCCAATGTAAGTGGCAAGTCTTCACACAAGGAAAACAGCCACAGAAACAATAACACTCTTTCCCTTCAAAGCAGGCACACCCTCAGGTGCTCACACGAAGTGGGACTGGTCACCATTCAGGTCCTGAAGGATGTTCTTTAATCTACTCCTCTTCCGACTTTGCCCACCATCCCTTCCCGCAGTCTGGAGAGTCTCTGCTTCCAGAGCTACTTTTCCAAAGGCCCAGTCTGATAGCATCATCATCACCCCTGCCAGCTCCACTCTTCAGATAAATCCCTCCAGGACTCCCCTTGCTCTAAAGATGAAGACTGGGCCCATGGCTCTGACCCATGCAATCCTTCTGATCTCATCTGGTACCTCTCGCCACCCCTACCCTCACCTGCTCTGCCCTCCTCACCTCTAGCCCTGTATTTTTAATTTTTATTCAGATTCCTCAAACTGCTCAGGCTTCCTTCCATCCAAAGCCTTTGCACTCCCTCTGTCTAGCAAGCTCTTCCACCACTCACTTTGGCTTGCTTGGTATCTAATCATCCTTCAGGTCACAGCTCAAATGCCACCTCCTCCAGGAAGCATACCCTAACCTCCCTCCCCACTCCATTACACACTAAGTTTTTAATTATCCTTTGCTTGTGTTTATTAATATGACCATTAGATTAATACCTGATGATTACCCAATTGATTATAGATCCCATGAGAACAAAGACAATGTCCATAGCTCCAGCGCCTAGAACAGTAACTAAACCTATTTTCAAAGTATAATTTAAGAGAAGATCAAGCTTAGAACCCAGCCTCCCTGGTTGAGGCAGGGATGGGAAGCTGGATTTAAAAACCCAAACTCAGAGGCGGGGCAAGATGGCGAAGGAGTAGGGTCCCCAAGTCACCTGTCCCCACCAACTTGCCTAGATAACTTTCAAATCATCCTGAAAACCTATGAATTCCACCTGAGATTTAAAGAGAGAACAGCTAGAATGATACAGAGAGAAGAGTTTGTGCTTTGAACTCTTTTTTTACAACTCGTTTTTAGCCACTCTGCACTGAGCAAAATAACTAGAAAGAAGAACTCATCACAAAAGAAAGGATCAGAAACAGTACTCTCTGCCACAGAGTTACAGAATTTGGATTACAATTTGATGTCAGAAAGCCAATTCAGAAGCACAATTATAAAGCTACTGGTGGCTCTGGGAAAAAGCATAAAGGATTCAAGAGACTTCATGACTGCAGAATTTAGATCTTATCAGGCCGAAATTAAAAATCAATTAAATGAGATGCAAACTGGAGGTCCTAATGACAAGTGTTAATGAGGTAGAAGAGTGAGTGACATATTAGACAAGTTGATGGCAAGGAAGGAAGCTGAGGAAAACAGAGAAAAACATTAAAAGACCATGAGGAAAGGTTAAGGGAAATAAATGACAGCCTCAGAAGGAAAAATCTACATTTAGTTGGGGTTCCAGAGGGCGCCAAGAGGGACAGAGGACCAGAAAGCATATTTGAACAAATCATAGCTGAGAACTTCACTAATTTGGAGAGGGAAATAGGCATTCAGATCCAGGAGATAGAGAGATCCCCCCCTAAAAAATCAATAAAAACCATTCAACACCTCGATGTTTAATAGTGAAACTTGCAAATTCCAAAGATAAAGAGAAAATCCTTAAAGCACCAAGAGACAAGAGATCCCTAAATTTTATGGGGAGAAATATTAGATTAACAGCAGACCTCTCCCCAGAGACCTGGCAGGCCAGAAAGGGCTGGCAGGACATATTCAGGGTCCTAAATGAGAAGAACATGCAGCCAAGATTACTCTATCCAGCAAGGCTCTCATTCAGAATAGAAGGAGAGATAAAGAGCTTCCAAGATAGGCAGAAACTGAAAGAATATGTGACCACCAAACCAGCTCTGCAAGACATATTGAGGGGGCACCCTGTAAAAGAAAGAGGACGCCCAAAGAAATAATCCAGAAAAACAGGGACTGAATAGGTATTATGATGACACTAAATTCATATCTGTTAATAGTAACTCTAAACATGAATAGGCTTAATAATCCCATCAAAAGACAGGGTTTCAGACTGATAAAAAAGCAAGACCCATCTTTCTGCTGTCTACAAGAGACTCATTTTAGACAGAAGGACACCTAAGCCTGAAAATGAAAGGTTGGAGAACCATTTACCATTCAAATGGTCCTCAAAAGAAAGCAGGGGTAGCCATCCTCCTATCAGATAAGTTAAATTTTATCCCAAAAACTGTAGTAGGAGATGAAGAGGGACACTATATCATACTTAAAGGATCTATCCAACAAGAGGACCTAACAATCATGAATATTTATGCCCCGAATGTGGGAGCTGCCAAGTATATCAATTAATAACCAAAGTAAAGACATACTTAGATAATAATACACTTGTACTGGGAGACTTCAACATGGCACTTTCTGCAAATGGACATATGTTCTAAGCACAACATCTCCAAAGAAATAAGAGCTTTAAATGATACACTGGACCAGATGGATTTCACAGATATTTACAGAACTTTACACCCAAATGCAACTGAATACACATTCTTCTCAGGTGCACATGGAACTTTCTTCAGAATAGACCACATAGTGGGTCACAAATCAGGTCTCAATTGATAACAAAAGATCGGGATGGTCCCCTGCATATTTTCAGACCATAATGCTTTGAAACTTGAACTCAATCACAAGAAGAAATTTGGAAGAAATTCAAACACTGGAGGTTAAACAGCATCCTGCTAAAAGATGAAAGGGTCGACCAGGAAATTAGAGAAGAATTAAAAAGATTCATGGAAACTAATGAGAATGAAGATACAACCATCAAAAATCTTTGGGATACAGCAAAAGCAGTCCTAAGAGGGAAATACATTGCAATTCAAGCATCCCTCAAAAAATTGGAAAAAAACCTCAAATACACAAGCTAACCTTGTGCCTAAGGGAACTGGAGAAAGAACAGCAAATAAAACCTAGACCAATGGGATCCCTGGGTGGCGCAGCGGTTTAGCGCCTGCCTTTGGCCCGGGGCGCGATCCTGGAGACCTGGGATCAAATCCCACGTCGGGCTCCGTGCATGGAGCCTGCTTCTCCCTCTGCCTGTGTCTCTGCCTCTCTCTCTCTCTCTCTCTCTCTCTGTGACTATCATGAATAAATAAATAAAATCTTAAAAAAAAAAAAAAAAAACCTAGACCAAGCAGAAGAAGAGAGTTAATAAAGATTCGAGCAGAACTCAATGAAATAGAGACCAGAAGAACTGTGGAACAGATCAACAAAACCAGGAGTTGGTTCTTTGAAAGAATTAATAAGATGGATAAAACATTAGCCAGCCTTCTTAAAAACAAAAGAGAAAAGACTCAATAAAATCACGAATGAAAAAGGAGAGATCACAACCAATACCAAGGAAATACAAATGATTTTAAAAACATATTATGAGCAGCTATATGCCAATAAATTAGGCAATCTAGAAGAAATGGACACATTTCTGGAAAACCACAAACTACCAAAAGTGGAACAGGAAGAAATAGAAAAACTGAACAGGCCGATAACCAGGGAGCGTCATCAAAAACCTCCCAAGACACAAAAGTCCAGGGTCAGATGGCTTCCCAGGGGAATTCTATCAAACGTTTAAAGAAGAAACCATACCTTTTCTACTAAAGCTGTTCTGAAAGAAAGGGTCAGAATACTTCCAAACTCGTTCTATGAGGCCCGCATCACCTTAATTCTAAAACCAGACAAAGGGGATCCCTGGGTGGCGCAGCGGTTTGGCGCCTGCCTTTGGCCCAGGGCGCAATCCTGGAGACCTGGGATCGAATCCCACGTCGGGCTCCCAGTGCATGGAGCCTGCTTCTCCCTCTGCCTGTGTCTCTGCCTCTCTCTCTCTCTCTCTCTCTATCATAAATAAATAAAAATTTTAAAAAAATTTTTAAATAAAAATAAATAAATAAATAAAACCAGACAAAGACCCCACCAAAAAGGAGAATTTAGGCCAATATCCCTGATGAACACAGATGCAAAAATTCTCAACAAGATTCTAGCCAATAGGACCCAACAGTACATTCAGATTATTCACCATGACCAAGTGGAATTTATCCCCGGGATGCAAGGCTGGCTCAAGACTCATAAAGCAATCAATGTGATAGATCATATCAACAAGAGAAAAACCCAGAACCATATGATCCTCTCAATAGATGCAGAGAAAGCATTTGACAAAATACAGCATCCATTCCTGATCAAAACTCTTCAGAGTGTAGGGATAGAGGGAACATTCCTCAACATCTTAAAAGCCATCTACAAAAAGCCCACAGCAAATATCATTCTCAATGGGGAAACACTGGGAGCCTTTCCCCTAAGATCAGGAGCACGACAAGGATGTCACTTTCACCATTGCTATTCAACATAGTACTAGAAGTCCTAGCCTCAGTAATCAGACAACAAAAAGAAATAAAAGGCATTCAAATTGACAAAGAAGAAGTCCAACTCTCCCTCTTTGCAGATGACATGATACTGTACATAGAAAACCCAAAAGACTCAACCCCAAGATTGCTAGAACTCATACAGCAATTTGGCAATGTAGCAGGATACAAAATCAATGCCCAGAAATCATTGGCATTTCTATACACTAACAATGAGACTGAAGAAAGAGAAATTAAGGAGTCAATCCCATTTACAATGCACCCAAAAGCATAATATACCTAGGAATAAACCTAACCAAAGAGGTAAAGGATCTATCCCCTAAAAACTACAGAACACTTCTGAAAGAAATTGAGGAAGACACAAAGGGATGGAAAAATATTCCCTGCTCATGGATTGGCAGAATTAATATTGTGAAAATGTCAGTGCTACCCAGGGCAATTTACACATTTAATGCCATCCCTATCAAAATACCATGGACTTTCTTCACAGAGTTGGAACAAATAATCTTAAGATTTGTGTGGAATCAGAAAAGACCCCAAATAGCCAGGGGAATATTGAAAAAGAAAACCAGAGCTGGGGGGCGGGCATCACAATGCCGGATTTCAAGTTGTACTACAAAGCTGTGGTCATCAAGACAGTGTGGTACTGGCACAAAAACAGACACATAGAACAATGGAACAGAAATGGCCCAGAAATGGGAGAGAACCAGAAATGGGCCCTCAACTCTATGGTCAACTAATATTTGACAAAGCGGGGAAGACTATCTACTGGAAAAAGGACAGTCTCTTCAATAAATGGTGCTGGGAAAATTGGACAGCCACATGCAGAAGAATGAAACTGGACCATTCTCTTACACCAGACACAAAGATAAACTCAAAATGGATGAAAGATCTAAATGTGAGACAAGAACCCATCAAAATCCTAGAGGAGAACACAGGCAACACCCTTTTTGAACTTGGTCACAGCAACTTCTTTCAAGATACATTCATGAAGGCAAGAGAAACAAAAGCAAAAATGAACTATTGGGATTTAATCAAGATAAAAAGCTTCTGCACAGCCAAAGAAACAGTCAGCATAACTAAAAGACAACCTACAGAATGGGAGAAGATATTTGCAAATGACCTATCAGATAAAGGGCTAGTTTCCAAGATCTATAAAGAACTTCTTAAACTCAACAGCAAAGAAAGAAACAATCCAATCATGAAATGGGCAAAATACATGAACAGAAATCTCACAGAGGAAGACATAGACATGGCCAACATGCACATGAGAAAATGCTCTGCATCACTTGCCATCAGGGAAATACAAATCAAAACCACAATGAGATACCCCCTCACACCAGTGAGAATGGGGAAAATTAATAATACAGGAAACAACAAATGTTGGAGAGGATGCGGAGAAAGGGGAAACCTGTTGCAGTGTCGGTGGGAATGTGAACTGGTGCAGCCACTCTGGAAAACTGTGTGGAGGTTCCTCAAAGAGTTAAAAATAGACCTGCCCTACGACCCAGCAATTGCACTGCTGGGGATTTACCCCAAATACAGATGCAGTGAAACGCCGGGACACCTGCACCCCGATGTTTATAGCAGCAATGTCCACAATAGCCTAACTGGAAGGAGCCTCGGTGTCCATCGACAGATGAGTGGATAAAGGAGATGTGGTTTATGTATACAATGGAATATTACTCAGCCATTAGAAACAACAAATACCCACTATTTCCTTCGACGTGGATGGAACTGGAGGGTATTATGCTGAGTGAAGTAAGTCAATCGGAGAAGGACAAACATTAGACGGTCTCATTCTTTTGAATATAAAAAATAGTGAAAGGGAATTAAGGGGAAAGGAGAGAAAATGTGTGGGAAATATCAGAGAGGGTGACGGTACATGAGAGACTCCTAACTCTGGGACACAAACAAGGGGTGGTGGAAAGGGAGGTGGGTGGGGGGTTGGGGTGACTGGGTGATGGGCACTGAGGGGTCACTTGATTGGATGAGCACTGGGTGTTATGCTATATGGTGGCAAATCGAACTCCAATAAAAAAATATACAAAAAAAAAAAAAGAAACAGCAAGAAAAAAAAATAAAAACCTGAACTCAGAACTCTTAAGCAAAGCCAACAGTCAACTAGTGATTGATAGAGTAAAGCCTTGCACTTACAGATTCATGTTTAGTGAGATCTTTCTATGTTGGTGGGAAAGCCTCTGTCTTCCCTTAAAGACTGTGCTATACACATTGTACACCTGGATCCTAGTGTGCCATAGAGAGATTTGGATTTCGCTCCTGGTGTCTGTGACAAAGCCCCGTGCCAGGGTGCTCAAAGACTCTGCTCCTTCCAGTATCCCTGACCTACCCTCACACAAACTTCCGGATCCCTAAAATTGCTCATTGCTTGGTAATCTTTGGGGTTTTCTTCTCTTTTGCCTTTCAGGGTAGACCTGGGGATCCCTCTTCTAAAAATCAGGGCAAATATGAGAAGCTGCATGAGGCATACAAAAAATAGTGTACAGTTAAAGGAAGGGAACTTCTCTGTAGGGTCAGGGGAAATTAATTTACTGCCAAATAAAGAAGAGGAAGAAGAAGGAAAGGCAGAAAGAAAATAAGAGAAAGGGAAGGGAGAAACACTGTTAAAATATCTGATCTGTGATTTCCACAGGATCCGAGAAGTCTATAAAATGGGGACAGGTGGTCTCCACAAGAAGTTAATTTTGGATTAGGAAGTTTTATCTAAAGATGAAAAACAATCAAAATAATCAAGTTAGGCCACTTTGGAGGCAGCTTGTGGGAGACAAGGCCACTCAGAGGGTGAAGTCGGCAGTGGAAGAAAAACTTGAGAAAATGCACTTCCACAAAACTCGGAGGAAATGGGAACGTGATAAAAACCACGAGAGAAAGTGAACCAAAGGTAGTAGAAATCTCAGAGGAGTGGACACACTACAGACTAATGGTAGAAAAATTTGAGCTCTAAACAAATATAAGAGTTTAAAAGTGGAGACTGGACTTTACGCAAATACGATCCACACAGAGAAATATTGGGGCAAAATTTTAAAATTCCTATAACTACCTAGGCAA
Source organism: Canis lupus baileyi (assembly GCF_048164855.1). Lineage (NCBI taxonomy): Eukaryota > Metazoa > Chordata > Mammalia > Carnivora > Canidae > Canis > Canis lupus. The sequence goes on along the minus strand of NC_132845.1, from coordinate 54,643,779 downwards.
AGCATCGTGTTGGCTTTGGACATGCACTCCAGAGCACTAAATGCCAGAAAATATCAGGGCATTGGTTACAAAGCACGAAAGTCGTGACCTAAAGGATCCTTATACCACGTCAAGATATAATGTGAGGAGAAGTCACCAGAAAGCATCAAAAAGATTCTCTCTCTCTCTCTCTCTTTTTTTTTTTTAAGATTTCATTTATTTACTTGAGAGAGAGAGAGAGAGAGAGAAGGATCAGGGAGAGGGAGAAGCAGACTCCCTGCTGAGCAGAGAGCTCAACATGAGGTTCCATCCCAGGACCCTGAGATCATGACCTGAGTCAAAGGCAGACACTTAACCGACTGAGCCACCCAGGCGCCCCAAGATTTTCTCAAACATGCAAAGACTCAACCTGAATAAAATACTTAAAGACTCATGCTGGGAAAAAATGCAATAGCAACCAGAGGTAAATACTCAAGAATGGGGCAGCAGTGGCCAGCAAAGACACACGCAGTGCCCCTGGCAGCCAGTGCAATGGAAATGGTAGCTCTGGAATGTGATCTTACTATGGATACAAGTTGCTGGTTACCCGCCCCACCAAAGTTTTCTTTTTATAATTGAGACAATTGATGGGGTTAAATTCATGACGTCTGGGACAGGAAAAGATCAAAGATGAAATTTCTCTTCCTTCACAGAAAAAGGAGCATTCCTTCCAAGACTGCACTTCTAGAATTGACTCTGATAGTTTAATTAAAGGACATCTTTTCAAATCTTGAAGGTAGCTACCGATAGATTTAAAACCAAGGTGTATGCCTTTCCAAGTCTTCACAAAACATAAGGGAAATCAAAACAGTTTATAGAGGAAAAAAGAAAAAGAAAAAAATAATTAGGGGGATCCCTGGGTGGCGCAGCGGTTTGGCACCTGCCTTTGGCCCAGGGCGCGATCCTGGAGACCCGGGATCGAATCCCACGTCGGGCTCCCGGTGCATGGAGCCTGCTTCTCCCTCTGCCTATGTCTCTGCCTCTCTCTCTCTCTGTGTGTGACTATCATAAATAAATAAAAATTTAAAAAAAAATAATTAGGGCACTTGGGTGGCTCAGCTGGTTAAGCGCCCAACTCTTGGTTTCAGTTCAGGACATGATCTCAGGGTTCTGAGTTCGAACCCCACCTTGGGCTCTGCACTCAGCAGGGAGTCTGCTTGGAGTCTCCCTCTCCCTCTGCTCTTCCTCCCATTCTTGCGCCCTCTCACTCTCTCTCTCTCTAAAATAAATAAATCTTTAAGATAATAATAATAATTAAGAAGATATCTTGTGTTTTCACAAGATGATGAAACTCAAGTAGGGTTACCAGTTGGAACATGGCTGTGGAAACTGTCATGAAATAGTCTGTGGTGGCAGTAGGGATGGAGCCGGGGCCATGTTTGGGGATTATTTAAGAAGCTGCACCTGATAACTTGATGGCCAACTGGACATGAGGTTGGAGACCAAAAGAGATGGAAGCAATCAAGGATCCCAGGTTCACAGAAGGATGAAAGAAAAACTCAGACACAAAGTGTCAGTCCAGCTTCAGACACATCAATCTGCTGTGCCTGGGACATCTCAGCAGACCTGTCAGTTGTTTAGACAGACGACCTGGGCAACAGAGTTCTCACCACAGTAGGAGGACAGGGTCCACCCTGCCAACATTTTCACCATTTACGATGCCTGGAGGGAATTCTCAACTCAGGACTTTATGAAGACCACAGAAAGATTTATTTAGAATTATACAGCCCCCACCAAGGAATAGGAACCATATACATTTCACTTCAAATGGAGGAATAACTAGAAACAACAAAGTATGAATGATTTACAACCACAGTTCTGATTTTAGCCTCCGAGAAGGACAGCATGAGGACTACGGCATCATGCTCCATGCCCAGACTTATTTTCAATTCTGACTCTATCACTTATCACCCTTTGTGCCTCAGTTTAGTCACTGATACCATGAGGACAACATTATACCCACATCACTGGGTTGTTATGAGGACTAACACACACTAAAGGCTCGGACAGTGCCTGCACTCAGTATGACCTTACTCACCATCGTTACTGTCAAGATCCAACCTAGATTCTCCTCCATGGTTTCTTCATCCTCAACTTTGCCATTTATGGTAGCCTCCACTTTTGCTTTTAATCGAGGCTTTATTATTATCTGCAATGATTCTTTCTTATTGCCCTGCAGTTGCTTAATAATACCAGGATTATTAATGGTATTATAAGGAGGCCTCCCTCCAGAAAGACCCCAGAAAGTTTCAATAAAACGCTAAACATACTTCATTAAAAAATATTGATCAAAACATCTAATTGCATATTTGTGTGTGTGTGCATGTGTGTGTGTGTGTATTTATTGGACTGTTAGTTCAACACCTGACACCAGCAAAGCTACCCTTCAAGATACTCTACAGAAGGCGATTGCCTGCTTTATCCTCCAGTCTGCAAACAACTCCATGACTCCACCAGGTTAAATGGACCTGGCTACCATTTAACCTCACTCCTCACTCCTAGTCTGTGGGTTAAATGTTCTGGTCAGCCCTTGCCACATGGAAATAATGTTCACAAGTTTGGGTTGGATGAGCTACTTCTCAACGAGATCTGGGTTGACACTGAACTTCCCCCATTGGACATGACTGCTGAAACCTCTGGGCTTCCCTCAGTGTTTTCTGACCTTACAGTAATGACAACCAGCAGGACAGAGAGCAGGACAGCAGGTGGCCTGGTCTCCACGGGCCAGTTGCAATCACACCTGCAAGAGAAAGAATGGTTATCTGGTGTAATGCCCCAGCCATTCTCCCAAATACAAATTCAGAATATCTTTGAGACTCGTGACACTAGATCTTCCCCATGAGATCCCACTCTGTTCTCTACAGAAGCCTCTCTCCAACCTCACTCAGGGGGAGGCAGGCAGGTCCACACTCTGTCCTGCCCATAATTAACCTTCTCTTTCCTGATTATTGCCTTGTGGCCCAAGCCACCTGGAGAGGTAGCCACAATGAACACGACCTGGGCCTCTGTTCCACATGTTGAATCCCAGCTGTGTTCTTGGACCCTATTTTATAACAGAGAAACACTCCAGATTTCCTTCTGGAATGTTTCTTTCTGGAATTCTCAACTACCTTTCCAATCGAGACTTGTCCTCTCAGACCCATTCGCTTAGTATACACTCCATTTCTACCCATAAAACAGAACATTCGTCAGCTGACATAACCAAGTCATCAGACCTTTACGAAAACTGTCAAAAGAAAAAGGATTTCCCCAATCAACAGAACTCCTGATGCAAAATGGGTGGGTTTTCTGCTCCAACCAATTCTCCAGTTCTCTGTGGGCACCAAAGAGGTATCCTATGATTTAATTCAACTCTGACATTATACTTCCCAGAGTTAGCGCAGATCCTGAGTCCCACAAGACTGCCCCAGACACGTGCCGATCACTTCTGTCCAAGTTGGCCACAAACCAGGGATGCCCACAACCTCCTCCTCAGGTCCAAAAATTTGCCACAATGGCTCACAGAACCCAGGGAAACATTTTGCTTACTATCACCATTTATTGTAAAGGATATCATAAAGAATACAAGGAACAGTTAGATGGAGGCACATATGACAAGGTCCAGAAAGGTCCCAAGCATCCCCCAACCCTAAAACTCTTCAAATCTTGTTGTTCAAGAGTTTTATAGAGCTTAATCTCCAGAACACCTCCCACACACACACATACACACGCACACAACCCTAGGGAGCAAGTGGGTGGGGCTGAGAGAATTCTTTTCATCACTTAGTCTTGCTGGTGAGCAGGGCCCCATCCTGAGGTTATCTCGGGGCTCCACCTTAGTGACCTCGTTAGCATTAACTCAGGTTGTTAAAAGGGCTCATTTTTTTTTTTAAGAGAGAGAGAGAGAAAGAAAACTACCTGCTGAGCTTGGAGCCCAACTCAGGCCCGATCTCAAACCCTGGGATCATGACCTGAGCCGAAATTAAGAGTCGGAGGCGAACCACCTGAGCCACCCAGGCACCCTAAGGACTCATTTTTGAGTAAGAAAGGGTACTCCTATCACTCAGAGAATTCCAAGGGTTTCAGGAACTCTGTGCTAGAGACAAAGACCAAATGTATTTATATTTATACCACACCTAAATACACTAAATACTTTTTACATACTATCATTTATTTTTTTTAAGATTTTATTTATTCATGAGAGACACAGAGAGAGAGAGAGAGAAGCAGAGACACAGGCAGAGGGAGAAGCAGGCTCCATGCAGGGAGCCTGATGCGGGACTCAATCCCGGGACACCAGGATCAGGCCCTGGGCTGAAGGCAGGGCTAAACCGCTGAGCCACCCAGGCTGCCCACATACATATCACTTATGCTAATACACTTCCCTCTTCCAGTATTGCAGATTTTCCTTCTATCAATGCTACTCATCGGGGCGGTCATGATACTTCATGACACTTCTGTAAGATGTAGTTACCATTACCCCAGGCCACAGGACCTCACAGGATTTTCTACTTAGTCATCATCCTGCTAGAAGATGATCCTTTGCTCATTTCAATTCTCTCCATCTTCCCAAATCAAAAATTAGATCCTGGATCCCTTTTTATTGGCCTTGTTTTTTCAGCTAAAATTCATTGAGCACTAACACAGTGCCAGACACTTGTACTCCTGATGATCTAATCTCCATGACAACCCCAAAGTTGGATGCTATTATTAATCTTCATTTTCAAGCTGGCAAAACTAAAGCACAGAGGGGTTAAGTAACTTGTCCCAGGTCACACATCTGGTAGTGGAGCCAGGCTTCTAAGCCAGTTGGTCTGCTCCATCACCAATATCAGTATCTCTACCCTCCAGCTTTCCCTGCCATCATATCTGTACACCCATCTCTTTGCTAAATAAGACACACTTTGCACCCTTTACATAGTAATACTTGAAGTACTTCTCTGAGTTATGCTGGCTCCCACTGACACCCTGACTGGTTGTGGTCAGACATCCCTGTTTATGTGGGTTTGTCATATACATGATTGAAATGGTGGGGACCTTCTACTTATGGTTCCTCTGATTTTAAACCCCATGCTCTGAATAATTTCCATAAGAGTAGAGGCGAGAATGAGTTCCGGACAAGGTTTGGTGTGAAATGTGGGTTGGAGACAGGATGGGTGGGGCTGTGGGTGCAGGTGTACTGGGAACACACATGAGGGCACCTGGCTGCGGGGCACACCAAGGTGTATAGGGTCATTGAAGCAGAATGGACAGGGACATTGCAGGCAATACAGGAACTATCCTGTGACCCTTGCTGGGAGCTCTGTTGAGAACCTCATTATTTACTCATCACTGAACCAGACGCCTTTCCTATAACTCAGCGGCACCCTCCCATGATCAGTGGCCATCAGCAATGGGATGTTTGCCAAGCAGCAGGGTCTGTCCCGCAGTCCCCTCACACAGGACATGGACAAGGGCCCTTAGGCATCAGAACTGAAGCAAAGTTACATTTAGTTTTTAGTGCGCTCCTGACGCTAACTGGGCATTGCATGACACGGGCCCAGAGTGGCATCTTTAACAGATGACTCAAGCGCTCTATTTCAATCTGTTCCAAGCTCTGCAGTGACAGTCGATTTTTTAAGCCTTGTCATCCTTCAGAGTCATTAAGTCAGCAGGCGCAGTTGTCTGGCACCGAGACTCGGCTACGGCTTCACAAGGTTTAGCAGACGATCCATAAAAGGCATTTCTCTCCACTCTGCACCCGCCCACCTCCCACCCACACTGCTTCACACGCAAAAAAAAAAAAGGAGAAAGAAAAGAAAACGGTACTGTCACCCCCAAAAATAAATAAATATAGGGTATGCCTTCGGTGTCCTGAATGTGGTACTGCATGAAGAATCTCAAAGGCATCTAAGTTATACTCAGGGCTTTAATTCAAAAGAAGCAGTAGATGGGACTTTTTCAGTGTGTGCACTATGGTGTCAAATTGCCTGGGTCCGAGTCTCGACCCTGCTGCTTACGAGCACTGGGGTCTTAGGAAGTTACTTGGCCTCCTGTGAGCCTCAGTATCCTCATCTGTGACATCCGTGATATCAACAGTCCCTACCCTCCGTAAATTTTCAGTTAAATGAGATGATGCATACCGAGCACCTGCCTTGGGGCAAGGGCACAATCCCATTAGCTATTCTTAGGTAAAAGCAGAGGGAGAGATTAACTGGATGAAAATTATCAGCAAAAATCCAAATTCTCAAAAGGAAGCAGAGTCAAGGGTAAGGTTCTGGGAGAGAGTGAAAGGTACGGTTTCTGACAGCTGGATTCCCCAAGGTTGCTGGGGAAATTCTGGTGTAATTTCTTGCATGTTTAAAAAACAAAAATGAAAACGTAGTAGATTTCCTGCCTACTTCACAGCAAGGCGACAGGATCAAACTCCTTGCTGTGGAGTGGAGCGGGCTCTCTAGAGGAAGGTAGTACCTAAACAAAAGTTATTTTTTAATCTTTTTATAGGCAGTGAAGGTAAAAGACGTTCTTTGAAATTAATTACAGTGTCAGAACTGGCCCTGTTTCCAAGTCCCTCTTTGGCCTTATAAAAATGGAAGTCAGATTTCCCAGCAGGGCAGGAGAATGAAATGTTTCCTTAGCAGGGGACTGCGGGGCACTTCTCTTTCAGCCTCCTTTGGGCAAGAATCCCAGGTACTCAGACCTCCATTTAGAAACCCTCAATGGGGAAATAATAATCATATGTTTCCATTCCTCCAAGATTTTCGAGTGTCACGCAGGCATTAACTAATTAATTCTCCAAAGTCAGCAGAGAAAATTGCTTCCAAAGGATTCTGAGCACTCTTGAAATGTAAATGAAGTCTCAACCCAGACTGTCCCTTCCAATGCTTGAAGAATTCCAATAGCCATCCGTGTACCTGGAATAAAGGTGAGATCTACCTGCGGGACTCATCTCAGATGCTAGCTTCCCAGGGAGCACTCCCTGACCACTCTCTCCAACACACTGGCGCCTCCGTCTCTTCTTTTCCATGTAATGTTTATCATTGAGGTAAGCTGCCTCATGTCATTGGTATGCTTGCTTATTGGTTGACTTGTTCACTCACCCTTGCTAGAAGGTGAGCTCCCAGAGGACTTCTGTTCACTGCTGTATTTCCAGCACTTTCCACCATGCACACACAGCACATAGTAGGTACTCAGTAATTTCCTGGTGAACAAATAAATGAAGAACAATTTGATTCATTTACCCATGCCCAAATTTAGAGTAACAAATGACATTTTATGAATAGAATGTCATCTCTAAGATGCTTCCAACTCTTAGAGACATTATGCCAGTGTTGATCCTGCCCCCAAGCCTTCTTCCTTTGCCTTGGGTAGACTCAGAATGTCCTCTTGATGGCAAACCCGTGCCTTCTGAGGACAAACTGCTGTGCTCAAAGATGACACATTCTCAATGTAGCCCCCAGCGCTCAGCCTGTTTGGGAGGTTGTGGTCACGGTCCCATTTGACAGCATGGAACACTCGGGGCCTAGACATTGTGTGCTGTCTGGCCTTCAGAGCTGGAGTCTCGGAGGTCTGTTCCTACACTCTTGAGGAGGAGGAGCCAAGGCTGAGAGGAGAAGGTGCTCGCAAAATGACAAATCCCCAGTGCACCAGGATTAGAGCCAAGGACCAAGGATTAGAGGGTCAGACCCAGAAGGTCCCCAGGAAAGGAGTCCTAACAGCTACTGAGCACCTAACTATGTGCCATTCACTGAGGTAAGCACTGCGCATCCTGAGCCTCACTTCATTCTCCCAATACCCAGGGGAGGCATTATTATGCCCATTTTACAAACAAATAAGCCAACACTCAGAGAATTAAAATTTCTTTGTTTCTGACCACTGAGATGTCAAAGTTAAGAGACCAGAATTGAATTCAAGTCTATTGACTCAAATTTTGTTATTTCAGCTCCCATACTTCCTCCTCCCTCTCTCAGTGATATCATTGATAGCTCTCATTCTTCTCCTTCTTGCTCTCCTTCTCCTTCTTTTATTAAAGGCCAAAGTGGGGCTCGAACTCACAACCCTGAGATTAAAACTTGAGCTAAAAAAAATAAATAAATTTTAAAAAATTTTTTTAAATTAAAAAAAAAAAAACCTGAGCTGAGATCAAGAATCAAACGCTTAATGGACTGAGCCACCCAGGCACCCCTATATCTCTCATTCTTCTCAAAGTAGTATGGGTCAAAGTTTCCCACAAAAGCTACCATATTTCTGACAAAATTTAAGAATGCGATTCCTTTATGTCAGACCCCAGGTTACATTACCTCAATCCTTGCAATAGTACAGGGAGGTTGCCGTGGACAGGAGCAAGGCTGCCTGGATTGACGTTATAGTCCCTACAAGCTAGCTGAGCTCCATCCAGTATTATCTTTCTGTGCCTCAGTTTCCTCCTCAGTAGAATGAGGGTAGTAACATCCACCTCATAAGGGCATTGTAAGGATCAAATGAGTTATTACACATGAGGTGCTTAGAGCCATGCCTGACATGTAGGAAGCATCAGTAAATGCCATTATTACTCATTATCATCAAACAGAATGAAACCAAAGCTCCAGCAGGGGAATGCAAGGACTCCTGCAGGAACCTCAAATTCAAGATGTTGCAGTGGGGTTCTTAATGGTCACTCCTCCTGCTGCCTGCCTGGATTCTGCACATCTGCTCAAACAAGAAACCTCAACCATGCCCTCCTTCCTGCTCCCTCTCAGCCCCTATATTCAAGTGCTCACATCCTTTGAACCCCCCCTTCCCCATTTGCACTGCCTCTGCCCAATTCAGATTCTTGTCTCCGATCCCTTAGAGTCCTGTGGCAATTTCCTAATTGGCCTCCCTCACGTTAGCCAGCCCTTCCTCAACACAGCTGCAATTGCCATCTCCCTAGAAAACAGAGCTGGTCCTGTGGGCAGCCATGTCCTGTTGGCCAAAGATCTCTTCTTGCCCTCCTCCCCATTGTGCTTCTCAGGCTTCCTTGCCAACTGACTTCTGGTCAGATCTGGCCAATGGGAGGCCCTGGTGGGATATCTGGGCTGCGAAAGAGAGAAATCAGTCTCAGGCACTGACTGGCAGCTTCTGCATCTCTCCCATGGCTTGAGTGTGGCTGGACACCCCCCACCATGGAGCTACGTCCTATTGCACAGCCCCAGGTTCTGGATTCTGGTAACACCACCTCCTCCCCATGTACTCCCAGTCCAAAGAGAGGTGCTGGCTTCCTGTGGTTGGTAACCTGCAAGCTGCTATCCCGGCCCTTGGTTGGTTCCTCAGCTCTTCCCTGTATTAAATGACTTTTGTTCAAAATATCTAGAAAAGTTTATGTTGTTCTGATTGGACCTCGATCAATTGATACTTTCTATCAATCTCCTTCTTAAATAACCTTCCAGAATCTTTTCTCCATGATAAAGTCCAAAAACTTTGGAATGTCCTTCAGGACTTGGAAGTCTGGAAGCAAGTCACATTTGCAAATGCATATTCCTCCAAGCACACTAGGTTCCTGCCACCCTGAAATCTCTCTGTTCCCCTAGACAACTCATTCCTGACTCAGGCCCTTTGGCTAAAGCCTTTCTTCCCTATGAAATGTCCTTCTCTGCCTGGCATATCTGTCCACATCTCCAATCTTATCCCTACAGCTCATTCGCCATCCAGCAGTGACTCATTTATTCAGCTGAGATATAATTCACACATAACATTGTATTCGTTTTAGGTATACAACATAATGATCCGACACACACACACACACACACACACACACACACACCAAACAATTACCATGATAAGTTTAGTTAACATCTATCACCACACATGGCTATAATTTTTTGTCTTGTGGTGAGAACGTTTACAATCTACTCTCTTAGCAAGGATTTCTTCTTTTTTATAGCCAAATAGTATTCCTTTGTGTGTATGTGTGTACACACACACACGCATACATCATGTTATCCATTCGACTGTTGTTGGACACTTAGGTTGTTGCCATGCCTTGGCTATTGCAAATAATGTTGCAGTGAATATGGGAGTGCAGATAACTTTTTAAGACCATGGTTTTATTTTCTTCAGATAAATAAATACCCATACTATAGGCTGGATCATATGACAATTCTCCTGTCAGTTTTTTGAGGACCCTCCATACTATTTTCCACAGAGAGACACTTTTAAACTCAGATCAAATCATGCCCCTTCTTGAAACTCTCCACCACCTCCAAATAAGATCCAAATTCCCTGCCAAGATTTAAAGGGCTCTGCATGATCTGACCTCCTCTCCTACCACCATCCTGCTGACCTGCTCTGCTCCAGCCACAAGGGCCTCCTCATGAGTCTGTGAGCAAACTAAGCCAGGTTCCTCCCACGGTCACCACAGCTTTTGCTCTCTCTGCTCAGAAGATGGGTCCCTAGCTCCATCCCTCTTGCCACCATGGTCTCAGCCCAAGCTGAGACCGTCCTCAGAGCAGCCTTCCCCTGGCCCCCCAGCCCAGGGCTGCCTCTCCAGCACCATGTACTTATTAGTGAATCCTTCCAGGCCTAGTTAAACACCAATTCAGAATTGCCACAGAACACTGTGCATTGTCATCACTGTCCTCATCACTGCTGACTTATTGGGCACTGCACTTACTATGCATGAACCACTTTCTAAGAGCTTTCCATGTATCATTTCATCAGATTCTCACAACTCTGTGCCGAGTATTATTGTTTTCTCCCTTTCACAGAAGGGAAAACCGAGGCTCAGAGAGAGGGAGAGTATCCACGACCACTCAACTAGTGATCACCACGCCCCAGGATGGTAAACACCACGAGGTAGAGAACACGACTTCGTTCCTTCCCTGCCAAGTAGTTACTGAGCACCAATAGGATGCTCTGTGCTAAGCACAGGGGATACAGTGGCAGAAACACCAGATTGGCCTGGGCTCACATGGAACTTAGGTTCTAGGAGGGGAACAGACAGTAAGCCATAGTTACTCACATGACTCAAATTCCACCTTAGTTAGTGCTGGGAAGAAGTGCAGGTGCCAAGGGAGGGGAGTGCAAGGTCCTGGAGTCTCAGGAATGCTTTCCTGAGGAAGAGGCCTGGAGGAGAAGGAGAAAGGAAAGAGCTTCCTGAACAAAGAGTAATGCTCCATGCATTGGTCTTAGGAGAAAGGAACGAGGTGCTTGGAGGAACTCAAAGGAGGTGAATGTAGCCCCAAAGGGAACAGGTGGGAGAGAGAAGGCTGGAGGGAAAGTGGTCAGGAATTATAGGTGAACCAAGAGCTCTGGGCTCAGCTATCTTGTGCCCCTGCCCCATCCTGCCCCAGGCCTAACATATTGGGCACATGGTTTGTGTTGTCACTGATGTCAGTGAATGAATGAATGACGACGGCCAGAATGGAGAAATGGTTCTATGTGTTCTGGTTACCAGCAGCTGCGCTACCTACTAGCTCTTCAAGTCAGGAATATTTAAAAGAGAAAAAGGTGGTTATCTTTAGACTTGGTGCAGAAAACCCCCACCAGGGAGAATGGATTCTGAAACAACAGAGACTGGTCTCTTTGCACTGGGAAGGGTGTATGCTCCCAATTACTGGTGTTTGGACAATTGTTATTAAAACGATAGGGGATCCCTGGGTGGCGCAGCAGTTTAGCGCCTGCCTTTGGCCCAGGGCACGATCCTGGGGACCCGGGATCGAATCCCACGTCGGGCTCCCGGTACATGGAGCCTGCTTCTCCCTCTGCCTATGTCTCTGCCTCTCTTTCTCTCTGTGACTATCATAAATAAATAAAAAATTAAAAAAAATTTAAAACCATAGCAAAGGCTAACATGAATCTATAACTATGGATCTTTAAAAATTTTTTTACTGAGGGATCCCTGGGTGGCGCAGCGGTTTGGCGCCTGCCTTTGGCCCAGGGCGCGATCCTGGAGACCAGGGATCAAATCCCACGTCAGGCTCCCGGTGCATGGAGCCTGCTTCTCCCCCTGCCTATGTCTCTGCCTCTCTCTCTCTCTGTATGACTATCATAAATAAATTTAAAAAAAAAATTAAAAAAAAAATTTTTACTGAACCTGAGCTCAAGAGATTGATGTTCATTATAAGTAAGAGTCTATGGTTTGGGGGAATCTTTTATTTATAGTTACCTGGTATTTGAAGTAGGTTATGTGATTTATAGGATAGTCATTTAAGGAAACAACTGCACGGGCCTGGGAGAACAGATTTGTTTGTATAGTTTGGAGCCCCAGAAATTGATGGGGATTAGGTGGGACAGCATGACTCCCTGTTTGTGAATATATACTCTCTGTGTATTTCTGGGCTGGAGATGCAGGAAGAAGCTCAAGTAGCCAGTAAACCCCTCAACCAGGAGGAACACAGAACCTCCACAGCAGCTACCAGCCAATTCCTCTTGCCACACATCTTCAGGGTTAAGCTTCTATAACCTGTACTCCCATGTATAGGAAGGAGAAGGATCACAAGTACAAATATAAGGCTAGTACTAATACCACTAATGATAATAGCTGACATTTAGTGAATATTTTCCAGGAAACCAAACCAGACAAAGTGTTAAAATCTTCACAACCACCCCACAGGCAAGTGTTCATTACCAGCCCTGTTTTATGTGCATGAGCAAACTGAGGTACCATGAGGTTAAGTGACCCACATAATCAATAAGTGGAAGATCTAGGATTCTGGAATCCAACTAGTTTCAGGGGGGAGAGCAGAGAGAAATGAATGGAGGCAATAAGCACACATTGCAGAAGAAAATTTCCCAAGCCTGAACTCAGACCTGTGTCTTTGTCATGAAAGTGTCCACTGAACCATAAGCAGCACAAACTTTACAAAATGGATTTTCAGAAGATGCTGTGAAGATTGAACAAATGTATACATATGAAAAGCCTAGAGGAAAGCCTGGGTGGCTCAGCTGGTTAAGTATCCAACTCTTGATTTCGGCTCAGGTCATGAGATCAAGTCCTGCAGTAGCTATGCACTGGGCATGGAGCCTGCTTAAGATTCTCTCTCTCCTCTCTCTCTTTCAGACAAATAAGTAATAAATAAAAATTTTTAAAAATTAAGAAAAAAAGCCTAGAACAATGGCTGGTACATAATAATACACATGTATACAAGTTCAGTATCATTATTTTGATGAAATCATAATCACATTATTTAAGTCTGTTAAAACATTAAAAGATGAAAGCAATGCACTAATTCATTTATAAATACAGATACACAGCTTTAAATAAATTATTAGAAACTGAAATCCATCAAGTCATCAAAAAAATAACACAACCTATGTTAGGAACACAAGGATGGCTTAAGATCACAGTATCTTCACTGTAATCCACTATATCATCTAGTTAAAGGGGAAATTTCATATGTTGTATGGTTATAAGACAAATCTAAAAAAATCAAGAATTCCTTACTATACTAATAATTACCAAGTATTGTTTTTAATAATGAACTTAGAAAAGTGGGTTTGGATTCTTCAACATAGTACCAAATTTCTAGTCTCAGCAATCAGACAACAAAAAGAAATAAAAGACATTTAAATCAGCAAAGAAGTCAAACTTTCACTCTTCACAGACAACATGATAATCCATGTAGAAAACCCAAAAGACTCCACTAAGAAATTGCTAGAACTGATACAGGAATTCAGCAAAGTTGCAGGATATAAAAATCAATGCACAGGAGCCTGTTGGGTTTCTATATACAAACAATGAGGCAGAAGAAAAAGAAATCAAGAAATTGATCCAATTTACAATTGCACCAAAACCCCTAAGATACCTAGGAATAAACCTAACCAAAGAGGTAAAGGATCTATACTCTGAAAACTACAGAATACTTATGAAAGAAATTGAAGAAGACATAAAGAAAGGGAAAGACATTCCATGTTCATTGACTGAAAGAACAAATATTGTTGAAGTGCCTATGCTGGGCAGCCTGGGTGGCTTAGCGGTTTAGCGCCGCCTTCAGCCCAGGGTGTGATCCTGGAGACCCGGGATCGAGTCCCACATTGGGCTCCCTGCATGGAGCCTGCTTCTCCTCTGTCTGCGTCTGTGTCTCTGTCTCTATGTCTCTCTCTCTCACTCTGTCTCTCATGAATGAATAAATTAATGAAATCTTTAAAAAAAAATAAAGTGCCTATGCTACCCAGAGCAATCTACACATTCAATGAAATCTCTATCAAAATACCATCAGCATTTTTCACAGAGCTGGAACAAACAATCCTAAAATTTGTATGTAACCAGAAAAGACCCTGAATAGCCAAAGTAATGTTGAAAAAGAAAATCAAAGCTAGAGGCATCACAATTCTAAACTTCAAGCTGTATTACAAACCTGCAGTCATCAAGACAGCATGGTAGTGGCACAAAAACACAGACGCATAGATCAGTAGAACAGAATAGAGAACCCACAAATGGACCCTCAACTCTATGGTCAACTCATCTTTGACCAAGCAGGAAAAAGCAGGAAAGAATATCCAATGGAAAAAAGACAGTTTCTTCAGCAATGGTGTTGCGAAAATTGGACAGCATTATGTAGAAGAATGAAACTGGATAACTTTCTTACACCATACAAAAAGATAAACTCAAAACGTATGAAGTGAGACAGGAATCCATCAAAATCCTAGAGGAGAACACAGGCAGCAACCTCTTTGACCTCAGCCACAGTGACTTCTTGCTAGACCTGTCTCCAGAGACAAAGGAAACAAAAGCAAAAATGAACTATTGAGACTTCATCAAGATAAAAAGCTTTTGTATAGCAAAGGAAACAGTCAATAATACTAAAAAGGCAACCTACGGAATGGGAAAAGATATTCACAAATGTCTTATCAGATAAAGGGCTAGTACCCCAAATCTATAAAGAACTTCTCAAACTCAATACCCAATAAACAAATAATCCAGCCAAGAAATGGACAGAAGACATGAACAGACATTTCTCCAAAGCAGACATACAAATGACCAACAGACATAAAAAAGTGCTCAACGTTACTGGGCATCAAATCAAAACCACAATGAAATACCACCTCACAACAGTCAGAATGGTTAAAATTAACAAGTTAGGAAATAAGTATTGGCAAAGATGCAGAGAAAGGGGAACTCTCTTACATTCCTGGTAGGAATGCAAACTGGTGCAGCCACTCTAGAAAACAGTATGAAGTTTCCTCAAAAAGTTAAAAATAGAGCTACTTTATGACCCAGCAACTACACCACTAGGTGTTTATCCAAAGGATAGAAATATAGTGATTCAAAGGGGCAAATGCACTCCAATGTTTATAGCAGCAATGTCCACAATAGCCAAAATATGGAAAGAGCCAAGTTATCTATCAATAGATGAATTTCTAAAGAAGATGTGATATATATGTGTGTGTGTATATATATATTACATATATATATATATATATGTAATACTATTCAGCCATCATAAAGAATGAAATCTTGTCTTTTGCAACAATGAGGATGTAACTAGAGTGTTTTATGTTAAGCAAAAAAACCAGTTAGAGAAAGACAAATACCATATGATTTCACTCATATGTGGAATTTAAGAAACAAAGCAGATGAACATAGGGGAAGATAAGGAAAAATAAAATAAGATAAAAACAGAGAGGGAGGCAAACCATAAGAGACGCTGAGCTCCAGGAAACAAATAGGGTTGCTGGACATGGTTACTGGGTGTTAGGCATTAAGGAGGGCATGTGATATAATGAACACTGGGTGTTACATGCAACTGATGAATAGCTAAATTCTACCCCTGAAACTAATAATACAGTATATGTTAACTACACTGAATTTAAATAATTTTTTTTTAAAGGAAAGAAGGGGCAACCCAGTGGCTCAGCAGTTTAGCACTGCCTTTGGCCCAGGGCCTGATCCTGGAGACCCAGGATCTAGTCTCACGTTAGGCTCCCTGCATGGAGCCTGCTTCTCCCTCTTCCTGTGTCTCTGCCTCTGTGTGTGTGTGTGTGTGTGTGTGTGTTTCTCATGAATAAATAAATAAAATATTTTTAAAAAATAAAAATAAGGGATCCCTGGGTGGCACAGCGGTTTGGCGCCTGCCTTTGGCCCAGGGCGCAATCCCGGAGACCCGGGATCAAATCCCACATCGGGCTCCCGGTGCATGGAGCCTGCTTCTCCCTCTGCCTGTGTCTCTGCCTCTCTCTCTCTCTCTGTGACTATCATAAATAAATAAAAATTAAAAAAAAAAAATAAAAATAAAAATAAAAATAAAAAAAATAAAAAGTAAAGAGGGTTTGGCCAATATGAGAAGATCCCAAGATGCTAGTCTGATAAATCTGGTATTTATTAAGTACACAGTGGGAAAAAATTAAACAGGAAAATAGCATAAATGGGCCTATTTTTGTGGAGATGGGGAGCTGTGGAGGTACTGAAGGCATAGAGACATTCAAGAAATTACTGAATTAAGTCCAATCAACAGGTAATGAGGAACTGAGCTGGGACAGGGACCTTTCCAGAAGAATCATTATTAGTAATATTTGGGATAAACCAATGGAATTTGGTAACCAAAGACCAGACTAGGGTAAGGTTATACTGCTAGGCTATGTAGTGAAGGGTAAAGCAGGTAGTTTAGGAGAGCTGACACTGAGTTTAGTCAAGCTGATTTCAAAATACCTCCAGAACACCTAAGTGGTAAGAAATACAGATCAGAAGCTTCAAATAAAAAGTAAGGACTAGGGGCACCTGAGTGGCTTAGTTAGTTGAACATCTGACTCTTGGTTTTGGCTCATCTTGAGGTGGTTGAGATCAAGCCCCATATCAGGCTCCAAGCTGAGAGTAGAGCCTATTTGAGATTCTCTCCCTCTTCCTCTGTCCTTCCCCCTGCTCGCTCTCGCTCTCTCAAATAAGTAAATAAATAAAATCTTTTTTAAAAAAAGTAAGGACTAAAGCATGAATAGAGAAATCATTCATGGAGAGCTGATAGTTGGAGCCATGAGAGTAAATGAGGTCAGCTTGGGAGATTGTGTAGCCTACAAGGAGGGCCAGGACAGAGCTTTAGAAAGTGCTGACATTTAAGGAATGGAATGAGGACGTGAAGTCAGTACAAAGCCTGAGTAGCTATGGGAGAGCCAGGGGTGTGTGGAGCCACATAAGCCAGGGATGAGCTCCAAAAGGGCCTGTGGTAGCCAGCAGTCTGGAATGCCAAAGAAGGGTCAAGTAGGAAGAGCACTCAGCAATGCGGCCTCCAGGTCCCTGGGGAAAACACTGTTGGTGAAGGGCTGGGGTGGAGTGGAAGCTTCGTGCAGTCCGCTGACTAAGCAGAGATAAGAAGTAGGCAGACCAAAGAATCTAAGCTCCGTTTTCCATAAAA
Organism: Canis lupus baileyi; assembly: GCF_048164855.1. Classification (NCBI taxonomy): domain Eukaryota; kingdom Metazoa; phylum Chordata; class Mammalia; order Carnivora; family Canidae; genus Canis; species Canis lupus. The sequence goes on along the minus strand of NC_132845.1, from coordinate 54,626,500 downwards.
TGAGTTAAGAGCTTAAGCTGGTGGCTCAGACTAATGTGGATTCAAATCCCACCTCTCTGAGTTCAATTTTCCTTCTTTGTAAAATAGGAGTGACACCAGTACCAACTTTGCAGGAGCTGTGATCATTGAGATCATTCATTTCAGGGGCTTCCACGGCAACCAACCCAGGGTACATGGTCAGTGAGTGTTGGGTATTATTACTACTTCAGTGAAATACATGACGAGACCATGAGCGGAGAAAGGGCAGAAAGAAGGAGGAAAAGTCAGAATGATGTGTCATGTGTACTTAAGTAGAGTACTTCTGATAGCTTCAAAAACAAAACAAACAACAAGATGACTAGGATGCAGCAAAGGGTCAGTTGAAGCCAGCTGAGGTGAACTTGTAATAGACCCAAACAACCCCCACTGTCAGGCCAGCCTTCCCTGCAGCACTCCACCACTGAACAATGGGGTGGGGGGGACAAATGGGTGGTTGGGAGCATTCTGGCCTGGGGACAGTAATGGTTAAAACAGCCTGGCGTGGGAAAGGGACAGGATCCGAGCAAAGAAGAGAGATCCTGCTAGCCGTGGAGGAAGGTGGGTTGTGGGAGTGGGGGTCAGATGCGGGCAAAGATCAAGCTAATGGATCGTGAGGAAGGGGAAATGTCTACAAACGAGTACCTTGAGGGAGAGGCAGAGATTCAGAGACCTGGCATCTCACCAGCCATTTTCCTTTTTCTCTCTCTTTTTCTCTCTTTCTTTTTTAAGTCGGCTCCAGGCCCAACCTGGGGCTTGAACTCATGACTCTGAAATCAAGAATCACATGCTCTACTTACTGTGCCAGCCAGGTGCCCCATCTTCCTTCTATTTCTATTGCTTTCTATTTCTCCTATGTTCAATCTCTTACTTATGTATCTTTGGTACTTTCAATAATCATTTCTAAGTAACAACACTAATGACAGCAAACCTATTCAGAGCTAGGCAGGCACTGTGTCAAGCACAGTTGCCATAATAACCCATGGATCAGAAAGCCTTTGATGCCCATTCCTATTACTAAGCTTGCTCAAGGTAAGTGATGGGACTGGGACTTGAACCTGCGTGATCTGAATCCCAAGGCTGGGCAAGTAACCACAGCACATGGAGCAATTTGAGCATTATGGTAGGTAACCTCTAAGATGGCTCGGGTAGTCCCTGCCTCCTGGTGCTACCCTGTCCTGTGCAAGTCCCTCCCCTTGCCGGTGGGCTGTATTTTGTAGCTGGTTTCTAGCAGCAGAGGTGAGGAGAGATCACTTCTGGGATTAGGTTACAAAGAGGCAGTTAGAGTTACTTCCATCTGGGGTGCTCTCTCACACTCTGAGGGAAGCCAGCTGCCTGTTGTGAAATGTTCAGTGACAGGCCCATGTGGCAAAGAACTGAGGCCAACAGCAGGAAACAGAGACCCTCAGTTCCAACATCCCCCAAATCACATAATCCTGCCAATAACCATATGAGTGAGTTTAGAAGCAGATACTCTCCAGTTGGGCCTTCACACACACACACACACACACACACACACACACACACGATCACAGCCCCAGCCTACACTGACTACAACCCTGTGAGAGACCTGGAGCCAGAGGCATTTAACTAGCCATGCCCAGATTCCTGACCCACTGAAAATGGAGGTCATAAATGCATATAAGATTGTTTTTAAGCTGCTATATCCTGGGGTAATTTATTGTACTCTAATAGATAACTAGCACAAGCATCTACTCCACGCTTGCCACTTCCTGAATGTTAAGGAATACAGAACTACGGAAGTCTCAGTCTCTGGCACCTGAGAGCAGAGAGGGGGAAAAAATGATATGAACAAGTGATTCCAGAAGAACATGGCCCTGGGCAGGGAGGTGGGAGGACTAGTGGTCAATTCTAATAGGAGAAACCAGAAAATAGTTCACAGAGGAGGTGAAGCATGATTTGGGTCTTGAAGGGTAAATCAAAATCAGCCGGATGCACACGGTAGACATGGATAGTTTTATACAGAGGGAACAGATGCATGCCAAAGTACAGAAGATGGAACAGCACCTGAATGCTGTGGTTGCATGTGGCTGGCATTAGAAACAACCAAATAATGGAACATCTCATGTGCAAAAATGCCCAAACATCCCAAAGACGATCATCACAGTACATATTAGATTTATTCAAGAACCTGGGCTACTCTGAAGTCATTTTTAGGTCAGAGGTCACAAGCTGGCATCCTATGGGGAATATGGCCTGCACACATGTCTATTTGACCCACAAAGTTATGTTATTACTTTCAATTAGTTGTTAACATTTGACAGATAAGAGGTTTCAGAAAAATATCCAGATGTCCAGCTTTGATTAAAAGAGCAGAAGATATAGGGAACCTGGGTGGCACAGTTTGTTAAGCATCTGACTTGTTTTCAGCTCAGGTCATGATCTTGGGGTCCTGAGATCGAGGCCTATATCAGACTCTGCATTCCACCCAGAGTCTGCTTGGAATTCTCTCTTTTCCTCTCCCCTCACCCCTCCCTCTGTTCATGCTCTCGCTCTCTCTCTCTCTCTGAAACAAATAAATAAATCTTTAAAAAAATAAAACAGCAGAAGATCTGCAAACTGAGCTTGCATTCCCATTTAACAACCCTTGTCAAGAACAAGGTGTCACCTTTAAACAGAGAGCACATGCTCCAGCTTGCCACAGTTCTCACCTGGCCTGCTGAAGACATTTGACTTTGCATCTATTTCTCTGGGAAGATGAACGTGTACTCGATATAAACATCATAGCTGTCAGGAGGATATGTTGGTGAACCCCCATCACTTCAACTGAGTGGCCACTCGAAAGGATCAAGTAGAAAAAAGTATTGATTTACAGCTGTGATTCTTACCCTTTCATGTGCATGTGAATTACCTGGGGTCTTGTTAAAATACAAATTCTAACTCAATGGATCTGTAGAGGAGCCTGAGACTGTGCATGTCTAACAAGCTCCCAGGTGATATGGATGCTGCTGGTCCAAGGACCACACTTGGAGTAGAAAGGAGCCAGGAGACCTTGTCCCTGCCCTTTAGCCTCCAGAGTCAGACCTGTTCTGGGATTGGAGCATGTCCTCTCAGCGGAAACAGAGCCTCTTCTAATTGGAGCAGCCCTGGGTGGGGGCTGAGCTGGGGACAGCCCCTGAGCGAAAGTAAAATAACAGGTGTGCTGAAAGATGATTCTTTCCAGAATTCCATAGAACTTGTGGAAAGTAAAGTAGCACTTACTGACATCTTTCATGTACCCTGAGTTATCTCAGCTAATCCTCAACCTCCACGCTACACTGCCTCCCCCCACCCCACTGCAAAGCTCCCACAACAACAAATGATAAGGTTTAAGTGTAGGGGGCGAGAAAGCAGGCTATGGAGCCAGAGGGCCTAGGTTCATATCCCAGTCTGCCACTTGTTAAGCTGTGCAGCTTTGGGTAAGTTACTATCCTCTCTCTGTTTCATTCACTTTCCCATCAAGAAAACGGAGAGTGGTAGTAGTACCCCCCCGCCCCGTGACAATGTAACAGGGTGAAAACATGGATTGTACTCAGGACAGCATCTGGCATATGGTAAGTGCCCAACAGATACTTGATGTTATTAATAACCCTTTTTTACAAATGTGGAAAACCAGTCTAAGAGAAGTTACTTTGGTCACACATTAAATGGTGGGTCCAGTTTTCTATTCAATGATCCCAGGAAGTTAGGACAGAAAGGCCTGTGTGAGTGAGGCCATATCCAGAAAGAACAGCCCATACCCTCCTTCTAGGTCCTTTCTATCCTACTGTGCAACTCACTCTTGTCCAGGAGACTTTGGTACATGGCAATAATAATAAGTAAAATTTATTGAATATGTACATCACCTTATTTAATCCTCACAACAATCTTTTAAGAGATTTATTTATTTAAAGAGAGACAGAGCAGGAGAGGGGCAGAGGGTGAGAATCTCCAGCAGACTCTGCTGGGCAAGGAGCCAGATTGTGGGGCTCGATTGCACAACCCTGAGATCATGACATGAGCCGAAATCAAGAGCCAGATGCTTAACCCACTGAGCCACCCAGGCATCCTTCCTCACAATAATCTTATGATGTAAGTACCATTGCATTGTTATTCCTCCACTTTGCAGATGAATGTCTGGAGACCTGCCCAAGTTCACCTACTGCTAAGTTTTAGAATTAGGACTCAAACCAAGGCAGTCTGACTCCAGAGCCCAGGGAGCTGTTCTACCTGGATAAAATCTGGATACATAGATAGCTTTGCTGATGAATTCTATCAGTCGCCTAAGGAAGATCTAACACCAATTCTATATAAACCCTTCTAGAAAATAGAAAAGGGAAAAATACTTCCCATCTGATTCTGTAAGACTAACTTACTCCACTACCAAACCAGGCAAAGATATTACAAGACAACTGCAGACCAATATCCCTGATTATACATGCAAAATTGCTAAATAAAATACTGGCGTGTTGAATCTAACAATACATAAAAAGGATAATTTTGACCAGTAAGGCTTGTCCCAGGAGTGTAAGTTTGGTTTACCTTCAAAACTAAATCAAGTAATTCAACATAGAAACAAACTTAAAAAAAGAAAAAAATCATCTCAATAGATGCAAAAAAATCTCATTGGTAAGATTCTGATAAAATGGTGGAATTTTTTACTCATTCGTAACAAAAACTCTCAGCAATGTAGGACCTAAGGGAGCTTCTTCAACATGATAAAGAGCATCCAAATAACCTATAGCAAACATCATGATGAAAGAATGAAAGCATCTCCCTTGGGACAAGGAAGAAGACAAGGATGTCCTCTTTTGCTACTTTTATTCAACATTATACTAAAGTCTCTAACCAGGGCAATAAGGCAAAAAAAAAAAAAAAAAAAAAAAAGTAAATAAAATAAAGTCACCTAGATAGAAAAGGAAGAAGTAAAACTATCTTTACTTGCAGATGACATGATCATCAAGCAGAAAATCTGCTGGAATCAACAAGAAAGCTACTAGTACCAGTCCAAGTGAGTTTAGCAAAGTTTCAGGATATAATCAATATACACAAATAAATAAGCCTGAGGTATATAAAATAGCAATAGATAGATAGAAATGGAAATTAATAAAATGATACCTTCATAATAACATCAAAAATGTAAAATACTTAGAGATAAATCTGAAAAAAAGTGTGAAATACTCATACACTGAAAATTACAAAATGTTGCTAAGAGAAGTTTTAGAAAAACCTAAGTAAGTGCAGGGATACACTATGTTCATGAAGATTCAATATTGTTAAGATGATGTAAATTCTCACAACTTATAGATCTATGCAAACCAAACAGAAATCCCCAGCAGGTTTTTTTTTTTTTTTGGTAGAAATTGACAAACTGGCACTGAAACATATAAGGGGGGTTGCCTCAGTGGCGCAGCCAGTTAGGTGTCTGACTCTTGGTTTTGGCTCAAGTCATAATCTCAGGGGTTATGCAATTAAGCCCTGTGTAGGGCTCTGCATTCATCACGGAATCTGCTTCAGATTCTCTCTGCCTCTCACTTGCTTCTCCTGCTCATGCTCTCTCTCTAAGATAAACAAATCTTTTAAAAAATAAAATAACTAAAATAAAATGTATATGGAAATGCAAAGGACCTAAAAGAGCCAAAATACCTTTGAGGGGAAAAAAAGAATAAAATAGAATACTAACACTATCTGATTACGAAACTCATTATAATGCTGTAGTAATCAAGACCATGTGGCAATGACATAAAGAAAGATAAAGATAAATCATTGGTAAGTAGATCGATGCAACAATAAATGTCCACAGACAGATCGACATGTTTATGGGCAACTAATTTGTAACAAAGGCACAGGGACAATTAGCAGAGAAAGGATGCTGCCTTGAACACATGGTAGTAGAACAATTAGATGCCCATATGCAAAAAGAAAAATGACCTTCTATCTATACCTCACACCATATATTAAAATTAACTCAAAATGTATAACTCTAAATTAAAAACTTAAACCTTCAAAATATTCGGAACACAGGAGAATACA